>NC_133167.1:49543500-49853833 GCF_040802235.1 Manis javanica
TATTTGGGAGACCATGCCCCCTATATTGTTCAGTGGTTTACAGCATCATTCCTCAGGACAGCATTTCAAACTCACCAAGAATTACCTTCCATTCAACACTGCTACTAAAACACTGGAAAGCTTCTGCTTCTAGGTGATGAGATACATAAGACCACTATTAATATTAATACTAATATTAATTAACTGGCTTACATCCCTCACGTGAATGCTAATGCATTCTTCTTCCAATGTTTTGTTGTACAATATCATAAAGTGATGAGACAGAAAATAAATACATAAAGAAAAGTATTTGCAAAGGCTATGTCTGATAAAAGCAAACGTAGATCTCTACTAACAGATTGCTAGCTGGAGTTAACTGACTTACGATGACATACTTTAGACTTGGAGACATGTGGAATGGAAGCTGAAGATAATTATTATGTAACTTATTCAAAAAGGCCATTGTCACATCTTTCCTTATCAATGTCCTCATTTTCACATGACACCTAGGAAGTTATGAATTTTATTGGCAATGCAATGTAGTAACTGTCAGAATCAAACTTTAAGTTTGCTTTTCAAGAATATTGATACTCTATCCATAAAACAAGAGATTATTTTAACAGTGCTTATAGAAGTTCAGAGTTATATCCCATCTCCTATGATGATAATATGGAAATTTAACCTTATTATTCTCTTTCTTTATATCAGTTGCCTTCACAGCCTCCCTAAATCTCGCATCATATTCAGTAGCAATCTGGCTACACAGAGCATAGCCCTCAGTAAGGTCTTGATTTAAATGACCGTTTTTTCTTCTTTTCTTGCTTCCTTCCTTCCTTCCTTCCTTCCTTCCTTCCTTCCTTTCTTTCTTCCTTTTTTTTTCAATAGAATACCAGAGAGTGCTAAGTTTCCACCCAAGACTATTAACTATATATTAATTATGCTGTTGTTTGCTACTTTGTTTTCTCCATGCAACATGTACCAATAACCTATATTTCCTGGAGGATCTGTTGTCTTATTATATATTACCTAATGAGAAAGGAGCACTCAATCACATTGTAAACCCCAGGATAAACCACAGAGAACATGCTTAACAGCTGTCCCACTGGAAAATGAGACTGGTGTTTATCCATAACTGTTATTCCCATTTAGTTGAGGGAGTTACTTTTGGGATATACCTACACGCAAATTTGAGATTCTTTATACCTTGGAGAAATTAAAAAATGCATGGAACTGTCAATCATACATTAAGAGTTACCAGTTGTACAACAAATTATTCCAAAACGTAGCACTTACACACACACACACACACACACACACACACACACACACACACACACACACATTATCTCGTAGCTTCTATGGATTAGGAATTTAGACATAGCTTACCTGGGTCCTCTGCTTCTAGGGCTTCCAAAAGGCTGTGATCAAGATGTCAGCCAAGGTCTCAGTCATCTTAAAGCTTGTGCAGAAAAGGATTCAGTTCCCAGCAGACTTACATGGTTGCTGGTAGAATTCAATTCCTTGTGACTTATTGAAGAGAAGGCCTCAGTTCCTATCTCAGTGATAGTTACAGGCTTCCCAGTTTCTTGCCATGTTAGCCTCTCCAATAAGACAATCTGCTTCATCAAATCATCAAAGCCAAGAAGGCAATGAAATGAGTCCACAAGCAAGGTAGAAGCAATGTCTTTTGTAACCTAATCACAGAAGTGACATCTTATCAATTTTGTTGTTTTCTGTTCTTTACAAGTGAGCCACTATGTCCAACTCACATTCAAGTAGAAGGAAATGCACAAGAGTGTGGATATTACAAGGCAGGGTTATTGTGGCCCATCTTAGAAGTCTGTCTACACACAGACTGTGCCTTAATTATGAATTGAGAAAATGTGGTCCAGTGCATCAAATCATTTGCTGCAGTTAACTGTAAAATCTCCAAATTCCCTAATATGGTAGTGTACAGTTATGTCATTCCACATGAACATATTAGTGAAAAAACATACATGAAGCATGTTAAAGAAGACTTTATATCCATTCATATACTCGATCCTAAAAAAAAATAGGCTAAAATAAGTATTTAATTATTGTCTATATATTTTCAATAGGAGACACAGAAAGTCCAAGGGGTTGCCTATGGTTTTAAGTTGAGTGGTTTGTAGAACAACGTAGATAGGAGCATTCAAATAGCGAAACTAAAAATAAATAAAGAAATAAAGGTATTTTTCAATATCCTTGCTTGATTATAACCAAATTAATCATGACTAGCAAAAACACTAATAAAGTGATCTAAAACAAATTATATCCTAGAGAGATATACAAATGAGACAAGCTTAGCCTAGCTTTTCTGAATGCAAATCCTCATTAAAAGATCTTTATCCCAGTGGATTTAAGTAAAAAACAAGCAGGATACAATTATTTCCTTTTCTCTAGAAAGAGTGGAGGGCTGATGGAGGATGAGAGCTATAATTTATGTATATATAATTTTAACAATGTAGGCAAATTAAAGTGCTGACTCTTACTATTTGTTAATTTAAATAAGCCATATTATACAGGCATGCAAAATAAATTTTCCTAGAATTTGCCACAGGAAAATAAAACTTTTGGCCCTCAAATATTTCCCTACAGCCTAACCAATGTTTTACTCCAAGAAATATAAAACTTACCTATATAATTTTATCTTTGGGAATAACTATTTAGGAAATAATGGTTAAAAAGTACAAATTATTTGAAACATTAATTTATTTTCCAATCAGCATCCATAATCCTACATTTAAGAAATACTTCTTTGAAGATATAGATGAATAAATCCTAATAAAAATTATTTTAAATATAACTAAGACAAATTATTTCAAATAGTTATTATTTCAAATAATTTAGGGATTTTAGAGTCTGTTATTTTAGATGTGTTTGCTGGTATGTCTTATATCTTAGACAATAACTTATTTTTGTAGGAAAGCTGTTATCACCTATTATCCTAGTTTACTATGAGCATTTTAAACCAGATCTTAGGTTGTGGATTTCCTTTCTGTCTGGACCACTTTCTACCTTTGGTAGCAAACTAAATCTGTGTGTGTGTGTGTGTGTGTGTGTGTGTGTGTGTGTGTGTGTGTGTATGTATGTATCCCAATATCCCATGGATTAGAAATACATTTCGAAAATAGAGTGAAGAAAAACTGATTTAACTCTAACATTGTCTTTATAAATAAAAAAAATGTGGCTTTTATAAGTAAGCCTGATTCTCTCTGACTTGATGAAAAATTTGGGTCTTTAAAAGGATTTCAAAAGGGTAGTAATCTTCCTAAGTTTTCTCCAGTAAAATCACTTTCAGTTCTAACACGCCAAAGACACTCTGCTAGAGACCATTTTTCCTGATACTAGTTGGTACTGGTACAGGCAGGGAAGAATAGATTGCCTATGACAAGAAATTCAGGACACAGGAAAAAACAGGAGGAAATCCACGTGAGCAGATCCATATTTTTTCTTTCTTCATTTCTTCCAAGTTCAAAAGAAAAATGAGTTGATTAGTTTAGGAATCTATCATTCAATTTTGTAAAATATGAAGTAACTAGTTGAAACATCTACAAGATAAAAAGTTAATTAAACTATTTGTTTTCAGTGTTAAAGTAAGCTTGTATGACTGTATGTGCATATACCAAAATGCATCTTATTTTAATCAACTGTATTAGAAATTAAAGTTTTGTCTTTAAAATCCAGAGGGCTTTACATTGCAACAGTTATACATATATCATCACTATGGGCAATAGACTTTCAACAAGTAATACATTTTTTATAATGATTATAAATTATTTAACAAGAGATAAATTGTTCTTTAAACATTTCTGAAAATTTGTACTTTTTTTTTTTTTGGAGGACCACGCAGTTTTTACTGTAGCCTCAATGAAAATTTGTACTTTTAAGGAGAAAAAAATAACTTACCAAAATATATTTAGGTTATTGCTTAAGAAAATATAAATCATGTGAATAACATGATATTATGTATTATGTCTGTGTCTGAGTGTGTATATATTTATATATACATATGAATATATGTATAGACACATATACACTCCACATTTATAAGGAGTGTGTTTTGACAGTGAAAAGCTTAAACTGAATTGTCACATACAACAAATACATTTATATTTGAATTCCATATCTTTGCATTTTTTAAGTAGAGATTTTCATGCTCAATTAAGTACAAAATAAATTAAACAATAATATAAAAACAACTTCATGAATTTTTTACTTGCTATTTTATTTATAAACATTAACCAGATGTTAAAAATACCCTCACATTTGTCCTGAAAGAGAATTTACTACATGGATACAATGATTACATTTTTGATGTTTCATAACAGATTATAAGGAAAGTATTAAACTGGGGATTTAAACTAGATATTAAATAAAGTTTTATATGAATTACATGTATGTTTTTTACTTTGAAGTCAACTAAAGCTAAAACTAGTCAGTATATTTCTTAATTGTCTTGTAAGTTTGACTCACTTCTGACTCTAAGTCAATATTTAATTTTGGTGATATTATCTTGGAAAAAATGTTGAGAAACACAGAAAGTAGAAAAAAATAGTCCACCACATTTAACTGAGTATTTAAAAAGAAAGTATTAAAAAAGTATTTGCTGTAAAAAGAGGTTCCCCAGTGCTAAGAGCGGAGCCTAGAGAAGAGATCAGGTGAGCAGGAGAGAGGGGAGCCGAGGCTGAAGCCCAGGGCAGAGACTGAGAAGGGCTTGTTACCTGCAAAGACGGACTGGATTCTAGTGCTCAACTTGTCACGGTGAGAATAAAGCTTGGTCTGAGCCCCTTTTTACCCACAACATTCCATTATCATTATTTGGTGTAGCTGAATCCAGAGTGAACTTGCCCGGGGCTGAACCTTTGGGAGAGCGACAGATAGACCTTATGGGTCAGTCACTGAGGCACAGAGGATGGAACCAGAGGAGTAAATAGAAAGTATTTGACAGAGGGTCATATTAGGTCTATGGAAATAACTGGATGATTTTCCTAACTGCCACTTCATTGGAAATTTATAGATAAGAATGTGTATTTTGAAAATGGTGATATCAAAGCAAAAACTGCACCAGACTAGGTTAAACAGGTAAGGAAGACTATTGTAATAGGTGAGAGAAACCAGAATACAATCTGAATGAACGCCACTGAAACAACGGTTGGGAGATATTTTTTCAGAGCTGGAGTCAGGGGCGGATCATAAGCCATCTGTGTGTGCTAAGTGGCTGTATCCAAAAGAAGAGTGAACTTCTTCTAGTCTCCACAACAAGGTGAAGAAGGCAGGGGCAGGAGGAGGCCTGGCTAATGGTTAGTCAAGCTAGGAAAAAAGTTAGGGTCATCTTAGGCAATGGTCTCTATTTCCTTAATGGTCACTTTTATTTTAAAAAGTTAACGGAATTTACAATTCTGCCCTCATTTTTTTCTGCCTCGACAGGGCTTTCTGCTTATAGTTGGGCTCATGTTTAGCCAGGTATGAATAATTCACTGGGGATCTTCCTGATTTATCCTGAGCAAGCTCAGCTTTATGCCTATGCACACCCTTCTAGGCTACCAGAGATACTTGGGATTTTTGCAAGGCCTCAGGCTCTCTCTATTACTGCATCTTAAATTGGCTGGTCTGCCTTTACGTTGCTTGTCCCAACCATTACTATGACCTCAAGCTAGCCCATATTAATTAACCTTCCCTTAATTACTTGCCATTGAGGTCCCTTACTGTTTTTGACAGTGCCTGAGCATGGATTTTTCCACACTCCCCTCCAATAAAATTAGCACATCTGGCATGCAACAGGATGCTGGTGTGGAAGGCCTGCCCTGTGTGCTAGGGGAATAGAAGCAGCTCCTGACTGAAGCTCCTAATCGTACTAAGGTTTAGCAGGTGTTCTTGAAAAAATAGTACTTCTCCATTTGTTAAATCTTGAAGTGGTTGTTTTGACAAGTTTATTTAGTCTTATCACTGCTTTTGGAGAATAGGATTAAGATCAACTAAGCCCCTTACTGAGCCATTCTAGAAATCCTACCCCTCTACATTCTGTACTTATTTTTTATCCATAACTTCCATGCCTCTAGATGTATATAGGATATCTCCTATCCCTGAGGTCAGAAAGGCCATTCTTAGCGTGCTTAAATAAAGATATTTTATTTTCTTGTGTTTTGACATTATTAATATCTAATCTATTGCAAATTATAACCAGTCTTATTGCCAAAAATTCTTTAATTAGGGCTGTAGTATTGTGATTTGTAATAAATAGGTATTTGGTCTTTTTCCCAGTCTCTGGCACAGAGCTCCTAAAATCCTTGGAACTCCCTAAGTGATGAAAGCTGCAAAGGTATTTTTTATTATGTTAATGAGGTGCTTTTGGTTCCCCACCTGAGGCTGGGGTCTAGTCCTAGGGGAACCACTACACACTGAGTGTTGGGACTGAACCCCTGGAAGGAAAGAGGGACTGCAGGTTACTGCCAATGGCTAATGACTTAACCAGTCAAGTCTATGTAATGAAGCTTCCATAAAAAGCCAAAAGGACAGGATTTGGGGTATTCTGGGTGGGGAACCAGAATGCTTCCACTTCCCATGCCCCAAACTCCTCAAAGACAGACACTCCTTTGTTTGAGACCTCATCCCCTATTTCTCTCCATGTGGCTATTGATTGGCATCCTTTGATATCCTTTCTAACGAACCAGTCACCTAGTGAGTAAACAGGTTTCCTAAGTTCTGTGAACTGCTTTAGCAAGTTAACTGAACCCAGAGAAGGTGAGAGCCTCTAATTTACAGCAAGTTGGCCAGAAGCACATGTGCCAACCCGGCTTGTGACTGGCAACTGCAGTAGAAGGACTGCACCCTTAATCTGTGGAACCTGATGCTGTGTCCACGTAGATGGTGGCAGAATTGAATTGAATTGCTGGACACCCAGCTGATGTCTGGAGAATTGCTTACTTATTGGTGGTGCGTAGGAAACCCCTGTCCACATACTAGAACTGGGTGCAGAACCCAAAATAAGGACATTCGATTCCATTCCATGCTGCTTTATTTCAGAAAGTAGTCCTCCGAAATGATTTCACTGCTTGACCACTATAAACCACTATTTCACTATCCAGCCATCACAGAATATGACTGAAATATAATAAATGTACCATAAAACACACAAACTTGCTGAAACATTTGACAGGAATTTTAACACTTCTCCAAAATTATACTCATCTGCCTTATCTAAACCCATCCTACCTCTCATATTTACTACCCCTACTTTGTACTTTCCTTTTTAGTAGCATGGAACTGTGCAGTGTTTCTTGATACTCACTATAATGCATCTTTGCAATTTGGAATGTTTAAATACAATATACAGATTACCTTTCCCTAATATTTGTCAAATTATCAAAGTTATCTTTCAAGAGTACAAACACACATTCTTAAAATATCAACCCTTTAGGCTGAGTTGATCAGTTCTTCACCATCTCTCACAGTTTCTTGTGCATACCTGTAATATTTTGCCATAGCCTTGAAACCATTTTGTTAAAAGCATCTATTTCTGTGACTTCCTCATCCACTTACATTTGCTCCTCAAAGGCCCACACTGTTTCTTATTTGCAATACTTAGCATAGTGCCTGGTAAAGAGAATGGGTTTTATAAATATTTGTCAACAAAATCCAACTGCTTCTGGCTAACAGAAATGCAAATTATAATTTATTTTTCTTTGTAAAAATTTGTATATATTCCTTTACATCAATCCATTTTTTCCACATTGATTCTATGAAAATAGGCCCAATAACCACGAACTTTTTTTGTAAAATAGGAAGATAGACACATGTACAACTCCATGAACCCAATTATTTTTTGCCTCTGAGGGAAAAACAAGTTGTCAAGAGGGAGCATTGGATGCCCCTCTGTTCTTTGCACTGGATTAAAGAAAAGTACTGATTTCTTCATATGTAAGATCAAAACTGCACCATGTCACTATGTCACTATACTCATCTGCTTCTCTTGGCTTTTGTAAGTCCCCCCCAAATTCATTGCCTGGAGGTACTAAAACTTTGCACAGATGGTGCCTACAGTACACACAGCAGCCTGAACTATGTTTCTTTTAAGGATTATTGTTAAGGCCATTTTGTAAAGGACTAATGGCATTCTTATGAAGCAGAGATACTATGTTTAAAAGAGATGCTTAGAATGCAGAAAATAGTACATTGTAATCTCTTCCTATGTTTATTACATTAACAATTAAAACTAAAAATGTTCAGGAATTCAATGTCAACTGTAGGAGTGACATTATAGTGACACAACTCTTCAGTTTCTGAATCACATTTTATTGATAAAAGATGAAAAGAAAACATTACTGCAAGATACATTTGAAGTCAGCTCCCTCACTTATATTTGGTTTCAGTGTTTCTGATTCCTTGAAGATCGAGAAACTGGTTAAGTCATGACAGGGTGGATAAAATTCACAATTATATAAATCTTCAAGATTAGGAAATTGGATAAACTAATTCCACACAGAGAATTTCACAGAGAACATGCCTATTAAATAAATTTGTCTTTAAGATTCCTTAGTTCATACCTCCCTTGATGTATTTAATCATTCAACATATGTTTGAGTTCTTAAAATATGGGAAGAACTAACATAGACACTGAAAATATACTGATTTCTCAAAATAAATAGTCTTCATGAATTTGTATGCTAAATAGCAAAAAAGAAATACAAATTAACAATGTATAATGCTGCATACTCACTAAATTCAAAATTAAAGATATACACTAATAGTAAAAATATTTAATTTTTTATTAGATATTCTAGGTAATTCAATATGATAAAAGTAAAGTTTTGGGGGAGGAAGAACTTTTCTCTACCCTTCAAGGTTCTTCTAACTGGTGTGAGAATCAAATCAAAATGCGACAGATTAAAAGAAGAAAAAACAAGTTTGATGGCATACATTACATAGTAAAGGGACTCCATAGACAGGGTTTCCAAAGACAGTCAGGGAGAATGAGGTAAATGTCATCCTGGACCAAGGAGAAGGGAGTAAGGGTGTGAGACTTCAAAGGGAAAACAAAGCCGTTCACAGGACTATGAAAAGTAAATGTTTGTTAAGCAAAGTACTCATGGTCCACACAGAAACAATGGGGTACAGAGAGAAATTTTAACAGGCTTTGTCACATTGCTTTCAGGCTATCACCCCTAGTTTACATTATAATATAACGATCGACGTTGGTCACTCTCCTCCTGGAACAGTTTCTCCATCTAAATTATTTTTAAGCAGTTTGTGGAGCAGTGGAGTCAAAGTATCTTCCTGAGTCTTTTGGGCCTCCATGTTTTTAATTCAAAATATTCTGCGTGTCAAAATGGCACATCTGGGTGTGGTGTGACCTTGCTCCCTACAAAGTATAACATCAGGTAAAAATAAAGGGCTAAAACTCATTATTTATAAATAGTGTATTTGTTTACACAGAAAACCAATAGAATTAATCATCAAGCAGTCAACAAACACATCTAACAAATGGAAGAGCTCTGCAAATTTGACCTAGTACAAACTCCACTTATTCAAAGCAATAGCATTCTATCCACCAGAAATATGAAAAGTCTAGATGGAGACCAATAGTGTTTGTAAAAATATTCCAGAGTATTTTGTAACAGAAATGTAAAGGATGTGTGTTTGTGTGTGTGTGTGTGTGTGTGTGTGTGTGTGTGTGTGTGTATTCACAGCTGCTGTTGTCTACACTGATACTAAAGTAAAATATGCTTACGTATAAGAGATGTTGTTTTCTGAACCAGGCAAAACAATTATTTCATTATGTTATGGGAGAATAAATAATCATTGTTTGGTCATTTGCTCTGAAAAAAAACAGGAAGTATATCATAAACAAGCATGCTTAAAAAATGATTATCAACGTTTCCAATTCTTAGTGTTCTTCAAAATACATTTGAAAGATGATAATCCATTATAAATAGTTTTTCAACTTGTGACATGACAATTTAGATGGTTTTTACATTATGATTTTTTAATTTTTACCAGCAAGTCATATGTTACACCAACCCACTAAGATTTTAAATAATAGGATTTTTAAAAATCTTATAAATGTATATATTCCTAAGAAGAATTGCTCAGGAACTTTTTCACTAAGTCTTTAGCTTTCAGTCTCACGATGCTTTTCCCTCTGATGACTATCTACTAAAGCAGATTATTATTCAGGATTATTGCTACCCTACCCACACAGAGACAATGCAATACCTGAACAGCTTCTAATACTGTTGACTGTCTTCTCTATTTGTGCTTTATCAAACTCTAGGGATTATGGATTGGAGTGAAAACCTTAAAGTTGGTAGTGACATAAGATACTAAAAAAAAAAGAAGTCTTCTTGGGCATATTTCTTATATAAGTATTTTTTTCTTTTTAGATGCTCACAAAAGTAGCTATTTAAAGAACTGGGAGTTTTTAGAAGTTGAACTGCCAATGGAAAGAATGTTCCTGTCTATGGAAGAGTGTAAGAACTTGACATATTCATTTATTTTGAACTTGAAAACTACTTGGTCAAGACTAAAAAAGATTAAAACAACTCTGAGTATGGCTCTCAGGTTTTAGAACTAACCAAGCATAGTAACTATGAACAGTTCAAACAAGTAATGTCTAATCTATGGCATTGTATTCAATATCAATCAGGATATATATACTTAAAAAGCAAAATGAATTAATGTTTTGTTCAAGTTACCAAATTTTCGTTAACATGTGCCTGTCATTTTGTTAAGAGCCATAGAACTATTAAAGTCTCCGCCCATAGGGCATTTGTTTCTCTTTTTTAAAGAGGGGAGCAAGGAATAAAGAAGTAAACAAATAAAATGTGCAAATAATTATAATTGCTATAGTAGTGCATAACAGGAAACTGTAACAGAGTGTAAGAGGTACCGCTTGGATCAGATAGAGAGATATGAGAAGTTTGCCTGAGAAAGTCTTTGAAGAAGGGGCCTGCCTGCTTATAAAAGGGCAGTATGCATGTAAAAGCAGTGCTGCAGTACTAATGAAAAAAAGGAGAACTCTAGGAATGTTTTTCTGCTCCCAAATATTGTTGCCAGGCAGCTGTGTCTGGGGAGCTCTCTCTCTATGCATTAGGTGAAACCTCAACCTGGGCGGGGGAGGGTTCTTGACTTTGGATGAGAAAGAATTCTTAACAGCTCTAATGGGTACAGGTCTGAGTAAAGCTGGAGTGGTAACGTATGGCTGCTTTCTAGGCAGCTGAGAACAGGGAGATGCAGAGGGAAGGAGGGAAAGTTCATTGAACTCTAACTCGGCCTAGAGCAGATTCTCTTGACAACTCCTAACACCAGGGTCACTCTGCATCTTGTGTCCACTTGTATCTGCATAGTGAGGGGACTAGCCTCACCACCCCCAGGATTTGTGGAAGCCACAGGACACAGGATGGAGTGACATTATGTTCTGAGAACTTCCCAAAGAAAGAAGATTTTCAGGCAGGCTGCTAAGAGCAGATCACATAGCTGCAGTCCTGCCTAGATCACTCAGGTGATGGGAATTTGCAGGCCCAAATCAGAGCTCTCAGCATCTCCTCCCTACTTGTCAGGAGTAAACCGGAGACAGTGAAGACTTGGAAATAAAATGAAATAGCAAAGAGACAACAAAGACACTTACCACTGGAAGAGCAGAGAGACAAGACAGTAAGTTGAGCAGTGAGAATTTTTATTTAAGAAGTATGCACGTTAAGGGGAGCGTGGGAAACCTCCGAGAAGAGGTGTGTTGAGCGTCAGGAGATTCTGTCTTTAAAGGCTTTCAAGAATGAGCAAAGGGCAGCGGTGGGGCTGTTGGGCATAGGCTTGGCTTGTGGTCTCAGGATGTCTCTCTAGTAAAGGACACCATGTCCTCATTCACAGCCTGTCCTCTACATAATTCTGTGGGATTGCTCCTCTTCTTCCCTAAGATAGTGGTCACCTTCAAGAACTAGGAACATATTAGTTAAGACTGCTTGCCCTGTCTTAAGATAGGGTGGGTTATTTTCTTATTACCGAAGAATATGTTAAGTATCTTATTTGCTAACTCTCTGGTTTTTAAAATGTAATCTTAGCTGATGGAGTCCCTCCTGTTCTTACTCTACTGTTTATATTTCAGAATCATGATGTTTGTCCCATCTCCCTGCCCTACATCAATATCATAGCCTTTAAGATTACAGATTTTATAGATGCTCATGAAATTTGTTCTCTGATTATATTAATAATGCCATTTTGTTCTAGAGTACAAGATAGTACATTTGTTTTTTTGAATAATAATCAGAAGGATGACTAGGTCCTTTTTTTTTCTCTTCTTATTGAAAATAAACACTAAATGCCTCAAATGATTTTACCAAACATGCATCTCACCAGTCTGCTGATACTTTTCTGTTTTTGCATAGCACATTACACATGCTTTCATGTTTTAGGCACAGGAAGCCCAGATGGATATGCCCTGTGGGGATATACTACTGAAACAAAGAACTCAAACTGAAAAAAAACATTTTTTAATTCTGTGGTTTTGGATAGAGAAGATAAATGGTGAAAGAAAAGGGTAGGCAATTTCACAGAAAAGAGGTATTTCTGCTTGGTTGATCATTTTTCTTATATGCTTCAATAACTTAGGACATTACCTCGGTAAAGTGCAGATCTGAGAAAGTGAACAAGAAAAGCACACCAAATAGAACATGCTGTATTTACAAAACTCAGAGACACTTGGCTTACCCAATGGAAAGCTGCAACATGTAGGACAATAAAGGGCAAGGTTTTTTGGAATCCTCTTCTTTATCTAGCCCATATTAGCTGATCAAATTGAGCATTCTAAACCAGACAGTAGACAGTTGTTTTCTGTTTGTTTTTTTACAGACTTACTTCATTGTTGTGATATGCAAAGGTATCAGTAATAATACCAAATCGCCATTTTCCCTGAACTCCCATTGTGTTTCAAGGCAGGCCATCCTCTTGGCTTGGTGTTTAACGTGATGATGGAGATGCCTGATGATGGCTAGTGATATGCGGCTCCCCTTAGGTCATGAACTGATCTCTACTTCTCAGGTCTCTTCATTTGCTTCTTCAAAGGGAGAAACCAAGGTGTTGAGCCAGGTATGACACGTCATCTTAACAAGCAGGACTTAGACTAAGACAACATGTCAGAGATGGAGGAGATCAGCTAAAATATTATCAGAATTAATATGGGAGCTCAGCAAGGTGGCATGCTTCACAATCAATATAAAAAATCAATAGTTCTCCATTAATCAGAAGTAATGAGATAAAATGTCTCATGGGTACTTTGTTCACAGATAGCAAAAAGGCAATAGCATACCTAGCAATAAAGTTACCGAGAGATGTGCAAAATCTCCATTTAAAAATAAAAATATGCATATAAATGCCATGTTAATGAATAGAAACACTCAATAGCTTCAAGATTTAAGTTGTCTTTAAATCTCATAATTGAAGTATAAGTAACTGTTACTGGTGGAAAGCATTGTGTTTTCCTGATTCTAGTCTTCCCAGAGAAAATAATTCAATTGAAAGATTAGATAGTAAGAAAAGCAGTGAGGAATGTATTGGGTTAAAGAAGAAAGTACACTCTCGAGACAAGAGAGTGGGCTGTCTGGAAACCAGAAGCATTCCGGTAATTAGGGTTAGGGTTGGCATTTATGTTTTTTCTTAGAATGGCAGGAAGTCCTGCCATGCAACTTACATTATTTAATTTACAAGTTGATTGATAGAAAGTCCTTCCCTGCATCTTACGTCATTTGATTGACAAGTTGATTGACAGATCTAGTTTACATAACCTTTTTCTCAGTGTGCAGGCACCTTACCCATAAGTACCTAAGTGAACCCCACAGCAGGTTAGAGGGGTGGAGGGGAAGGTGGTGAAGGCAAAACTGCAATGTTAATTAGATTTAAATGTTATTTCAATGAGATGGGGTTACTTTTGGACAAGGTCTTTGGACCTTGTGCATGCTCTGTCATCAGGGAAGCTCCTGGGGTTCTGGGCTCCTCCACAGTCTGGGTGTCCTTGACTGTCAGGGTCTCCTGATCAGCTAGGCATCCTTGACTGGGAACCTGGGAACTAAGGAGGGCTTAGGAGTTGGCCAGGGTGGAGTCTTCGTTGGTGACGGGCTGGCCTCTTCTCTGCTACTGCCTACTCTAATATAACCAGGATAATATTAATGGTAGAGTAAAAAGAATAATAATATAGTATCACAAAAAGGTCTCATTAATATATGTCGAAGTAATTTAAAGCAATGGAGAGAGGATAGTTTTTAATGATATTATGGAGAATAATTTGGAAAAGTACATATATTTATCTACATCTATATATAATAAAAAAATAAGAGGAAAAATAAATGTTTTTGCCTTAGATTTTCACATTTTCATATGAAGAATACAACATGAAAAGAAAAGCAATATACTGGAAAAATAATTGCCATATATATATGTATGTAGTGCTTATCATATTATGAATTAATATTCATTCATTCATTCATCTATTCTGCTAAAGAAATTGTATACAATTAAGAGGGTAAGGGCCGTTATATAAGTTTGCTTAGGTTGTGCCTTGTGTAATGGTGCTTCCTCAGTGGCAAAAAGAGACTGAATTCCGGTCTATACTCTTGTCACCAAACTTTCCAGCATGGGGTTGTATCCACTGCGGGAAGACTTTCTTTTCTATTTTCAACAAAGGTACCCAGTGGCTTACAGTGGCCCTGATGAAGGAGCATATAAACAGGCAATTCTCAAGAGAAATACAAACATGCTCAATCTGTATATATAAAGGATTTCACTGTACTTGTAATCAGAGAAATGCTAAGTAAGGCCAGAGGGAAAAAGTATCTCTCTCTCTCTCTCTCGAGGGAGAGAGAGAGAGAGAGAGATAGAGAGAGAGAGAGAGAAATATGGAATAATTTAAGTGATTTAAAATATCTAAAGTTGGTAATGGTAAAAAAGAAATGAGTACCCTCTTCATAATGTTAAAGTATGAGTCAGTATAGGACTATGGAAGATATCTGTCAAAATGTGAAATATATAGAAATATTATCTGAATAATTCCACTTCTAGATCTCTATTATATAGATACAGATATATACAAAAATTCATGAATTTTGTTGAATCCCGGTTTCTATAATTAAAATACAAAAACAAGCAAGTTTTCACCAATGTAATAATGGATGATAAATTATTTTAAAATCATTTCATATAATAGTATGAATACAAAAGTGTAAGTAAATGCAAATAAATTTATTATGTAAATAAATGTGCATAAATCTTTATTCACAGAGATTAATTCTCCATGCATTTTGCTATGTTATAAAAAAAACAAGTGGCCACACAATTCAATCAATCAATAAGCATTTACTGTGTGCCATCAAGGTACCAACTGCCAAACATTATGGACAAAAGTCTTAGCCTTTGTGTAACTTACATTTTAGTAAGGGAAAAATAGACAATAATCATAATAAATAAGTAAATTATATACATAGGAAGGTTATAAATGATATGGAAACATAAATAAAACCTGTGAAGAGTAGGGAGGTGAGGGTGTGGGTACATTTAGTGGCAATATAAATGTAATGTCCAGGGTAGACTTTCTTGGGAAGCTGACATTTGAACAAATATTTGTAGAACAATGGAATGAGCCATATGGCTATGTAATAAAGGCTTTCTTCTGCTGGAAAAAATTGCTGTGTGTAAGCACTGAGGCATGCACATGTGTAGTGTGTGAACATGGGAAAAGGAAGTGGCTGGAGCTAAGGGGGAAAAAGGGGAGTTAGAGATGAAGTCAGGATAGAAATAGGAGTAAGACCGTCTAGACCTTCACAGGCTATTAAAAATATGGTGACAGCATATTTAATGCCTGAAACTAGATATTAGTGAAGCTAAAGGTGACCCAAAAATCACAAAAATTAAATAATGTGTGAAATATTTATATATTGACAAATTGGCTTGATTATAAAATGGTTTATTAAATAATTTAAGGGAATAGATTATATCTTTAAATAACACTTATAAATTCCATATGCTTTATGTTAAAATGTAAATATAGATTAAATGGGCAGCAATATATGGCTAGTTTTGATACTGAAATGTCATGATCTAATTAATTTTGACAGAACTATTTTGGCTAATGTATTTAGAATAGACTCTAGAATCAGAAATAGAAATTAGGAGATTGGTTAGGAGGCCATGTCGGTCTTCTAGGACACAGAAGAGGGCCTATACTAGGATTTAGCATAGTCACATTTAGGTGAAACTTTAGAAATGATAAAAATTTTAAAAAATCAAATACAAGCAGTGGTATACATCCAGAGGTAGGATTTCTAAATTCTTAAATAAGGTCTGAAAGTAGACATGCAAAACTATTAACAGACTTCTCTGCAGAGAAAAATAAATCAACTTGTACTTAGAATTAAAAGCTTTTCCTTTAGATTTTTTTGTTCTTTTTTGCAAGTTGCAGAAACTCAAATGATTTATTTTTTATTATTTTTATTTTGCTATCATTAATGTACAATTACATGAGCAACATTATGGTTACTAGACTCCCCCTATTATCAAGTCCCCACCACATACCCCATTACAGTCACTCTCCATCAGCGTAGTAAGATGCTATAGAATCACTACTTGTCTTCTCTGTGTTATACGGCCCTCCCTGTGTTCCCCCTACATTATACAAGCTAATCGTAATGCCCCTTTTTCCCCCTTATCCCTCCCTTCCCACCCATCCTCCCCAGTCCCATTCCCTTTGGTAACAATTAGTCCATTCTTGGGTTCTGTGAGTCTCCTGCTGTTTTGTTCCTTCAATTTTTTCTTTGTCCTTATACTCCACAAAGGAGTGAAATCATTTGGTACTTGTCTTTCTCTGCCTGGCTTATTTCACTGAGAATAATACCTCTAGCTCCGTCCATGTTGTTGCAAATGGTAGGATTTGTTTTCTTCTTATGGCTAAATAATATTCCATTGTGTATATGTACTACCTCTTCTTTAGACATTCACCTACTGATGGGTACTTAGGTTGCTTCCATTTCTTAGCTATTGGAGATATTGTTGTGATAAACATAGGGGTGCATATGCCTTTTTCAAACTGGGTTCCTACATTTTTAGAGTAAATTCCTAGGAGTGGAATTCCTGGGTCAAATGGTATTACTATTTTTGGTTTTTTGAGGAACCTCCATACTGCTTTCCACAATGGTTGAACTACTTTATGTTCCCACCAGCAGTGTAGGAGAGTTCCCCTTTCTCCACATCCTCACCAACATTTGTTGTTGTTTGTCTTTTGGATGTTGGCCATCCTAACTGATGTGAAGTGATATCTCATTGTGACTTTAATTTGCATTTCTCTGATGATTAGCGATGTGGAACATCTTTTCATGTGCCTGTTGGCCATCTGAATTTCTTCTTTGGAGAACTGTCTGTTCCTCTGATCATTTTTTAATTGGATTATTTGCTATTTGTGCATTGAGGTGCATGAGCTCTTTGTATATTTTGGTTCTCAACCCCTTATCAGATATGTAATTTATGAATATATTCTCCTATATTGTAGGATGTCCTTTTGTTCTACTGATTGTGTGCTTTGTTGTAAAGAAGCTTTTTAGTTTGATATAGTCCAACTTGTTCATTTTTGCTTTGGTTTCCCTTGCCCAGGGAGATATTCATGAGGAAGTTGCTCATATTTATATCCAAGTCATTTTTGTCTATGTTTTTCTCTAAGAGTTTTATGATTTCATGACTTACATTCAGGTCTTTGATCCATTTTGAGTTTACTTTTGTGTGTGGGGTTAGACAATAATCCAGTTTCATTCTGTTACATATAGCTGTCCAGTTTTGCCAACACCAGCTGTTGAAGAGGCTGTCATTTCCCCATTGTATATTAATGGCTCTTTTATCATATATTAATTGACCATATATGCTTGGGTTTATATCTGGGCTCTCTAATATGTTCCATTGGTCTATAGGTCTGTTTTGGTGCCAGTACCAAATTGTCTTGATTACTGTGACTTTGTAGTAGAATCCTGGGAGCGTAATTTCCCCCACTTTATTCTTCCGTCTCAGGATTTCTATGGCTATTCGGGGTCTTTCATGGTTCTATGTGAATTTCAGAATGATTTGCTCTAGTTCGTTGAAGAATGCTGTTGGTATTTTGATAGGGATTGCATTGAATCTGTAGATTGCTTTAGGCAGGATGGCCACATTGACAATATTAATTCTTTCTATCCATGAGCATGGGATGTGTTTCCATTTACTGGTACCTTCTTTTATTTCTCTCATGAGTGTCCTGTAGTTTTCAGAGTATAGGTCTTTCACTTCCTTGGTTCGGTTTATTCCTAGGTATTTTATTCTTTTTGATGCAATTCTGAATGGAATTGTTTTCCTGATTTCTATTTCCGCTACTTCATCATTAGTATATTGGAATGCAACAGATTTATGTGTATTAATTTTGTATCCCACAACTTTGCTGAATTCAGATATCAGATATAGTAGTTTTGGAGGGGATTCTTTAGGGTTTTTTATGTACAGTATCAGGTCATCTGTAAACAGGGACAGTTTAGCTTCTTCCTTACCAATCTGGATGCCTTGTATTTCTCTGTGTTGTCCAATTGCCATGGCTAGGACCTCCAGAACTATTTTAAATAAAAGTGGAGTGGGCATTTTTGTCTTGTTCCCAATGTTAAAGGAAAAGTTCTCAGCTTCTCACTGTTAAGTATAAGGTTGACTGTGGGTTTATCATATATGGCCTTTATTATGTTGACGTACTTGCCCTCTATACTGTTTTTGTTGAAAGTTTTTATCATGAATGGATGTTGAATTTTGCAGAATGCTTTTTTCAGCATCTATGGAGATAATCATGTGGTTTTTGTCCTTCTTTTTGTTGATATGGTGGATGATGTTGATGGATTATCGAATGTTGTCCCATCCTTGCAACCCTGGGATGAATCCCACTTGGTTGTGGTGTATGATCCTCTTGATGTATTTTTGAATTTGGTTTGCTAATATTTTGTTGAGTATTTTTGCATCTATGTTCATCAGGGATATTGGTCTGTAATTTTCTTTTTTTGTGGTGTCTTTGCCTGGTTTTGGTATTAGAGTGATGTTGGCCTTGTAGAGTGAGTTTGGAAGAGCCTCCTCTTCTACTTTTCGGAAGACTTTAAGGTGAATGGGTATAGGTCTTCACTAAATGCTTGATAAAATTCAGCAGTAAAACCATCTGGTCCAGGGGTTTTGTTCTTAGGTAGTTTTTTGATTACTAATTCAATTTCCTAGCTGGTAATTGTTCTATTCAGATTTTCTGTTTCTTCATGGGTCAGCCATGGAAGGTTGTATTTTTCTAGAAAGTTGTCTATTTCCTCTAGGTTATCCAGCTTGTTACCATAAAATTTCTCACAGTATTCTCTCATAATCCTTTTTATTTCTGTGGTGTCCATCATGATTTTTCCTTTCTCATTTCATATTCTGTTTATGTGTGTAGACTCTTTTTTTCTTGATAAGTCTGCTAGGAGTTTATTTAATTTATTTTCTCAAAGAACCAGCTCCTGCTTTCATTGATTCTTTTTATTGTTTTTTTCTTCTCGATTTTGTTTATTTCTGCTCTAATCTTTATTATGTCCTTCCATATACTCACTTTGGGCCTTATTGGTTCTTCCTTTTCTAGTTTCATTAATTGTGAGTATAGAATGTTCATTTGGGATTGTTCTTCGTTCCTGAGGTAGGCCTGTATTGCAATATAATTCCCTCTTCTCATGGCTTTCACTGTGTCCCACAGATTTTATGTTGTTGAATTATTGTTGTCATATTTCTCCATAGATTGCTTGATCTCTGTTTTTAGTTGGTCATTGCTCCATTGATTATTTAGGAGCATGTTATTAAGCTTCCATGTGTTTGTAGGCTTTTTTGTTTTCTTTGTGTTACCTTTTTCTGCTTTCATACCTTTGTGTTGTGAGAAGCTGGCTGGTACAATGTCAATCTTTTGAATTTACTTAAGCTCTTTTTGTGGCATAGTATATGATCTATTCCTGAAAATATTCCATGTACACTTGAGAAGAATGTGTATCATGTTGCTTTTGGATGAAGAGTTCTATAGAGGTCTGTTAGGTCAATCTTTTCTACTATGTTATTCAGCGCCTCTGCCTCTTTACTTATTTTCTGTCTGGTTGATCTGTCCTTTGGAGTGAGCAGTGTGTTCAAGTCTACTAGAATGAATGCATTGCACTCTATTTCATTCTTTAGTTCTGTTAACATTTGTTTCACATATGCTGGTGCTTCTGTGTTGGGTGCATATATATTTATAATTGTTATATCCTCTTGTTGGACTCAGCTCTTTATCATTATGTAATGTTCTTCTTTGTCTCTTGTGACTTTCTTTGTTTTGAAGTCTAATTTGTCTGATACAAGTACTGTAATTCCTGCTTTTTTCTCCCTGTTAGCATGAAATATCTTTTTCCATCCCTTTACTTTCAGTCTGTGTATTTCTTTGCATTTGAAATGAGTCTTTTGTAGGCAGTATATAGATGGATCCTGTTTTTTTATCCATTAAGTGACTCCATATCTTTTTATTGGTGTATTCAGATCATTTACATTTAGGGTGATTATTGATAGGTATGAACTTATTGCCATTGCTGGCTTTAGAGTCATCATTACCAAAGGTTCAAGGGTAATTCCCTTGCTATCTAACAGTGTAATTTTACTCACTTCATATGCTATTAAAAACACAACCTAAATGTTTGTTTCTTTTTTTTTTTTCCTCTTTTTTCTTCCTCCTCCATTCTTTATATATTAAGTATCATATTCTGTACTCTTTGTCTATGCCTTGATTGACTTTGGGGGTAGTTGATTTGATTTTGCATCAGTTTAGTAATTAATTGTTCTACTTTGCTGTGGTTTTATTTCCCCTGGTGACACCTATTTAGCCTTAGGAATACTTCCATCTATAGCAGTCTCTGCAAAGTGCAGTGTAGAGGTGCTTTGTGGGAGGTAAATTCTCTCAGCTTTTGCTTATCTGAAAATTGTTTAATCCATCCTTCAAATTTAAATGACAGTCTTGCCCAATAGAGTATTCTTGGTTCAAGGTCCTTCTGCTTCACTGCATTAAATATATAATGGTACTCCATTCTGGCCTGTAAGGTTTCTGTTGAGAAATCTGATGATAGCCCTAAGGGTTTTCTTTATATGTGATACTTTTTCTCTCTCTAGCCACTTTTAAAATTCTGTCTTTATCCTTGATATTTGCCATTTTAATTATTATATGTCTTGGTGTTGTCTTCCTTGGGTCTCTTGTGTTGGGAGATCTGTGTACCTCCATGGCCTGAGAGATTATCACCTTCCCCAGATTGGGGAATTTTTCAGCAATTACCTCCTCAATGATACTTTCTATCCTTTTTTCTCCCTCTTCTTCTGGTACATCTACAATGCATATTTTGTTCGTTTGGATTGCTGACACATTTCTCTCAATTTTCTTTCATTCTTTGAAGTCCTTTTTTCTCTCTGTGCCTCAGCTTCTTTGTATTCCTCTTCTCTAATTTCTATTTCATTTACCGTCTCTTCTACTACATCTTATATGATTTTAAATCCCTCCATTGTATGTTTCATTTCAGATACGGAATTTCTTAATGATTGAATCTCCATCTTAAATTTGTCCCTGAGTTCTTGAATATTTTTCTGTACCTCCATGAGCTTGTTTATGATTTTTATTTTGAACTCTTTCAGGAAGATCAGTGAGTTCAGTTTCATTTGGCCCTTTTTCTGGGGTTTGTGAGACTTTGGTCTGAACCAGGTCCCTTTGATGTTTCATAATTCTATGTGGCTCCCTCTAGTGCCCAGATGTTCTAGTCTTTGGAGCTGCTCTAGAGTGAGATTAGGGGTTGTAGGGGTGCGGCACTGGTGCCTGGGGTGTGGAAAGAGCTGTTTCCTGATTCCTGGCTGCAGTGCCTGTCTCCAGTATCAGAGCCAGTGGGCTGACACACAGGTGTAAGCCTCTGTGCTTGGTATCTCTAGCTGTTGTAGGCGGGCCCCCCTCTGGCTGGCCTGATGCCAGCACTGTGACTGCCGGTTTGTGAGCAGTTGCCGGCAGGCCATGAAGAAGGCCCAGCAGGCTGCATGTCACAGTGGGGGTCCTTGGAGCTGAGTAGGCAGCCAGGGGGATGGAGCACCTGAAGCTCCTCAAAGTTCTGAACCTGCTGGGCAGAGTGCACCCAGAAAAACTTGTCCACCTATCCCTTCTCCCATGTAGCAACCTCCATGAAAATCCTGCCCCTTCAGCAGCCCTCTCACTGCGAGGAAGCCTCTCAGACTGCCTGCCTTTCCTTTGTTCCAGAGTGGCTTGATGTGGATCTCCATCCTCCACAAACAGCCAGAATCTCTGTCTCTCAAGCACTCCACCTGTCTCACCTCCCCAACCCCAGCAACCTCCAGAGCACCACACAATGTAGGTTTGTGTTCCAAAGCAGAACTCCAGGGCTGGGTGTTCAGCAGTTCTAGGCTTCCACCCCCTCCCCACTGCGTTTCTCTTCCTCTCGCTGATGAGATGGGGTGGATGAAGGGCTTGGGTCTCACCAGGTCAAGGCTTTGGTATGTTACCCTGTTTCATGAGGTCTGCTCTGTTTATGAGGTCTGCATGCAGTCTGGTGCAGCCTTCTTTCCTGTTTCTGTTTTAGGGCTAGTTGTATTAATTATATTTTTGCACTATCTGTGGTTTTGGCAGAAATTCTCTATCTCATCTCTCATGCTGCCATCTTGAATCTCTCATTTGGATTTTATATTGAATTTTTTAAAGACTAGTTTTAAGTTCAAGCAAAATTGAGAGGAAGGTAAAGAATATACTTCCTGCCCCACCCATTATCAACATCACTCACTAAAGTGGTACATTTGCTAAAATTCTTGAAACTACACTGCTACATTATAATCACCCAAAGTCCACAGTTTACCTTAGGGTTCACTATTTGAGTACTTTCTATTATTTCAGACAAGTATATAACATGTATCCATCATCATAATATCATACAGAGTATTTTCACCACCCTAAAAATCCTCTGTGCTCCACTTATGTAGGTACTTGCCTCCAACCTCTGGTAACCACTGATCATTTCACTGCCTCCATATTTTTGCCTTTCACAGAATGTTATATAGTTGGGATCATAAAGTATGTAGCCTTTTCAGATTTCTTTCACTTGGTAATATGCATCTAAACTTCCTCTACATCTTTTCATAGCTTGATAGCTCATTTTTTTTTTAAACATAGAAGAGTATTCCATTGTCCGGATGCACCACAATTTACTTAGCCATGTGCCTACTGAAGACATCATGCTTGTGTCCACATTTTGG
The DNA here is from genome assembly GCF_040802235.1 of Manis javanica. Taxonomy (NCBI): domain Eukaryota; kingdom Metazoa; phylum Chordata; class Mammalia; order Pholidota; family Manidae; genus Manis; species Manis javanica. The sequence goes on from NC_133167.1 coordinate 49,566,796, forward strand.
CAGTTATGAATAAAGCTACTAAAAACATATGTATGCAGACTTTTGTGTGGATGTAAGTTTTCATCTTCTTTGGGTAAACATTAAGGAGCACAAATGCTGGGTAGTATGGCAAGAGTATATTTAGTTTACAAGAAACAATCAAACTGTATTTCAAAGTAGCCATACCATTTTGTATTCCTACCAGCAGTGTATGAGTGTTCCTCTTCTCTACATCCTTGTCAGCATTTGGTGTTGTCAGTGTTCTGGATTTTTGGCCTTTCCAAACATGTGCATTGGTATTTCACTGTTGTTTTAATTTGCATTTTCCTGAAGACATATGATATGGAGTATTTTTCCATAGGCTTATGTGCCATTCATATATCTTCTTTGATGAGGTGTCTCTCAAAGTCTTTGGCACATTTTTTAATCAGGTTGTTTGTTTTCTTATTGTTGAGTTTTAAAAGTTCTTTGTCTATTTTGGATAACAGTCTTTTATCAGATTTATCTTCCACAGATATTTTCTCCCAGTCTGTGGACTGTCTTCTCATTCTCTTGGTACTGTCTTTTGCAGAGAAGAAGTTTTCATGTCAATTAAGTCCAGCTTCACAACTATTTTTCTCATGGATTGTGTCTTTGGTGTTGAATCTAAAATCTAAATCTCGATATTAATCTAAATCTAATTTAAAATTAATCTAAATCTACATAAAAATCTAAAATACTTCATACTGAACTTCATCTAAATTTCTCCTGTATTATCTTCTAGGAGTTTTATAGTTTTGTATTTTATACTAGGTCTATGATCCATTTTGAGTTATTTTTATAAAAAGTGTATGTTTTTTGTCTAGATTCTTCTTTCTTTTTTGGCATGTTGATGTTCAGTTGTTTCAGCACCATTTGTTGAAGAGACTACTTTGTTCCATTGTATTACTTTTGCTCCTCTGTCAAAGGTTAATTTATTATATTTATGGGGGTCTATTTCTGGTTTCTATATTCTGTTCCATTTATGTATTTGTGTATTTTTTCCCCAGTACTATTCTGTCTTGATTACTATAGTTTATAGTAAGTCTTGAGGTGGTAAGGTCAGTCCTCCTACTTCTCCTCCAACAGTGTGTTCACAGTTCTGAGTATTTTGCCTCTCCACATAAACTTTATAATGAGTTTGTTATTATCCACAAAATAAAATATAGATAATTCATTCTAATGTATAGACTAGAGTTTGATTGAGATTGCATTGCATGTATAGCTCAGGATGGGAGAAATTGATAGCTTGACCATATTGAGCCTTCTTTTCCATGAACACAAAATATCCATCTATTTATTCAGTTCTTTTTTTTTTTTTTTGAAGGAAAATCTGTTTATTTATTTTATTTTATTTTATTTTTTTTTGAGAGGGCATCTCTCATATTTATTGATCAAATGGTTGTTAACAACAATAAAATTCAGTATAGGGGGGTCAATGCTCAATGTACAATCATTAATCCATCTCAAGCCTAATTCTCATCAGTCTCCAATCTTCTGAAGCATAACGAACAAGTTCTTACATGGTGAACGAATTCTTACATAGTGAATAAATTCTTACGTGGTGAACAGTACAAGGGCATTCATCACAGAAACTTTCGGTTTTGATCATGCATTATGAACTATAAACAATCAGGTCAAATATGAATATTCATTTGATTTTTATACTTGATTTATATGTTGATCCCACATTTCTCCCTTTATTATTATTATTATTTTTATTTTTAATAAAATGCTGAAGGAGTAGGTAGATGCAAGATAAAGGTAGAAAACATAGTTTAGTGTTGTAGGAGAGCAATTGTAGATGATCAGGTGTGTGCCTGTAGACTATGTGTTAATCCAAGCTAGACAAGGGCAATAAACGATCCACGGATGCAGAAGATTTCTCTCAAAGCAGGGGGGATGAGGTTCTGAGCCTCACCTCTATTGATCCCCAATTTCTCAACTGATGGCCCCCCTGCAACTGTGCCTGTCTTAGGTTGTTCCTCCTTTGAGGAATCTTACCCGTCACTGGCTAACCAGTCATCTTCCGGGGCCATACAGGGAAATGTAAAGTTGGTAAGTGAGAGAGAAGCCATATTGTTTGAAAAGGTTAGCTTTTTACTTCTTTGCAGATTTATGCCCTGTGGCTTCTATGCCCAGCACTTGTCTCGAGGTATCTTTACCACCTGGAGGAATTATGATACTCGGTAAATTCGATATGAGGCACGAATTCTATTTAAGGGTTGTAATTAGGAAGGAAGAAGAAAAGCTATAGAGGTAGCATATGGAAGAAAACATGGGAGGATTGATTATTTCTTTGACATATCTTCTTGTAGAGTACCTTAAGTATGTATAGGTTTTAAACTATTAACTAATTTGTACACACGTAGGAATATGGTGACATAAACAAAGTAAATCTATAATTACCATCCATCTCCAGTGAAGCCAAGAAAACCATTTAGGCACCCTAGGCATTTGTGAAAATTTGTCTATGATATGATGGATATTGTCCAACTGTACTTGAACAGTCTGAGAGAAATCAGACAAATTAAAGCAGCCCATTTCTGGGATCTGTTCAACTCCCATATGTCCTTTTAACCGTAGATAGTCTATAGTCATAAGATTTTGGAGTGCTACACTTTGCACCCCTCCCAACTCCTGGTTGAGTTCCAACAGTACAGATCCGGTCAAATTCGTTGTCTCACTGTATGCATATGCCAGCCTAGACATCTCCCTCCTCATTCCAATGGCAAGTCTAGGAAATGGTGGGGTAGACGCAGCCACGACCGCAGCATAGCCTGGATCCCTGTGGAGGCATTTTGATGATCATCCCCCGGCACGAATCCTCCAGAGAGTGCTGATGCTGGAAGCTCCTCCTCATATCGTATCTTAGTTCATTTTCTGGGTATCCAAGCTAGGCCTTGATCTTCTGCATAGAAACAAAGAGACCCTTTGCCCACACTTTGACATACCCTCTATACCACTGTGCAGAACTCATTGGAGGTCAGCACAGAGGGACTGCTTTTTTTTTTTTTTAATTAAGAGAAAGAAATATTATCAGAAAAGAGTACCTCCATAGCTGATCATCTGACACCCTTGAAGTGATCAACATTAAGGATATTTAAAGCATGTGTTGATCTTTGATTTACCAATAGTTTTATCCTATCAAGGAGTAATCCCCATTTTCTTTCTTTCTTTCTTTCTTTTTTTTAATCTTTAATCTACACTTACATGAAGAGTACTATGTTTACTATGATCTCCCTATATCAGATCCCCCCTAACAACCACATTATGGTTACTATCCATCAGCTTAGCAAAATGTTGTAGAATCCCTACTTGTCCTCTCTGTGTTGTACAGCCCACTCTCCCCTTTCTCCCTCCCCACCATGCATGCTAATCTTAATACCCGCCTTTTTCTTCCCCCCACCTTATCCCTCCCTGCCCACCCATCCTCCCCAGTTCCTTTCCCTTTGGTACCTGTTAGTCCATTTTTGGGTTCTGTAATTCCGCTGCTGTTTTGTTCCTTCAGTTTTTCCTTTGTTCTTATACTCCTCAGAAGAGTGAAATCATTTGGTATTTCTCTTTCTCCACTTGGCTTATTTCACTGAGCATAATACTCTCCAGCTCCATCCATGTTGCTGCAAATGGTTGGATTTTTCCACTTCTTGTGGCTGAGTAGTATTCCATTGTGTATATGTACCACATCTTCTTTATCCATTCATCTACTGTTGGACATTTAGGTTGCTACCAATTCTTGGCTATTGTAAATAGTGCTGCGATAAACATAGGTGTGCATCTGTCTTTCTCAAATGTGATTGCTGCGTTCTTAGGGTAAATTCCTAGGAGTGGAATTCCTGGGTCAAATGGTAGGTCGGTTTTGAGCATTTTGAGGAACCTCCAAACTGCTTTCCACAATGGTTGAACTAATTTACATTCCCACTAGCAGTGTAGGAGTGTTCCCCTTTCTCCACAGCCTCGCCAACATTTGTTGTTGTTTGTCTTTTGGATGGCAGCTATCCTTACTGGTGTGAGGTGATACCTCTTTGTAGTTTTAATTTGCATTTCTCTGATAATTAGCGATGTGGAGCATCTTTTCATGTGTCTCTTGGCCATCTGTATTTCTTTTTTAGAGAACTGTCTGTTCAGTTCCTCTGCCCATTTTTTGATTGGGTTATTTGTTTTTTGTTTGTTGAGGCGTGAGCTCTTTATATATTCTGGACGTCAAGCCTTTATCGGATCTGTCATTTTCAAATATATTCTCCCATACTGTAGGGTTCCTTTTTGTTCTATTGATGGTGTCTTTTGCTGTACAGAAGCTTTTCAGCTTAATGTAGTCCCACTTGCTCATTTTTGCTGTTGTTTTCCTTGCCCGAGGAGATATGTTCAAGAAGAGGTCACTCATGTTTATGTCTAAGAGGTTTTTGCCTATGTTTTTTTCCAAGAGTTTAGTGGTTACATGACTTACATTCAGGTCTTTGATCCATTTTGAGTTTACCTTTGTATATGGGGTTAGACAATGGTCCAGTTTCATTCTCCTACATGTAGCTGTCCAGTTTTGCCAACACAATCTGTTGAAGAGACTGTCATTTTGCCATTGTATGTCCTTGGCTCCTTTATCAAATATTAATTGACCATATATGTTTGGGTTAATGTCTGGAGTCTCTAATCTGTTCCACTGGTCTGTGGCTCTGTTCTTGTGCCAGTACCAAATTGTCTTGATTACTATGGCTTTGTAGTAGAGCTTGAAGTTGGGGAGTGAGATCCCCCCTACTTTATTCTTCTTTTTCAGGATTGCTTTGGCTATTCGGGGTATTTGGTGTTTCCATATGAATTTTTGAATTATTTGTTCCAATTCATTGAAGAATGTTGCTGGTAATTTGAGAGGGATTGCATCAAATCTGTATATTGCTTTGGGCAGGATGGCCATTTTGACGATATTAATTCTTCCTAGCCATGAGCATGGGATGAGTTTCCATTTATTAGTGTCCCCTTTAATTTCTCTTAAGAGTGACTTGTAGTTTTCAGAGTATAAGTCTTTCACTTCTTTGGTTAGGTTTATTCCTAGGTATTTTATTCTTTTTGATGCAATGGTGAATGGAATTGTTTTCCTGATTTCTCTTTCTATTGATTCATTGTTAGTGTATAGGAAAGCTACAGATTTCTGTGTGTTAATTTTGTATCCTGCAACTTTGCTGTATTCCGATATCAGTTCTAGTAGTTTTGGAGTGGTGTCTTTAGGGTTTTTTATGTACAATATCATATCATCTGCAAATAGTGACAGTTTAAGTTCTTCTTTACCCATCTGGATTCCTTGTATTTCTTTGTTTTGTCTGATTGCCGTGGCTAGGACCTCCAGTACTTTGTTAAATAACAGTGGGGAGAGTGGGCATCCCTGTCTGGTTCCCGATCTCAGAGGAAATGCTTTCAGCTTCTTGCTGCTCAGTATAATGCTGGATGTGGGTTTATCATATATGGCCTTTATTATGTTGAGGTACTTGCTCTCTATTCCCATTTTGCTGAGAGTTTTTATCATGAATGGATGTTGAATTTTGTCAAATGCTTTTTCAGCATCTATGGAGATGATCATGTGGTTTTTGTCTTTCTTTTTGTTGATGTGGTGGATGATGTTGATGGATGTTCAAATGTTGTGCCATCCTTGCACCCCTGGGATGAATCCCACTTGGTCACGGTGTACAATCATTTTGATATATTTTTGAATTCTGTTTGCTAATATTTTATTGAGTATTTTTGCATCTACATTCATCAGGGATATTGGTCTGTAATTTTCTTTTTTGGTGGGGTCTTTGCCTGGTTTTGGTATTAGGGTGATGTTGGCTTCATAGAATGAGTTTGGGAGTATTCCCTCTTCTTCTATTTTTTGGAACACTTTAAGGAGAATGGGTATTATGTCTTCTCTGTGTGTCTGATAAAATTCCGAGGTAAATCCGTCTGGCCCTGGTGTTTTGTTCTTGGGTAGTTTTTTGATTATCGTTTCAATTTCTTGCTCGTAATTGGTTTAACTTTTGTGTTTCTTCCTTAGTCAGTCTTGGGAGGTTGTATTTTTCTAGAAAGTTGTCCATTTTTCTAGGTTTTCCAGCTTGTTGGCATATAGGTTTTCATAGTAGTCTTTAATAATTCTTTGTATTTCTGTGGAGTCTGTCGTGATTTTTCCATTATCATTTCTGATTATGTTGATTTGTGTTGATTCTCTTTTTCTCTTAATAAGTTGGGCTAGAGGCTTATCTATTTTGTTTATTCTCTCAAAGAACCAGCTCTTGGTTTCGTTGATTTTTGCTATTGTTTTATTCTTCTCAATTTTGTTTATTTCTTCTCTGATCTTTATTATGTCCCTCCTTCTGCTGACTTTAGGCCTCATTTGTTCTTCTTTTTCCAGTTTCGATAATTGTGATGTTAAACTATTCATTTGCTATTGTTCTTCCTTGTTCAAGTGTGCCTGGATTGCTATATACTTTCCTCTTAAGACTGCTTTCGCTGCATCCCACAGAAGTTGGGGCTTAGTGTTGTTGTTGTCATTTGTTTCTATATATTCCTTGATCTCTATTTTGATTTGTTCATTGATCCATTGATTATTTAGTAGCATGTTGTTAAGCCTCCATGTGTTTGTGAGCCTTTTTGTTTTCTTTGTAGAATTTATTTCTAGTTTTATACCTTTGTGGTCTGAAAAATTGGTTGGTAGAATTTCAATATTTTGGAATTTACTGAGGCTCTTTTTGTGAGCTAGTATGTGGTCTATTCTGGAGAATGTTCCATGTGCACTTGAGAAGAATGTATATCCTGTTGCTTTTGGATGTAGAGTTCTGTGGATGTCTATTATGTCCATCTGTTCTAGTGTGTTTTTCAGTGCCTCTGTGTCCTTACTTATTTTATGCCCGGTGGATCTATCCTTTGGGGTGAGTGGTGTGTTGAAGTCTCCTAGAATGAATGCATTGCAGTCTTTTCGCTCTTTAGTTCTGTTAGTATTTGCTTCACATATGCTGGTGCTCCTGTATTGGGTGCATATATATTTAGAATGGTTATATCCTCTTGTTGGACTGAGCCCTTTATCATTATGTAGTATCCTTCTTTATCTCTTGTTACTTTCTTTGTTTTGAAGTCTATTTTGTATGATATTAGTACTGCAACCCCTGCTTTCTTCTCACTGTTGTTTGCCTGAAATATGTTTTTCCATCCCTTGACTTTTAGTCTATGCTTGTCTTTGGGTTTAAGGTGAGTTTCTTGTAAGCAGCATATAGATGGGTCTTGCTTTTTTATCCATTCTATTACTCTGTGTCTTTTGATTGGTGCATTAAGTCCATTTACATTTAGGGTGACTATTGTGAGATATGTACTTATTGCCATTGCAGGCTTTAGGTTCGTGGTTACCAAAGGTTCAAGGTTAGCTTCTTTAGTATCTTACTGCCTAACTTAGCTCACTTATTGAGCTGTTATATACACTGTCTGGAGATACTTTTCTTCTCTCCCTTCTTATTCTTCCTCCTCCATTCTTCATATGTTGTGTGTTTTGTTCTGTGCTCTTTTTAGGAGTGCTCCCATCTAGAGCAGTCCCTGTAGGATGCCCTGTAGAGGTGGTTTGTGGGAAGCAAAATCCCTCAGCTTTTGCTTGTCTGGGAATTGTTTAATCCCGCCATCATATTTAAATGATAGTCATGCTGGATACAGTTTCCTTGGTTCAAGGCCCTTCTGTTTCATTGCATTAAGTATATCATGCCATTCTCTTCTGGCCTGTAGGGTTTCTGTCGAGAAGTCTGATGTTAGCCTGATGGGTTTTCCTTTATAGGTGACCTTTTTCTCTCTAGCTGCCTTTAAAACTCTTTCCTTGTCCTTGATCCTTGCCATTTTAATTACTATGTGTCTTGGTGTTGTCCTCCTTGGATCCTTTCTGTTGGGGGTTCTGTGTAATTCCATGGTCTGTTCGATTATTTCCTCCCCCAATTTAGGGAAGTTTTCAGCAATTATTTCTTCAAAGAGACTTTCTATCCCTTTTCCTCTTTCTTCTTCTTCTGGTATCCCTATCATATGAATATTATTCCTTTTGGCTTGGTCACATAGTTCTGTTAGTGTTGTTTCATTCCTGGAGATCCTTTTATCTCTCTCTATATCAGCTTCTATATGTTCCTGTTCTCTGGTTTCTATTCCTTCAATGGCCTCTTGCATCTTATCCATTCTGCTTATAAATCCTTCCAGGGATTTTTTCACTTTTGTGATCTCCTTCCTGACATATGTGATCTCCCTCCGGACTTCATCCCACTGCTCTTGCATTTTTCTCTGCATCTCATCCCATTGCTCTTGCATTTTTCCCTGCATCTCTGTCAGCATGTTCATGATTTTTATTTTGAATTCTTTTTCAGGAGGACTGGTTAGGTCTGTCTCCTTCTCAGGTGTTGTCTCTGTGATCTTTGTCTGCCTGTAGTTTTGCCTTTTCATAGTGATAGAGATAGTTTGCAGACCTGGTATGAGTGACGGCTGGAAGAGCTTCCCTTCTTGTTGGTTTGTGGCCTTCCTCTCCTGGGAGAATAGCGAGCTCTAGTGGCTTATGCTTGTCAGCTGTGCACAGACAGGGCTTCTGCTACCTGCCCGTTTGCTATGGAGTTTATCTCCGCTGTTGCGGTGGGCGTGACCTGGCTGGGGCTGCTCCTCCAAAGTGGTGGAGCCCCGTTGGAGCGGGAGCGCCGGGAGGCTATTTTTCTCTGTAAGGGGCCTCTGTGCTCCCTGTTGCCCAGGGAGTTAGAGTGCCCAGAGATCCCCAGATTCCCTGCCTCTGGGCTAAGTGTCCTGTCCTGCCCCTTTAAGACTTCAAAAAGCACTCTCCAAACCAAAACAGCAACAGCAACAATGAGAAAGGGAACAGAAAAAAAAAAAAAGGAAAAAACACATGATTTTTTTTTTTTTCCTCAGGCGCCCGTCCCAGGCACCCGCTCACTGGTCCTGCTGCCCTGCCTTCCTAGCACCGTGGTCCCTGTCCCTTCAAGGCTTCCAAAAAGCATCCGCCCACTGGTCCCACAGGGAAAAACACGCGATATTCCTTGTCTTCAGGCGCCGGTCCCAGGCAGCCTCTCACCGGTCCTGCTGCTCTGCCTCCGTAGCACCGGGGTCCCTGTTCCTTTAAGGCTTCCAAAAAAGAGAAAAAAAAAAAGGGGGAAATACGCGCGCTTTCCTCCGTCCTCAGGCACCGGTCTCAGGCACCCGCCCACCGGTCCCGCAGGGAAAAATGCGCGATATTCTTTGTCCTCAGGTGCCCGTCCCAGGCACCCGCTCACCAGTCCCGCCGCCCTGCCTCCCTAGCACCGGGGTCCCTGTCCCTTTAAGGCTTCCAAAAAGCACTCGCCAAAAAGAGAAAAAAAAAGGGAAAAGCGCGTGATTTCCTCTGTCCTCAGGCGACGGTCTCAGCCACCCTCCCACCAGTCCCGTAGGGAAAAACATGCGATCTTTGTCCTCAGGCGCTGGTCCCAGGCACCGCTCACCGTTCCCGTCGCCCTTCCTCCCTAGCAACGGGGTCCCTGTCCCTTTAAGGCTTCCAAAAAGCACTTGCCAAAAAAAAAAAAAAAACCGCTCCAGTTTCTTTCCACCCGCCGTGAGCCAGGGGGAGGGGCGCTTGGGTCCCGTCGGGCTGGGGCTTGTATCTTACCCCCTTCGCAAGGTGCTGGGTTCTTGCAGGTGTGGATGTGGTCTGGATGTTGTCCTGTGTCCTCTGGTCTCTGTTTTAGGAAGAGTTTTGTTTGTTATATTTTCATAGCTCTATGTGTTTTTGGGAGGAGATTTCCACTGCTCTACTCACGCCGCCATCTTGGCTCCGCCTCCTTATTCAGTTCTTTGATTGTGTTCATCAGACTGTAGTTTTTCTCATATGTCTTGTATAAAGTTTATACCCAAATATTTTAATTTTTTGGATGCTAATGTAAATGGTATTTTTCTTTGCAAATTATACTTGTTCATTGTTGATATATAGGAAAGAAGTTCATTTTGTATATTAATCTTGTATCCTGCAACCTTGCTATGATCACCTATTAATTCCAGGAGATTTTTCATCAATTCTTTTGGAACCTCTATATGATAGTTCTGCTGTCTGTGAACAAAGACACTTTCCTTTCCTTCTTCCCAATCTGTACACAGTTTGCTTCCTTCCCTTGTCTTACTGCATTAGCAAGGACTTCCAATACAGTGTTGAAAAGGAATAGTAAGAGGGGCTATTCTTGTCTTGTAACTGATTTCAGTGGGAAAGCTTTGAGTTTCTCTATTACATATGATAACTGTAGGTTCTTTGAAGATAATCTTTATCAGGTTTGGAAAGTTCTCTATTTCTAGTTTACTAAGAGTTTTTTTTTTTTTGAGAGGGCATCTCTCATATTTTTTGATCAAATGGTTGTTAACTACAATAAAATTCTGTGTAGGGGAGTCAATGCTCAATGCACAATCATTAATCCATCTCAAGCCTAATTCTTGTCAGTCTCCAATCTTCTGAAGCATAATGAACAAGTTCTTACATGGTGAACAAATTCTTACACAGTGAATAAGTTCTTACATGGTGCACAGTACAAGGGCAGTCATCACAGAAACTTTCGGTTTTGATCACGCATTATGAACTATAAACAATCAGGTCAAATATGAATATTCGTTTGATTTTTATACTTGATTTATATGTGGATCCCACATTTCTCCCTTTATTATTATTATTATTATTATTATTATTATTATTATTATTTTTAATAAAATGCTGAAGTGGTAGGTAGATGCAAGATAAAGGTAGAAAACATAGTTTAGTGTTGTAAGAGAGGAATTGTAGATGATCAGGTGTGTGCCTATAGACTACGTGCTAATCCGAGCTACACAAGGGCAATAAAACATCCACAGATACAGAAGATTTCTCTCAAAACAGGGGGGGTGAGGTTCTAAGCCTCACCTCTGTTGATCCCCAATTTCTCACCTGATGACCCCCCTGTGACTGTGCCTGTCTTAGGTTGTTCCTCCCTTGAGGAATCTTACCCGTCTCTGGCTAACCAGTCATCTTCCGGGGCCATACAGGGAGATGTAAAGTTGGTAAGTGAGAGAGAAGCCATATTGTTTGAAAAGGTTAGCTTTTTACTTCTTTGCAGATTTATGCCCTGTGGCTTCTATGCCCAGCATTTGTCTTGAGGTATCTTTACCACTTGGAGGAATTATGATACTCGGTAAATTTGATATGAGGCTAAAAGTTTTTATCATAAACGTGTGCTATACTGAATTTTATGAGAGAGGAACAATTATATGTAATGAAGACATAAGTTTGTGAGAGATTATATTTGATCCCAACTATTTGCTTCCCTACTCATTTCTATGCCCCTTATAAGAGGAATATACTTCCCCACTCTTTTGGTTTTTGGGTTGGGCCATTGTCTAATAGAATGTGAGTAGACATGATATGTACTATAACCAAGCATAAGTTTTTAAAGTACATGACTTGCATCCTCCTCTTGCTCCTTATGTTGCCTATTCCTTGAGAATAGCATGCCCTAGAAATGGAGCTGCCACTTCAGCTCAAGTTGTGGAATAAGAACACATGGTGCAGAAACTTGTAGCATCCCCTGCAGTCTGAAGCAAAGTCTTATCCTGGAAGAGACTCTATTGAGTTTATTGATATTGTTCCTGGACCTCTTCACAAAGAATTAGTAGCATATCCTGGATTTCTTAAATTGAGAAAAGGAAAGTGAAGTAAGGAACGCAGAGATTATTGATGATTCTGAGGACTTCCCTATTCTGAGACAGTGTTGCAATTGTCTCTTCTCTCATGCAGATTATCTGATAAATAATTAGACATCCTAAAATTTACCCTGGTTGCATCCATAGAAAATCTAGGGACATGGAAATGATCCTCTCAGTTTATAAAAAAGTAAAAATGGTCTTACAAGAACATGAAAAGACAAATAGTTTTGTTATTACTTAGGAAATGTCATAGATCTATTTCCCAAATATGGAAGATTAGGAAAACAAATAAAGGATATGAAAATGTTAGTTCTTAGATTACTTTAACATGTACAAATTTTGCCAAATTCAATTTGCTTTTAGAAGGTCATCTATCTCAATTCTTAAATAGACTTTCTTTATTTGATTTTGTCTATTCTAGATAATAAAAAGTACCTAACTATTAATTAGGGTATGCCAGCTGCTATTACAGGGAAAAAGACATAGATAAATTTCCTTTACATGACAAAGAAAAATGAAGACAGTATTTCTCTTACCAGAATTGTGTGAGTATATACATTATTTGATTGATTGGTTGATTGGCTCAAGTTATTTTCAGAGAAGGTTATTAAATGAGTCTGCTATTGGAAACCTGAAAGAAATATTTCCAAAACTTAAATATCAGAAAAGAAGGACAGGAGAAATAAATTCATTTTAGAAAATCAGATATGAATATGAGATATAAGCTCTAAAGCAAATTAAATTCCCAAGAGCTGCCCAACAGCCAGCCATGACAGGTTTGAAGGTCATTGTTGCTGGCTATTTGGCTAGATTTCAAGTCAATTTCAGCCCTGATCAGTGATTCAAAACTGACCCACACAGATGGCCAACCATGTGGTGCCCCAGTGCATATTAATCAGAAGATTTCCCTACTCCAAAAAGGAATAGCTCAGATGTTTAAAAATAAACTATGTGAGGACAAAATGTGGAAGTCTTGAGTTATGTGCCAAACAATTCTGAGACACTTTGCATATTGACTCTCACTCTGTGGTGCCTTTTTTCCTGTAGGGAATTTAGATCCTATATAAGTCATTTTTTCCATGTGTGAATGGAAGCAATCAAGGAATAAACATTTAGTCCAATGATTTACAGACATCTTACATTATAGAATACAAGACATTCTAATTTTCTCTTTTATTGGTTCTCTAGTGAAATACATATTTTTGTTACCGATTAATTTTTTTTTTTTGCCTAATCCTCATTCTTGTTGTCTTTGGGGCATAGCAAACTGAAAGTGTGAAGTAATCAAGTTTAAATTTACACACCTTCGGGAATTTTATTTCATTTTGAATTCAAATTTAAATAACTTCTACATTGGTTTAAATAACATGCCTTTTCTACTATCTAATCACAGAAATCTTAAAATGGTTTCTATTTTTTAATATGGTTAGGTAATGGTAAAACCAAAAATAGAAAAAACAGAAAAAGTTATCTGAATATTCATATTCTCATACATTCTTTTTATTTCCTCAAAAGATGGATTTATAGGAAGAGAAATAAATGGAATAATTTTTGACCTTCCAAAATTGCCCAATGAAATAAAAAGTGATTGTCATGTCTTCCCAATATGAATAGAAAAATGTAATAGAAACACAGATTTTAAAAACTTAGTTAACAATGATCGTCTGATCCTCAGATTCTGACAATACTTGCATTTAGACAAAACTTCCATTGAAAATGCCTTATCAAATCACTCAAAAACCCTCAGTCTTATTACATTAGCGTAACATAGCAGTCATATCACATTAGCATGCATATATAGATCATCTTTAACTAATGACTTATCTTTGTCATGACTGTCTAGTTAATTACCAAACCTCATTCTTTCTTTCTTTATTTTCAATAGCTTTTTTCATCCCAAATTCTTTTTTTTAAAATGTCCATTTATTCAATACAATAGCTACTTTATCTCAATAGTCAGGTAACTGACTTTTTTTAAATTATTTTTTCTCTCTGATAATATAGCCAAATACAAACACTAGTTTTGATTTGGAAAATATTTTCATTTTTGTTTTATAGCACAATTTTAGCAAAAAGTGTCATCATACAGAGGCTCCAAATTGTACTCTGCCTATGCCTGATGGTTTTACTGGGGTGTTCGGTGAGGGCCTGAGGAGGCATAGTTATAAACACCTCACCCCCAATTTAAACATAATAGATCTTTGTCAGTCGACTTTTCCTCTGTTTTAATTTGAAGAAAGGATTCTGATATTGTCATTAGCATCAGTAGTAGTGGCACCTGTAGTAGTAATAGAAATATTTATATTTTAGTTACCCCAGTATTTCATAATCCAAACTTTGATCTAAAGGCTGCCAGTTAACTTCCTTAATCTCAGTAGTGAGACAGGGAAAAGACGGGCAGCCCCTGTCTTGTTAGAGCAGGATAAGGGGCCTCGGTAAAGAACAAAAGCAGGAAGCTTACTGAGAGCCTTAGGAATGGACGAAATCTGTGGTATGTTCTCAAAGGATGTTTTCGGTGGGTTCGTCCTTGATTTTTTCTGCTAGCCATGAAGGTCACGTGAGCACGCCAAAATTGGGAATATAGACAACTTTCAATGAGATTGGTCAAAACAAAGAACAGCATTCCAGTGAGAACTAATAGAAATTAGACAACGCAGCTAAGTCTGAGATATAGACCCCTAGACACAGTCCAGACAGGGCACCCTTGTCTGCTCCCAGGGTGCACTGGTTAATTCTGTACTTTTGCTTTCTCTGAATGAAAAGCCCTTTTCTTCTGCTTGCCTACCGTGAGTGCTTGTAAAGTTCATTCTTCCACTCCATGAACATGAACCCTGGTATTGATGGTATTCCTATTTTTTTTATGTTTCTTTATTTTTGTTTATTTTTTATTTTTTTATTTTGGTATCTTTGATATACATGTACATGAGCAACATTGTGGTTGCTAGATTCCCCTATTATTAAGTCCCCACCACATACCCCATTAAGAACAAAGCAAAAGCTGGTGATATTCCTATTTTAAAACACTTAAATATTGTTCCTGGTTGCCTGTTCTTTAGCTTGTTGTGTAAGCCACATTCTTACTGAGTTACAAAGGACCCTCAAAGCTGGACGATTATTGCAAGGATATTCAGGACCTTGAGATGTGAAAGAAGGTCAACATTTAAATCATATACATTCTCAGAAGTTCAGGATCACAAAATCTGAGCAGATGTCATAAAAACCTATCACTAAGGATAGCTCTAAAGCAGGAATCCCTGACAATATTTCCTTCTACTCACCTAACTTGTATTCTTCCTAACCTGAGAATTTAGACTGTGTTGTTTTGGTGTTGGATACTATTACACTGGATTCTCCAAGTCCTTGGTACTTCTCCATACCCATATGTAAAACTCTGATAAATTTGGGGAGTTCTTTTAATTATCCCCAGCCTCCTCTTTCCTCTTTGCCCTTTGAGAGGCAATATGGAAAGAGGTTAATATGTTTAGACTGTCTTTAGGTGATGGTAGTTGTTTATGTTGTTTACTAATGATTTTTAAAAGCTTCTTTAGAGATCATTTATTTCTTTTCATGGACATTAATTATTTAGGTTGTCATTAAAGTGTGATTTTTAAAATTTTAATAGAGAATATCCAATTTGAGTGAAGAAATCATAGTATGTTCTTTCATTAAGATAGGCATGCCTTGTGCTTCTATTTTATTATAAAATTATTTGATAATGTAAAGATAAAAAAAGAAGACTATTAACTGGATATTAGTAATTATAAAAATACTTGGCAAATTGTACCACCCTAAATTCCCTACCTTTTTGAGATGAAATGCCTCAATTTAGAAGACCTGTGGTCAGATCAAGGTAAATAGAATCATTGTCCTTCAGTTCATTTATCAGCTTAAAGAATTTTTCCCAAATATACATCAGGAAATTCCAAGGAAAATATTTATCTTAACTTTCTCACTTCTTTAGGAACGCTCTGCAAAGAAAAAGTGTTTTAATACGTTTTAGTAACATGAAGAAAACAAAAACATTGATCTTGGAACTCTGTCTCAGTGGTCTCTGGAAAATCTCTATCACATTGAGCCCCTTTCCTTGGTTATTCAGGTGAGTTTAAATAGCTCATTAAGCCTAGATCATAGCCATGGAAGTGTGGTACAAATCCTGCCTCTTAGATCTAGTAAGGGGTTTATACATAAACTTACCATGTATATGACATATTGACCAAGACAAGTTATTAATAAGTATTAAAATGCCTTAAGGAAGCCAAATCATGGCTTGGACTCGGGTGATGGTGAACAGTGCCATTATTTTAGACTTGGCTTTAATCCAATAAACTGTATATAAAATGGCTGAATTCGTTTCTCTAAAAAAATGATTTTATTACAATTATTGGCAGTTCAAGCTTGACCTCCAGGGCTCTATACTCTTTCGGTGGTGTTCTTACACCACTGATTTCTCCTCTTTGCCCACATCTGGTTCATTTTCTTTTGTTATAATCCTTACTGTTGGAGTTTTTCAGAGTTTAGTTCCTGATCTTTTTAGTTCTCTATCTCTTCTCAAATTTTTGCTATTATCATCCAGTCACATAACCTTAAATAACATCTATAGGTTGATGATGCCCAAATTTACATCTGCTGTCCCGACCTTCTTGCCATATTTTTAGTCTTTTATAACCAAATCACTACTTGACTTGCCCACTTAGATGATTAATAGATAAGTCACACTGTGCAAAATGTCTCCCTCATAGCTCAGTAACCATGTTTTAGAATTTTCTTCTACCTATATCCATGTCCCTTTCCTCTATCTAAAATGACTTTGTGCACACTTGTATTAGAAACTTCTATTTGTTCTGAACTACAGTCCTTGTCTTTAGAACCAGATATATATAGAATTTTCTCTAAATTTGAGGGAATAATAATCTCATCTTGGAATACGAGGTTTTGTTTTGATAGGAAAAATTATACTATTGTGCAGATTTAACTTGGAGGAGAGGTAAATTAAAAGTCATAATAAATAATATTTCTGTCTGTAGTTGGAGAATAACTGATTAGCATAAAAGTTATTAAAAAAACAAACCTTTGAACTGGCATATAACACTTGGTCACACCAAGATGAAGTATGGTAAATAGCACTACTTTACATTTGCAATAAGTAAGTACTTAATAGTAATTATAGCCTGCTTTTCTATGTGGGCTTTTGGAATAAATAAGCTAACTGTACATATAATAAATGCTGAAATAATAGACTTGAGAAAGAAAGATCAAGGAAAAACTTAATTGCTCAGACAGGCCAGAGCAGGTTTGGGGTGAGACAAAAGAAAAGCAGTAAAAGTGGAGAAATGTTTTAAAAGACTCCTTTGTGACAAGCTGATTAACTGCTGTTTGGTATAACGTTAACATTCAGAATGTGCATTAAAACTGTCACACCCACAACAATACCCTACTTTTGATAGTTAAGGCTCAGTAATCATAGCAAGTCCATAAGAGGAAAGTTCAAAAAGGTCTGTTGGAGCCTACTGTCCCTCCTTTTTTTAATAGTTAATATGTGGGAATTGTGATTTTTCTTATAACTTTTTGTTTTGAAATAATTATAGATTCATAAGCCATTGCAAAGAATTGACAGAAAGGTCCCATCCATCCTCCGCCATGTTATCTTGTATAACTATAGCACAGCATCAAACCTAGAAAAATGACATTGGTATGAACAGTACACATAATTCAGATATCAACTTTTAGATGCAGGCATTCATGCACATGCCTCCCTATGTACAGTTTTATGTAAGTTTTTCATTTTATCACACATGTAGTTTCATGTAACCACCACCACAATCAGAATTCTTAATTCATCATTACAAAACTCCTGTGCTTTCTCTATAGCCAAATCTTACTCCCCATTCCATCCCCAAACCTTCAATCACTAACTTTTTCTCCAGCTATATAATTACACTACTTCACAAATGTTAAGTGGAACAATGCAATATATACCTTTTCAAGATTGCTTTTGTCATATTTTCCTTAAGATTTATTGCAATTGTTATGTGGAAAAAATTCATTCCTTTTAATATCTGAGCAGTATTTCATGCTATGGATATATTACAGTTTGTTTACTCATTTACCTATTGAAGATATTTGGGGTCTTTACAGTTTTCAGTTGTTACAAGTAAAGCTGCTATAACTATTCATGGACAGTTCTTTGTGTGAAAATAGATCTTCATATCTCTGAGATATACACCTCAGAGTGCAATTGCTCAGTCATTTGAACCATTTGTAGTTAAAAAATAATTTACCAAACTATTTTCCAGAAGTCGACACATATGAAACTTCAAAAAAATTAGAACAATTTGGGAACCTAGACTAGGTAAATAAAGACTTAACACCAAAAGAAAGATCGAATATAATGAAAAATATGTAAATTGAACCTTTTATTCTGTGAGACACCCTGAGAAGAGGACAAAAAAACTGGAGAAAATCTTTGCTGATCATATGTCTGATCAAGAGCTTGTATATAAAATGTAAAATAATTCTTAGAACTCAGCATTAAAAAATGTTTAAGTCCTTGAACCACACAAGAGCTTCAATTCTAGGAGAAGCGAGAGGAGGGGCCTGGAGGCTCTCCTGAGAGTACAGACTGTGAAGATCACCGAGCACCTTAGCACCAGCTGCTCGCTGCAGAGTTTATCAGTGAGCTTATCTGTTACCTGATTAGGCTGTGATCTATTTGAAGACAAAAAAAGAGACTTTTAAAATTTAGTAAATAAAGCATAACAGGATGGAAATGAATAGATGGAGAGTGACTAACATTCAATTGTGTCTCATTTTGTGCAAAGCATCAGTGAAAGACAAGTTTATTTTCTAAGAGTTTTACGTTCTGAAAAGAGAAGCAAATATTTCAAAAAATACATAAATCTAATACAAGTAAAATTAGGTCAATGGTAAAAAGAGGAATTATCATAGTGTTGAGACCACTTCTATGCCTTCTTGTTCCTGACTAATTGTACTCTGTAGAAAAGTTATTCCTTTCTCCCAAAGAAGCTACCCCCATACCACAAACTAGGACAAGGACTACTTATGACAATGAAACAGCTAAGCAGAAATATTTACGTGGAGGATTGCAAAAGAGAATCCAGTTTCAGAAATGTGTACTGGATTAGAGATTAAAAATATGATATGGAGGTCAGCTGCATAGAAATCTGCATAGAACTGAAGGGAGATTAGATCAAGATAGATGAAGCATTTCAAGTAATTTAGAGATACTTTAATAAAAATGAAGGGGAAGAAAAGCCTGTCATTAAGACTAAAAAGAATGGCATAGAAAGGCTTTAGATAATTAATACCTAAATTATCAATTTAATTACATATTTGTGTGTGTTGGTAATTTATGACATTATCAGTAATTCTTGTGAATCTTTTCATGGGTCTTTTCAACATGATATTGTAATCAAAGTCCTCTGGCAGATGGTGAGAAGGGAGGAGTACTGTAGAAGGGGTCATATTTTCCATCATGCCAACTATTGTGTATGTAACAGCCAAATAATATCCCCCCATGTAAGGCCAGAACTGCAAAGGAAATGTCGTTTTTAAATCATTAAGTTGAATTATATTCCTAGAATAAAATTACTAACAAATCACTAAAAGAATGGAACAACACGAACCAACTCTCTTTATAAAACTTCTAAGTAGAATGTTTTATTCAATTTTGTACATCCTCCCACAAATTGGTCTTTTCAAAATTACTTTCTTTCAATATTTTTGTACCCATTTTTCACTCAATTGTATTAAAATATATTTGCTGGGCAAGTCCTCTACTTCTCTTTGATTTCTAGGTTCTAAAAAGTGCTATAAAAATCATGAAATGTCCAACCATATTAAAATAATCCTAAGTAAATATTCCATAATAATAGTTTCACTTTTAGCTTATTATGTGAGTTTGTAGGGGAGTAAAACATATCACACAGTGGTGCAGATAACAGTTTTCTCCCACTCATTGACGTTTTATGTGTTCATCTATAATTTATTTAAAGAAATTCATTCTGGCATAGAAACGATTCATCTGTTTTCTTAGAAATGGATAAAGATATTCAATAAAATCCACAAATTATATTTTTCATGAAATTATGACCTTTAAAATGTGTGGAAACCTATAGCAGAGATAACATTGTTCATTTGATGGTAATTTATCTACTTCTTCATAAATTTGCTTGTTCTTCATTTATTTCACACTTGATATTGACTCACTTTGAATGGCTAAATCTTCCCAAAACATTCCTGAGGATAAATCAGTGCATAGGTGTAGTGTGTTGAAATAAATAAAGCCCTTAGGTTTAATAACATACTTTTTAATATTCAGAAAATAATAGATTATTTCTCAATTATTTCTGAGTATATATTGAAAGAAAACATTACAGTTGCCCCAGAAAGGGGGGGGGTTGAGTCAGTTTCCACAGTTGCTACAATATATTATCTAAAATGTTCAGTTCTCTTGTTCGTTATGCTTCAGAAGATTGGAGACTGACGAGAATTAGGCTTGAGATGGATTAATGATTGTGCATTGAGCATTGACTCCCCTATACAGAATTTTATTGTAGTTAACAACCATTTGATCAATAAATATGAGAGATGCCCTCAAAAAAAAAATGTTCAGTTCTCAACAAAAATTTATGAGATAAGGAAAGAAAGAGGAAAATGTGACTCACATTCAGGAAAAAGACGCTTAACAGAAACTGCATTTATTTATGGAGAAACTTCATAAAAGTTCTTTGATTTGCAGTTCCTATAGGGACCAGTGCTGTCGTAAGGCAGAAAGACAGACGTGAGCAGGATGGGAAGAGGGTAAAGTCCCCCAAAATGACTCTGGGAGTTGACTGGGTGAAGCCATGAGGGCCAGAAATGACTCAGGGAGTTATCAGATGAAGCCGAGGGCCAGGAAGGACTCAGGGAATGCCCAGGGACTCTCCAGATAGGGAAACATCAGAGCGCAGGCGCAAACCGTGTCCTCACTTCACCAACCAGACAGGGCCCCGAGGGCCAAGAACTGTCAGTCAGGGACCTCTCCGCCCTGCCAAACGCGTCTCAGAGAAGCCTCACAGTGGGCAGCTGGGCCTGTCAGACATGAAGTCGGGCCGCTCTGCTACAGAGCGTAAGAAACTTGCTTGCTTTCTCCACCTTGGTTTCACTCTGTCCAGCAGCCCTGCGACACTGAACTGAACCCCTTCCTAACACTATAACTATTTAATTTACAAGGAGAGTTATAATTGGGTGATACACTGAATAGGAAAAACCTAGTCGCATGAAATTTTACAACATAATCAATCATTGCAAATTTAAAATTTTAATATATGTTTAAGTAGCATGTTAAATACATATTAATATTGGGTAAATTAATATTACAAATAAACAATCAGATAAAAACACTCTGCAAAGCTATTTCATTATAAATTTTTAAAGCATCAACTGATTTATCATCACATTAAGTATATTTGGTTACTAAAGTATTTCTCTTATCCATTACTTTTTCAATCCCACTGCCATGTGTCCAGAGCAATTTTTCATTCCTACTCATTTTAATTATATCTTTCCAATTTCTCTGTATGCCTAACCATTTTAATTGTGTCTATCCTATTTCTCTGTATCTGGACTCAACTTCAAAAGCATAATTTCAATGCTCTCTTCAATCTCCAAATAGTTTCTGGATGATGGCACAGTTTTTACACTCCTTTGGGGACCTAACCCTCCAAAATTTATAATCCCTATCCAGATTGCTTCCCTTGGCATCAAAGTCACATCCCACTGCATTTTGCACATTTTAACTCAAAGTCAAATAATTCATTACCAAATTCATTTTTCTCCATTTGTCTTCCTTAGCAAGTTCCCTGACTGCCTCTCTCTTCTTCACTGGAATAAATGTATTCTTTTAATGCTTACTAACCACACATGCATTTTATGTTTCTACAATTTTATTTGAATGCTAGACATTGAATTCTGGACATAGGACAGCAGAGACTGAGATAAGTAGCATTCATGCCTCAAAAAAGGCATATTTTTTTTCTGCTTGATGGATATTGTAAATTCAGTCAATCTAGTCAAGAGTTGAGATAGGCTTCGGTTTTTTTGGTGTTTTCTGCTTGTTTAGTTTAGTTGTTTTATTTAAAAATAGTTTTATTTTCTTTTGCCATGGATACTTTCAGTGCATCACTGCCATAAAATTCCCCTGGAGTTGCCTTTTGCAGCTAGATATACTAAAACACACACACACACACACACACACACACACACATACATACATACATATATATATATATATATGTATGTATTTTTAAATTAATGTGCCTGCTCCACACTCAATGTTCAGTCTTCCTTGTCCCAGGATAGGTCTCTGCTATTGCCTGTGACTCTGTTCTTGATAATTTATTAGTGAGACATAGCTAGAATTTTCTGTTGTCCATTTTCATCCTCCATTTTAGGCAGGCCCTGTTTCTCTGCCCAAATGACTATCCAAGGTCAGAATCAAATGCCAGATTCTCCCAATGAAGATCTTTTTTCTTCTCTTCAGCTGAATATCTACTTTTTCTCTTCTGAATCCCATAGAGCTTGATTTATTCCTCTTATTAGTGATTTTCACATTTTTTTGTGTGTCACATATGCATAAATTGTATCTATGAATTGGGACTTTGAGTCTTTACAATGTCCTATAAATCTTAAAATCCTAAAGTAGGTAGTACACAGTGAGTTATCATGAAATATGCAAGGAATAAAACCACCTTTTAATATAACCTAATGTGTAATGCACATTTGGTGGGTATACATGTATTGCTTTGTATCAGCAGTTTATAATTTAAAATCATCAGGGTCTAAATCATAGACTTCCCTCCTAAGGTATTGGCTTCATGCTTCAGGCTAATTATTTCATGAAATTAAAACATCTGGGTCATTTAAGGTAGGATAAGGATCTAATTTTTAAAAAAGTTATAGCCTCTCAAAATTTTGCTTATTCTGTAGTGCTACCATATTTTGTTTCCTTCTAATGCAGACTATTCAATGAAAATCAAAACTGATAAAGTGGAGCTATTAGGTTGGTATCCAAGGGGCACTGAACTCCCATAATTGTATGAGCTGAGCACTTTCATTATGGCCTAATGCCATGATTTCACATAATATATTAGAAATTGTATCTATTCTTGGTTCCTTTCCATTACCATCTATATGTTATTCCATTGTTCATCATATAGAAAACTTAATTGTTAATTGACAGTCGAGGAAATTTTGGAATATGCAAAAGCTGCATATACTTCTTTCACAATCAACTTTACAGGCCATTGTTATTATACTAGGTATATTCTCTCTGCTTTGAGATACTATGATAAACTTTCTGTATGTGGAAATTGACAGAGAATGTACAAAGCTTAGAATATTTTCACAATCAAAATGAGATCTTTCTAAAATTTGTAAGAACTAAATATTTAATGTAGTCAGTGTAGAATGTTTTCTTATTTATTTCTTGTGCAAAGTAAATCATCCTTGTCTTTTCCTTTCAGTTCACAATTAATATGTAAATTATTTCAATACCTTAGATATTCTAAAATGTCTCCATCATGCCTTTGTTTAGGGCCTCTAGGTAGATTAGATGGTATCATTACCTGTGACAACAATATAGTAATGAACGGGGTTTCCTATAGATGCAGCAGCAGTTGGTGAAATATATAATCTGCTCTTTTGTAGTTATTATTCCTTGGCATTTTTGCTCTGATGAAATGGTCCAACTAATTTATGAATAGGCAGTTTGCCACTCAGACAGATGGCTTTGACTACCGTCCAGAGACCACGTAAAGTCCAAAAATGCCGATGTTGACAGGATTTTCAGACATAAAAAATGAAATGTCTGTCAGTCTCTTCTTACGATGTGTCATCACTAATCCGCTCTTATTGGATTATGTTCTAATACAAAATTTTTCCATTCCCATAAGGAGAGATTATAAAAAGAAGTATTTTAATGGAAAATTCAGAGTTGGGCTTCCTGTTCTAAACAAAAAGGCAACATTTTATCTTCAAAGGGCAATAAATTCAAACAAAACAAATAGTTCCATATCATGACTTTTATACTAGTGGTCCAAATCTAAGCATGTCACCAAAATGAACAGGCTTATGCCTTAAAGACAGAACTTTCACTGTAGTCACAATCGTAATTTGTTCTGATTTTATCTGTCTCTCATGAATATAAAATGTAGTGATCTTAATTTGATTACTTTAATAATATTACTTAGTAGTATTACATGGGTAATAGCATTGGATACAAAACTATTTTGTCACAAGATTTTCTTTAAAAAACACTTTTTGTCCTGTGATGGTCTAATAAATGTAGGGGAAATAGATGTTTTATAGTGCAGAGAATGAGTTATTCCATCTAAATTCCTGACTCACCTGTTAAATCTTTTGAGACTGAGCAGTCACTTCTATTTGGACTAGGAAACATCCTTTCAAAAGCTTGCTTGAAGGCAGAGAGGGTTCAAATGAAAAAAAAAAAGATAGAATTCTTCTAATGTATATGCATTAAAATAATTATTAACATTTTTACTATTAGCTAAACAAAGTAATGAGGATTAAATACTAGCAACTTTTGAGGTTACACAGGGAGGTTGACAGCATTTATAGATTTGCAGCTTTAGAACAATCATATCTACAGGGAGAAGTTATAGAGATTTCACTTAAGTAATCACAATTTACAGCCTTTTCCAAGAAGCCAAATTGCCAATATGAGCTTGGGGCTCTTCAGCCAGAATTGCTAATGTAAAGATAGATGGCTGGTTGGTTAATGATTTACAGATATTACCACACTATCACTGTATGCAGAGCCCTGTGTAAGAAGAAAATGATAAAACATGGATCTTATTCTTTAGGAGTTCAATATACAATTTGTGAGACAGGTGAAGATGTTCATAGAATCAAGCAAGTAAAAGATATATAGTATGAAGAGTTCAATAAAGGATATATAAAAATAATAGATTGATTAGTACTCAAGCATAAAAGAAAGTAAATTCAAATAGCTGGTGCAAAGAGGATATTAAAAGATAATTTTTAGAATTGGCAGTTTCCAAACAAATGTGAGACTGATAAAATTCTTATTTGTGAAAACAAAATTTCTAAAAATATCTGTGCTATTTCCTCTTCATTTGTCATGATATCATGTTACCATTCCTTTTTTCTAATTGTAAAATTTTCAATCATACAGCAGAGTATAATAATGCAACAGACATACATATTAGCTAAGATTACAAAGAGCATGTAACTCCTACCAAAAAATGCAAGATCAAGAAGGAACCATGCAATAGTTAGTGGGAAAAAAGTAGCCTCAAAGAGCAATCTTCTGGATGAAAATGTCATGCAGTGGCCAATCTCAGAAAACTGCCAGCCAGGAGGAGACATACTTACTAAGTAAAATGTGCATTACCCAATGTGGAAAGATGCATACCTTCTTTGCATCAGTTGATTTTGGGAGGAAGGTGAACAGGGCTGTGGCAGTACACCACAGATTTGATGGGATTTGAATTATTACAGGAAAACAAGGTTACATAAGAACATAGAAGAAACATACTTGCAGAAAGCAGTAAAAGCTGTGGCCTCAGATACTTGAACTTTCACTTTATTAAAAAAAAAAAAACAGTCATCTTAGGATAATGCCCTGTAATACCTCCTCCCAAACTGGGGTATTCTAGCAAATAACTGATTCAAAAGAAAACAACTAATTCAGTAAAAGGCAATGATAAAGGGAACTAGCGTAGCATGCAAAGATTCAATAATAATAAAAAGAGAGTAAGAGTATTTACTAGAGGAAATGCACCCATCTTACTGTTGAATATTATGATCAAAAATTTCTCATGAATTCAAAGTAATAAATGGAATTATGCCTCCACATATGTTGGCAAGTACCAGATTCATTTTACTGCAGAAAGAACTATAAAAAAGGTTGATAAATTGCTAAGAGAATTACAACAAATAAAACATAAAACAACAAAAGCAAGCACAATTTGAAACAAAATCTCACCTATTTGATGGCATTAGAGAACAACCAAGAAAGTCAGGAGTTGAGAAACCATATTAATTAACAAAATCACACTGAAGTGTGTTGAATCTTTACACAGCCCTCCCCTCCCCACTGTCCCCAGAGAATATGTCCATCTAAGAGGCACAGAGGTTAGCAGAAAATAGGTTTGGGCTTAAAGGAAGTCTCCCTAGACTACAGAGGAAAAACAACTGGACTGGAAAATAGCTACTAATGCATGATTACAATCTCTACTCTCCCCTCCTCTATCGTAAATTCACTGTGATTCCTTGTTATTTCAGGCTAAAGACTTTTGTTTTGCTTGTTTCTTTCCTTGTTATTTTGAAATCTCACATTGATCAAAACTATCAATTTCTGTCTCAAGTTTTGTTCTATTTTATTTTTGAATTCACTTGCAACAATTTACTCACAAATTCTTTTCTAAATTAAATTTCCTATTCTCACTTAACACAAGCATTCAGTGCATTAGCCCAAAAGACTAAAAACAATGAGATGGTCAGAAACCCAAAACAGGGCCATGTGCCTAAAGAAGATTCATCTTCCAGGAATCCTCAGTTGGCATCATTTCAGTCACGTTTCTGGACGGGTACTGTGGCCTCCGCTGCTATTTTCTTTGTTCTCAAAAGAAAGTACCAGAGAATGTGAGGGGGAAATACAGCTTTTCACTCACAGGGAGCCTGGAGGCATAGGATGAATGACCCAAGCAGGCCTTAGTAACTTCCCCACAGCAGAGCCCAAATCTGCGTAGTCACTGAGGCCTTCTGCAGTTTCTCGCCCCTCCTGGACTACCTAATGTGAGGGCCTGGGAATGTCCGTAGTGAAATGTCTGCAAGTGGGTGCATTTTGCCCCAGAATATATAAATTAAATTTTAAAGTCAATTAAAAAAAATAACAGTAGGAAAATCAATAAAAATGTGAAAAAAATAGCTCAGGAAAAAAAGTTAAGTATGCATGGGAACAGGTGCTCACTACCATTCAGCAGAGTAAACTTACAAGTTTAGACCACATTGAATTAGTATTATATACCTGTCAGAATGAGAATATAAATGTATTTGTCAAAAGACTATGCACAAAGACACTCAGCAGTTTTATTATTCATATTCAATAAATGGAACCAAATGATGTTCAGCATTAGAATGCCTAAATAAATCTAGTGTAATTATATAATCTGTTGCTCAACAGAAATCATATAATATTTAGAAAAATTAATCTATGACATTTGAAGTCAGAATAGTGGTTACTTTTGGTTTATGAGGGAATGAAAACAAAACAGACTTCTTTGGTGCTAGTATTTTATATATATATAAATGTTCTACATAACTTATAAACATTCCTTAAGCTATAAAGTTCAGATTAGTTCACTTTACAGAATGTGTGTTCAATAAACTTTTATAGAAAATGTCTAATAAATTGCCATTTTACATACACAAAGATCAGAAAAGGGCAATATAAAAACTGAGAATAGATGGTGGGTCAATAGGAAAAGATGAATACAAAATCCAGAAATAAACACACACATATACGGTTAACTGATCTTTGAGAAGGACACCAAGAATATACAATGGAGAAAGGATATTCACTCCAGTAAATGGTGTTGGAAAACTGGATACCCACATGCAACCAATGAAACTGGACTTCTATCATACATAAAACTAAGTCTTAAGTGTAAGTCTTCAAACTGTAAAACTCCTGGAAGAAAATATATGGGAAAATCTCTTGACATTGATCTTGGCAATGGTTTCTTGGATATGATACCAAAAGCACTGGCAACAAAAGCAGAAATAAATAAGTGGGAATTATATCAAACTTAAGAACTTTTGTACAGCAAAGGAAACAATCAGTAGAATTAAAAACCAATCTTTGGAGTGGGAGAAAGAGTTTGCAAACGAAATATCTGATAATTTCCAAAAGTTGAGGAAACTCCTACAATTCAATAGCAAACAAAAACAAACACAACAACAAAAACCAAACACAATTTAATCTCCAAAGACATGTAAATGGCCAATCAATATGTAAAAAGAAGCTCAACATCAGTAATCATCAAAAAACACAAATTAAAACTGTAATGAGCTATTATCTCACAACTAGGTGGCTGTGTAAACCACCTAAGTGCCTGTCAACTGATGAATTGACAAAGCAGATGTGGTATATGTATATAAATATATAATAGTACATTATTCAGCTGTGGAAAGAAAATACTGCCATTTGCAACAACATGGAGAGACCTTGAGGGCATTATGCTAAGTGAGACAAGTCAAACAGTGGAAGACAAACACTGTATGATCTTACTTGTATGTGGACTCTAAAAAGCCTAAGAAAAAAACCAGAGAATAGAATGGTGGCTTCAGGGTCTGGTGGGTAGAGGAACTAGTAAATAATAAGTCCTGGAGATTTAAGGTACACTATAGTGATAATAACCAACAATACAGTGGTAATTATATTCCAATATATAAATATATCAAATTAGATGTTGGACACCTTAAATTTATACACTGTTATATGTCAGTTATATCTCAATAAAATTAAAAGATGACAATTATTAAAAACAATCCAAAACCAAAAATCAAGACATAATAAATGTTAGGGAGGATATGGAGAAAGGGAGTTTTCTGTTGATAGGAATGTAAAATGGAGTAGCAGCTATGAAAAAACATGGAAACTAAAAAAAATTAAAAATAGAACAATCATATGATCTAGGAATCCACTTCTGGGTATATATCCAATGGAATAAAAAGAGATACTGGCACTCCCATGTTTATCGTAACATTATTCATAACAGCCATGAAAAGGAAGCAACCTAATGTCCTGTGATGGATGAATAGATAAAGAAAATGAGGTTTATACATGTAATGGAATACCATTCAGGCTTAGAAAAGAAGGAAATCCTGTTATTTCAAGAACAGGGATAAACCTGGAGGACATGATGCAAAGTGAGATAAGTCAAATCTCAACAATTTTTTTTTAAAGAGAAAGCTCATGTACTTACAAAAATATCTTTTAGCTATATTTTAATTGATAAAAGCAAATTAAGCAACAGTGAGCATATCACACCACTATTTATCTGTTAAATGTGAAAAATTATGTATGTTCTAAACCCTAGCAAACAAGAGAGAAGAAAGTAATAGTGAGGGTGTGGTTATGAACAAGGATGGAGTGAGATAATTTTTTCACTGCATATTGATTTCATACTAATCTTAAACCATATAATTATATCACTATGCCAAAACCAAATAAATATTTTAAAAATAAAATAAGCCAAATATTAGCATTAACCATTTCTTGATGATGGAGCTTTGAATTTTTAGTTTTGAGACTTTTGTTGTTGTTCTATGTTTTTATAATGTGAAATACTTCAGTATACTCCATTTAAAAATAAAGTCAATATTTTCAGAATTAAAGTCTTAAAAGACTCAAATTTAAAGTCCCACACTTATAGTAGTGATCCTTCATTGTATATAGGAGATTCTCATGGTGCATAATCCTAAATTGGGAGGTATATGCAATATTTCTCTACATGTGAATTGTTAGCACACTTCATAGTCCATATGATTAGTCCTCTATGTTCTCTGTATTATTTCAAGATAGAGCTTTTTTTTTTTTTTTAAATCACTTCAATTAAAATGGTCAGGTCTTGTGTTTTTCTCCTAGGGATTTTTTCTGGTCTAATATTTGAAACTTGGTTTGTTAACAGTTTCCTCACAACTCAAAACTATTAAAAAATCAATGAAAATCAGGAAATCAAAGTTGGGACAGTTTATAGATATGCCACTCTATTTATTTAGACCGATGCTGGTACCCGCACTGACATTTACGTTAAGTTCCAGAAGAAAGCTCAAGTACAGATGAGGAAGAAATATGGAATCTAGATTTTGACAATTTTTCTCTTTCTTAACAATCATTTAAATTCTACCTAATCAAGAAAGAAGAACTTTCTCAATATGAAGTCCAGTTTTGCATTAAGGAAGTTAGGCAATTTTATTGTTTAATTAAAACAGCAACATAAAAATGTTGAAGGACAACCAAGCACATAATTGTACATTAACTTTGATGTATTGATAGACAGTGAAAGATAATTTTATATGTTAGCACTTAATCTTACTATAATTAATGCTGACTTCTTTTGTGATGGTTTTGAATCTTTCAATTTCTTCAGTTATGCCACTCAAATACTTGTATTCAAAATTGTGTCAAAAAACAAAAAGATTGATTACCACCAGTGGATAATCAGCCTCTTTCAGTTTGAGTGTGAATTTTGAGAACATGAATAGAATTTATCTGAAATCTCTAGACCAACTCCGTATTGTTTAGATAATTAAACTCTCAGTAGCTGTGAAATATCAAAAGCCCTGTGCCTGTGTGATTTAGGTTCTAAATGTGGTGTCATAAATCCTTTTATCATATGTACACAGGCAACAATGCCACTGGAAAAAAAGTAAATCTGTCTGCTTGCATTATTGTTCTAATGACTTTGAAAACTCCTCTAACAAAAATGTCATTGGATATAAAGAGGTAAATTAACCACAGATCTCTGAACATAGACATATTACAAGACTCCAGTAGTAAAATGAGTCCCTGGGCTATTCATATGTCCTGTTGGGTGCTCATCGGTTGGTTCAGCATGCCTTGGTTGAAATTTGCATACATTTCTGGGGCTTATAAGCACATTTCCTCTGCTTTTGTGGATATGACCTCACTCATATTTTCAGCCGTGAAGAATGGATACTGATTGAAATTTCTCACCCTAAGACATCCTTAGCAAAAGTATGCATAACTCCTATGTGTCATTAATTTCATTGACCTAAAAACTCATTTATTCATGTTCATGCTTTAAAACATTGTTTGATAGTATTTTTTACCATAATGTAATATAGTTGAAGAATATATTATAGAAAATCTAAGAAACAATCAGGAATACAAGAAATAGTGTTGAGAAAACAAAGTAATAGTTTTTGAGCCTAACTTGATTTTTTTAAATAGTAATAATTTGTAAATAAAATCCCAGATGATCTCAAAATGACAATGAATATGGCAAAGGGAAAATATATTTCTAAAAAAAGTTTGTTAATGTTCTTGACTAGCATTATATGTAGTGAGAAAGCACACACATATATTCATACACACATACATACACCCAAACACTTACTAATTCTAGAGATTGTTTAAAGAGCAAAAGTCTTAAATTGTTAAAAATGGCTAACAAAAAAAGTAGAAATATTACTTCCAACCACTTGATGAGGGGGTCCAGCAATATAAAAACATAAAAGTGAGAGAAATATTCAATTCAAATGTATCAGTAACCACAATAATGTGGATGAGTTAAATTTCTCTCTTAAATATAGAGGTTTTTACCTTATTCAATGTAACAAAATCAGTCTGCTACTGCCAGGAGAAATTCTAAAACCAACAGAAGAGTAATGCGATAAAGATAGGCAAGAAAATTCAAT
Organism: Manis javanica; assembly: GCF_040802235.1. Taxonomy (NCBI): domain Eukaryota; kingdom Metazoa; phylum Chordata; class Mammalia; order Pholidota; family Manidae; genus Manis; species Manis javanica. Next base: position 49,597,960 of record NC_133167.1, read on the forward strand.
GAAAAGAAAACAGTTCTAATTCTAATATCTAATTGTAGTAACTCTAATATCACATAAAACATTCAATTCAGTTTATTCTAGTATTTCTAATATCAGGATTGTAGTACCTCTGTCATCAAATAGAATAGAATTCAAGGGAGCAAACTTTCAAAGAGTAAAACATAGATGTTAAACTTTTATAAATATGAGCTTAAATAGAGAAAAATTATAAAATGGGTGATAAAAAGTAAAGGGCCCTAATAATAGATACAATGGATAGATACACACAGATAACTAATAAGCATTCAAAAGATATATAATCTTTGGTAATAAAAGCAACACAATTACATTAAAGCTTGACATAAGTAGTTTTTCTTTGTTTCCTTAATAAAAATTTGGCAAAATGACTTAGTTAACCTAAAATATTGGGCAATAGATAGCCTACTACTTTAATTTTAAAATATAGTGATAGATACCCAATAAATGTAGAATAATCATGGTTAATAAGTTAAGCAGTAGGATGTTCCCTTACGGTATGCTTGTAAGTAGTCGGTAGATTTTTATCTCATATATATATGCCAATTGTATATGTTGATTATTATATAAGCCATGATCTATGACTGAGATAAGAGAGATTTGTTCTTACAATAATTGAGTTGAAGGTTTTGGACAGACCCAATAAAATTTCTGATTAATTTTTTAAAAGGTGTCAGAGAAGTTTTCATCAAAAGAATTGTGGAAATTTAACAATAAAATAAAAATTCAAATTATTTTAAAGCTAAGATTGCTTTAAACATACATTCAAGTTTTAACTCTACTAGGAATAAAATATAACTGCAAATTATAAATAATATATTTATGATATTTTTATGCGAGATAAACAAAGCACAACTATGATCATGGGCTAGGTAAGGGCCTGAATCAAAATGAAAATATTGGTGAATATTCTGGAAAAGTAGACAAGTTACATAAATATTGCATTTCCATGACTGCTACTTTATATTACTTTTAAATTAACTAAAAAACCATGTTATGTTTAATAACAGTTTTTTTATGATAATAATATTCATTGCTGAAAACAATGTAGAGGGCTCCTGAATATTTATGATTGCTACAGGGAAGCACGTAAGTGCAATATATGTGGAAATCAATTTAATAATAAATACCCAGAAACTTTATGTAATTGTGCTTTTTGTTTTAATGCTACTCCTTGAAACCTAGGAAAATATGAAATTTATACCAAATCTCATTAAATATAAAAATAAAAAAACAACATAACTTCCAAAATTTGGGAAAAAACTGAATAAATATAAATTGTGTAGGGTAAAATATGAAGTAGTTCAATTAAATATATTTATGAAGGCACACATAATCCCATTCAATTAAAAAGAAAGAAATAATTGAATATATAGCAAGAGTTGGCAAATTTCTGTAAAGGCCGATATACTAAATATTTTATGCTTCACAAGCCATGTATCTTTTGCAACTACTCAACTCTGCTGTTGTATGTCAGACTTAGTCAAAAGCAATACATAACTAAATGATGTGGTGTGTTCCAATAAAACTTTATTATCAGAAAGAAATCAATGATTAGATTTGGCTCCATCCCATAGTTTTCCAGCCTCTGATAAAGATTACTATTTGTACTGTAAAAAATTCATAGAAAAAATAGAAAATATTAATTGTGACTGTTATGAGCTGTGAAGTTAGTATTGATTGTTTAAACACTTTAAAATGTGTTTATTCAAATGTTTATTCACATTTTAAAATATGCAGTTATCAGAAGTACACAGCATAATAAATTCACAAACTGAATATATATCTGTATAATCACCACCCAAATCAAGAGAAAGAATGAATTAACATTTGCTTATTTATACTTGCAGAACTTTCCAAAATTCAGATGTTTTGCACATATGGCATATGTGTTGTTAAAAAAAAGTGTAAATACACTTTTAAAATTTCACTAATGAGTTACATAATATTCCCACTATTAATTCCCTGAACCATTTTTTTAAAGCTGGAAGATATTCTAATGAGAATTGACAGAAAATTGTTTCAGAAGATATGTTAGTAAAATAGCCTCAATATCTTAAGATGGATTTGGTGACTTCTTTATTTCCTGGGTGCTGCAAATTTGAATATTTTCGCCAAATGTGAACTCTGTCAAATTTGGCTTCAACCTCACAAATCTGCATATTTAAACCACCCCGCCATCTCCTATAATGACAGTAACTTCATGTCTATTTCCTGTAATTTTTTTCATGGTTTCTCAGGAATCTTGAATCAACTAGTGTATTTTATTCCTCTTGAATATTCAAGATCTCTCTCAATTTGATCATTCTAGCTCTTAGCATGACTAATTATTTCCTGAACTAAATAAAATATTTATCTCGATCTACCTCCTAACCAAAACCTACCTTAAAGATACCACCTTATTTCTTGCTTTCTATTCAAAAACTTTCCTATAGTTATCTCAGAAGTATAACTTGTTCATTCACTAATTCAGATTTAGGATTTGGCTATTCTTTATTTTTAGAACTGACTTTTAATTTCTGACTCTGCATCCCCAATCTGCCTAACAACAGATAGCTGCTTTCAGTTAAATTTAATCCAATCCAGTAATTACTGAATCAATTTGAGACATATAAATTAGTCACAGTCTAGTTAAAATTTTCCATTTTTATTTTCTTCCTCCAGTCCCAGGTTTTAAATTCAGGAGTAAGGGAAGTGAGTGGGCAGTTATGCACCCACAGCCGACAGCCACCCAGTGTCTAGGAATGTTTGGCCCATTTTATGTGCTGTAATCTACCATCGACGTCGTCCTCTTCCAAATATAGGAAAGGCTCTGAGACAGTTTGGACAGCATCAAATAAGAGTCCCACGTAGCCTCTGGTCAAGGTCATCTCACAGATATGCATACCTGGCCCTGACAGCTAACCTTGTTACATGACATTTTGATCTAGATCTCTTGAGCTCTTGAAGACCTAAGGATTTTCTGTTGTTCTTCTGGCACCAGGGCCTTCTTAGAACTAAGTATGCCATGCCAACATCTCTTGTAATAACTACATGTACTGATGTGTCATGCACACATCATTTTCTAACTGCAACCTGAAAAATGGTGGGGGTGGTAGAACTCCTTTTGCTTGAGATATCCTAAACTTTCAAAAGCAGGTGTGTGAAAAAAAATCCAATTGACCTGTTCATCTTTTCATAGAAGATAGATCTGCTTCCCCAAGCCAGAAAGTAGGGAAATCCATTCTTCTGGCTAACATAAAATATGCAGCCTCTTTGTATATCACTTAATTCATTATCAACTGACTCCACCTCAAAATTCAACATGTTGACATCTTTGTTTTCTAATCTTTAGCAACTATAGGTGCCACCTCAAGCACATACATCTTGTGCTGTGCATGGATATTGGTTGTAGGAATAAAAGAAATTTAAGACTCATTTCTGAAGTGCCATGTTGCCTTATTTATCTGCTCCTTATTTCTGTTTTTTCCTTTGCCACTCACATCTCATTAACTTTAATGCAGCCATTTCTCTATTATATAACTGCAATAAAATGACATGAAACACAGTGCATACATTTCAGTGTTGCTGAATATATTTCAGTTGAACTTTCATCACCATCACCTCCATATTTTTCAACTTTTATTATGGAAATTTCCCACCATATAAAAAAATACAGTAGTATGATAAATCTTCATGCCTGTTACCCAGCTTCAACAGTTACCAATTTATGGTCATTCTTGTTTCATATATATCCTTACATGCTACCTCCCTCCACAGTCTTATTTTAAAGCAAACTGCAGACATCATGTAATTTTATTAGTAAAATTTCCACATGTATCTCTAGAACAAAGAGTTTCTTTCTATAAATATAAGAAAATTCTCTGATTATCTCATAAATTTTTAAGATTTCTTTTAAATCAGAATCCACAAAAGGGACATACTTCTCAAGTTGTTGATTCATCTCTTATGTCTTTGTTAATATATAGGTTCTCTGTTCTTATCTTCTTTATGTCCCTTGCAATTTAAAGAAGTCACCTTCCCTCTACCTTTAAGCAATATTTTTCTTTAGATTCTTCTCACTTAGGTTTCCTTCTATTTTCTAGCTATTCTTCTCTTGGCAATCTTAGTATTTTTCCACCTATGCTTATAGGGCATTGCTATTATATCTAAGATCCAGATGATGAAAAGTTAAATATGGACGTAAAGAAGGCAAAAGAATGTAAGCTACTCAGTAACTTTGACTCGAAGGACAAAGAAAAAAATTGTTTAGGTGGACCAATCAGCAGTACTTACTGCCAGCCAAATTTCAAAAATGGTATCTGTACATACCCTTCTTTTCACACACAGATGACAATAGAGAAATGTATACATCCCTCATAATGTTAATACTCCCTTCCTTATGAACTATGAACACTTTTTATATAAAGAGTAAAAATGTGTGGTATGTCAACAAATGCTTAAAGAGAAAAAATTTAGGAAAAATTACAGGAATGTTTAGGAAAAGGATCTCACTTTTTTTGAGATGAGAATCGACATTTGAGTAGAGACCTAAAACAGGTGAGAGAGCAAGACGGTGTAAATCTACAAAAAGTGTATTCTATGCAGGAAGCAAGAACATGTTGGGTATGTTTAAAGAATAGAAAGTTGTCCAACCTGATATAAAAATAATAAATAAGGAGGAAGGTTGGGATAAGAGATCCAAGAGGTAATGAATAAAATAGGCTTCAGGGAGGAAAAGTAGTTGCTCACTTTTGATATTATTCAAGATGCTTAGTAGATACCCAAGTGAAGAAACCAAGTAGGCATTTGGATTGTTCTTGGCTTCACTTCTGAATTTGGAAGCTGCCAGTGTATAATAGACATTATTTAGAGCCCAGAGATTGGACAAGGTCATGAATAAAGTGGGGAGAGGAAAGGGATGAGGTACTGGCTTATATCCCAGGGTAGAGCAGAGCTGAAGGGCCTAAAAGATGATAAAAGTAAAGAAGACTGAATAACAATTAAATAATAAGAAAAATTAAAAACAGCTTATTTCTAGAGTCAAGAAAAAAGAAAAAGTTCCAAAGAAAAAGAGGGAAACTGATCAGCTCTGCCAGAGGCTGTTGTGAAGTGCGCTGACTAGAGCACTGAGAATTGACTGTTAGGGTTAGCATGTGGATATCTTCTTTACATTAAAAATTTTCAGCAGCATCATCAGCATAAATGGGTATTTAGAGTGAGTTCAGATGAAAATAGAAAAGAAATTGACAAGTGTGAATATACAAAATTCTTTTGAAGAGTTTTTTTCTATAAACAGAATTGAGAAATAGAGTAGTAGTTAAATAAGCTGTGGGGACAAGTGGATTATCATTTCCAGTATAGAAGTTTATTGTATGAGGATATGAAAGCTCTGGTGGAGAGGGAGAAGTCGACAATTCGAAAGAGAAGTTATAATAAAAATGTTGTGCAGGTCCTTGAATAAATGATAAAGAATGGTCTCTAGCAGCCAAGTGAAGGTTTTAACATTAGTTTTGAGCACAGATTTCATCTATGGTAGTAGAAGAGAAAGCAGAACTCAGGTGCAAGTGGGCTATGGGTAGAGGAAGCTATTCAAAGTTCTTTTTTGACTGGTTTTATTTTCAGATTGAAAAAAGTGAAGATGTGAGCAGAGGTTTGAGGAAATCTGGAGAACACATGTAACATTTATCAGAGTTGGAAACTGAATGGAATATAGGAATAGGGCATGATTGTGAGTCACCATGAGAGAGCCACCTGAGAACAGTGATCACAGAATAATGTGTGAACAGTTAAAATGATGGTATGGTTTTCTTGTGTGTGGCCAGCTACACAGTTCAATATATATGCAGGGTTGGATTATTACAACTGTGGTTTTATCAAGACAATATGAAAAGCAAAGAAGCAATACATGGACGCAGAGAAGTTGAGGGCACATCCACTATGTAAGTATAATTGACTGTAATGTTTAAACTGAGAAACAAAGAAAAAGATGCTTTGAGTGAAGAGAAGAATTGTATAAAAGAAGAAGATTAATATATTGTAGATCCAGTGAAATGGTAAGTTTGTTAGATACTAGAGCAAGAACTCACTGAAAAAGTTGACTAGGAGTTGAGATTCTAGAGAGAATTACAATGCTATATTTTAAAGCAAAACTGTGAAAAGGACTTTCTCTGATAATAGAAATGTGTATCTGTGCTGTCCAGTACATTAGCCATTAGCCATGTATGACTATTGAAAAGTGAAACATGCAATATTGATTGCTCAAACAAATCTAGAACTATATTTGGTCCCTACAATGGCTTTGCCCGTGATGCACCATGTGCCAGGAATCACTCTCCTTGTATGTATTTTCAGTTAACCTCCAGCTTTAGCACAGGTGCAGCATGTATTTCTCCTATTGCCTTTCCTGTCACTGAGTTGTCTGCCTTTCCAGTGCACTCGTATGGCTTCTGTAACACACACTGTAGTTCACTGCTCTGTTCTCCTTGATTGGGCTGAAGTTCTTGGAAAGAGAGGTTCTATTTTAATAAAGATATACATAGCCTCTGTCATAGTGCCTAGTACCCAGGGTGTTTTTGGTATATATTTGTGGGAAAAAGACAAAAGAAGATGAGGAAGAAAGAAGGGAAGAAAGCCGTGAGGGAGGACAAGATGAGGAAGGAAGGGAACATGTTAGCCCTGCAGATGAAAAGGAAAAATAAGGGAAGGAAAACCATGGGCAACTTGTTATGAAAAAGAAGTATTTTCTTAAAATCAGAATGTGTCAATACATGGACTAGACTTTCCTTTGAAGGATGGAGTTTGTCCCTGATTAAGGTATTTAACGGGAAAGTATGTGAGTGAATGTGAGGCATATATAAATAGTAGTTTTTCACTAGGAGACATGCTTAAGAATTTCCAAGTTCCTGAAAGACTCCTAATATTTCATAACTCTTTCTTGGAAGTTGCCCAGTTTCAATGAAAGGTTGTCATGCCAATTAAAAAATTCTTAGAACAATCTTCTTAAGACTCTATTTGCTTTTCCAGTTTATCACACATTAAGGTAACCATGTGATGTACATCCTTGTTTACTAATGACCAGCTATAGTGTAGTTAAAACTTCTAATTGGTAAGATGAAAATTTAAGTTTCACTAGTATGTACTTTTTAACAAATGACATGAAATTTGCAATCCCTTAACTTTAGAATCATCTCTGACCATACCTAATTCCTTTGCATGCACACAAAGTATACTGTAGAAATCCTTCAATATATTAAAGAATGATATTATTTAAAGATTTTTAAACTATGACTATGCATTGAAGGCCAATGACCTGTTGCTTACACTTTATTTTTTTACCACAGGTAATTTGCAAAGGCCAGGTAAGCAGCGAATACTTCACAACTAATTAACAAAGAGTGAATTATATTGAAAAATATACTCTGAGCAAATGAATTACATAAAATCCACTCAAAATAAGTCCTCCAGAAAGTAGCCTAGCTTTTGAGAGGAGAAATGCTAAGCCAGATATTTATTTGTGTTATCAGTTGGTGAGATCTTAGGGACAGAGATTCAACAAATGAGTCATATCATTCTGCAAGGTGGGTGACAGCTAATGACTCTGAAAAGAGTCAATAATAAATACAATAAAACAATCACTAAAATTAATTAATTAATTAATTTAAAAAAGCAAATGGCCTGAAGTAGAAAAATAACTGCATGTAAGTTTTGTGGGTATGAAATATTAAAAATATTTATTTAAAAATACACCTACAAGATAAGTTTTCCATCACTAGAATTTTACTAACTTATCACATTAAGATTCATATGACTCATAAATAAATGGCTCTACACAGTTACTGTCAGTCAAGCATTTAAGTCATTGGAAATTATTGAATAGAATGCCAAGGAAAAGGAATTTTTTTTATAATGGTTGATGATTACACTAATTTTAACATCAGAATGACAGGCATTGGAACATTTGCACTTATGAAATAACTGAAATATCAGAAAAACATATGTGCATAGAAACAACAGAGGGATCAAGTAGGAAGAGCAGCTCGAAATGAAGCTGAGAATTTATAAGGAACAGGGTAAGAGCTGTTAAATCATCCTAAATTCATAAATTTGTTAGAAAAAATATTCTCTTTGGTTCAATGAGAAGTTGGAAAGGGTGCTTACTCAGGACAATCAGTTTTAGTGGTAGTTTTTAATCCATTAGTAAATTTGATGCTACTGACCTATTCTTCATGGAGATCATAATTACCTTTTGAATAGAGGGAAAGGAATTGTTCAAAACACTCTACACTCATATATTCATTCTTCTTATGAATATTGGAATAAGCTAATGTACATTCTGGAAAAGATAAAAGTGCCACACAATGGAAAAGAGAGAAGTCCTGTTAAACTCATTATTCTGGTGGCATTATCAGTAGCATGTTCTCACAATGTTCATGTGTGTGGTCATATGATCATGAAGTTTTAAGATGCACATAAACATATTTATGTAGAATTAAGTGAGAATACTGACAGCTGTGTCAGAATGTTACCATAAATCATGTGCATTCTAAATGGTAATCCTTTAATTTGATAGTCACTATAGGTACCAAAATTTCGTGCACCATCAGAATATGACTCTAGGGTGAAAAGTACTCAGATACTGGATAAGTTCAGGAGCAAAGCATGTACGAGGATATTAGCAGTGAAGATAGTCTGAATAAGTCAAATTCTGGAAATCATCTCAACATTGACCTTTAGGACTTGCTGATGGATTAAATGCAATATGTTAGAGAAAAGAGGAATCTAGAATGATTCTAATACTGTAAGCCCTTGCTAATGGTAACTCCTAAAACTACTGTTCAAAAACATTACCATTATCAAAATATTTTAAAAACCTGATCTCAATAAACATTTTAAATGTCTCCTTACTGAAAATTTTCTCAGAAAATACCCCATAACTGAAATCAAATATAATTCTTATCTTTGTTGCTTTATAGTAAGCTGTTTTGTTTTGTTTTGTTTCCTCTCTGTCTTCCAGGATTTTTTTGTCTTTGATATATCAAGGTTTAAATATGATATGCCTGGTGTAGTTCTTTCTCTTTTTTAATTGAAGTACCACTAATACACAATCTTATGAAGGTTTTACATGAACAACATTGTGGTTTTGACATTCACCTTATTATAAAGTCCCACCCCACCCACTGCAGTCACTGTCTATCAGTGTAGTAACATGCTACAGAGTCGCTACTCATCTTCTCCATGCTATATACTGCCTTCCTTGTAACCTACCTATACTGTGAGTGCTAATTACAGTGCAACTTAATCCCTTTCTCCCTCCCTCCCAACCACCTTCCCCATCCTCTTCTCTTTGATAACAGTAAGTGGCTTCTTGAAGTCTGTGAGTCTGCTGCTTTTTTGTTCCTTCAGTTTTACTCTGTTTTTATACTCCACAAATGAGTGAAATCATTTAGTACTTGTCTTTCTTCACCTGGCTTATTTCACTGAGCATAATACCCTCTAGCTCTATCCATGTTGTTGCAAATGATAGGATTTGTTTTCTTATGGCTGAGTAATATTCCATTGTGTATATGTATCACTTCTTTTTTATCCATTCATGTACTGACGAACACTTAAGTTGCTTCCATATCTTGTCTATTGTAAATAGTGCAGCGATAAACATAGGGCTCCATATGTCTTCTTGAATGAAGGAACTTTTTTTCCTTGGGTAAATTCCTAGGACTGGCATTACTGCATCAAAAGGTAATTCTATTTTTAGTTTTTTGAGGAACATCCATATTGCTTTCCCCAATGGTTGAACTTAATTTACATTCACAGTGTAGGATGGTTCCCCTTTCTCTGCATCATCACCAGCATTTGTTGTTCCCTGTTTTTGGATGGTGGCCGTCCTAACTGGTCTGAGGTGATATCTCATTGTGGTTTTAATTTGCATTTCCCTGATGATTAGTGATGTGGAGCATCTTTTCATGTGCCTGTTGGCCATTCGAATTTCTTCTTTGGAGAAGTTCTGTTCAAATCCTCAGCCCATTTTTTAACAGGGTTATTTGTTTTTTGGGTGTTGAGGTGTTACATACTTTGGATGTTAACTCCTTATCAGATAAGTCACTTACAAACATATTCTCCCATATTGTAGGACGCATTTTTGTTCTGCTGATGGTGCCCTTTGCTGTACAGAAGCTTTTTAGTTTGATGTAGTCCCATTTGTTCACTTTTGCTTTTGTTTCCCTTGCCTGAGGAGAAGTGTTCAGGAAAAAATTGCTCATGTTTATATTTAAGAGATTTTTGCCCATGTTTTTTTTTATTCTATGAATTTTATGTTACATGACTTACATTCAGGTCTTTGATCCATTTCTAATTTACTTTTGTGTATGGGGTTAGGCAATAATCCAATTTTATTCTGGTACATGTAGCTGTCCAGTTTTACCAACACCAGTTATTGAAGAGGTTGTCATTTGCCCATCGTATGTCCATGCCCCCTTTATCATATATTAATTGGCCATGTATGTTAGATTTACCTCTGGGCCCTCAATTCAGGTCCATTGATCTATGGGTCTGTTGTACCAGTAACAAGTTGTTTTGATTACTGTGACTTTGTAGTAGAGCTTGAAGTCAGGGAGCGTCATCCCCAGCTTTATTCTTCCTTCTCAGGATTGCTTTGGCTATTCTGGGTCTCTTGTGGTTCCATACGAATTTTAGAACCATTTGTTCTAGTTTGTTGAAGAATACTGATGGTATTTTGATAGGGATTGTGTTGAATCTGTCAATTGCTTTAGGCAAAATGGCCACTTTGACAAAATTAAATCTTCCTATCCATGAGCACAGGATGTACTTCCATTTATCGGTGTCTTGTTTCTTTTCTCTCATTAGTGTCTTATAATTTTCAGGGTATAAGTCTTTCATCTCTTTGGTTAGGTTTATTCCTAGGCATTTTTATACTTTTTGATGCAATTGTGAATGGAGTTGTTTTCCTTTCTGCTCATTCATCATTAGTATATGGGAATGCAACAGATTTCTGTGTGTTGATTTTTTTATCCTGCAACTTTACTGAATTCACTTATTCTAGTAGTTTTTGGTGGATACTATAGGAGGTTTTTTATGTACAATATCATGTCATCTGAAAATAGTGCAGTTTAATTTCTTCCTTACCAATCTGGATGCATTTACTTCTTTGTGTTGTCTAATTGCCATGGCTAGAACCTCCAGTACTATGTTGAATAAAAGTGGGGTGAGTGGGTTTCCTTATCTTGTTCCCAGTCTTAGAGAAAAAGCTTTCAGCTTTTTGCTGTTAAGTATGATGATGGCTGTGGGTTTGTCATATATGGCCTTTATTTCTTGCCCTCTATGCCCATTTTGTTGAGAGTTTTTATTATGAATGGATGTTGAATTTTGTCAAATGCTTTTTCAACATCTATGGAGATGATCATGTGATTTTGTACTTCTTTTTGTTAATGTGATGTATAATGTTGATAGATTTTTAAATATTGTACCATCCTTGTATCCCTGGAATAAATCCAACTTGGTCATGATGGATGAGCTTTTTGATATATTTTTGAATTTGGTTAGCTAATATTTTGTTAAGTATTTTTACATCTATGTTTATCAGGGATAATGGTCTTTAATTTTCTTTTTGTGGTGTCTTTAGCTGGTTTGGGTACTAGAGTGATGCTGGCCTCATAGAATGAGTTTGGAAGTATTCCCTCCTCTTCTACTTTTTGGAAAACTTTAAGGAGGATGGTTATTAGGTCTTCACTAAACATTTGATAAAATTCAGTGGTGAAGCCATCTGGTCTGGGAGTTTTGTTCTTAGGTAGTTTTTTGATTACCAATTCAATTTTATTGATGATAATTGGTCTTTTCAGATTTTCTGTTTCTTCCTGTATCAGCCTTTGAAGGTTTTCTAGAAAGTTGTCCATTCTTCTAGGTTATCCAGTTTGTTAGCATATAATTTTTCATAGTATTCTCTAATAACTTTTTGTATTTCTGTTGTGTCCATAGTGATTTTTCATTTCTCATTTATTATTCTGTTTATGTACACTCTCCTTTTTTCTTGATAAGTCTGGCTAGGGGTCTATCTGTTTTGTTTATTTTCTCAAAGAACTAGCTCCTGGTTTCTTTGAATCTGTTGTTTTCTTCTCAATTTTATTTATTTCTGCTCTGATCTGTATTATATCCCACTTTCTACTGACTTTGGGCCTCATTTGTTCTTCTTTTTCTAATTTGGTTAATTGTTATTTAAACTGTTCATTTCAGATGGTTCTTATTTCTTAAGGTAAGCCTGTATTGCAATATACTTTCGCCTTAGAACTGCCTTCACTGCATCCCACAGGATTTGGGGTGTTGAGCTGTTGTTTTCATTTGTCACCATATATTTCTTGATCTCTGTTTTTATTTGGTCATTGATCTATTGGTTATTTGGGAGCATGTTGTTAAGCCTCTATGTGTTTGTGGGCTTTTTCATTTTCTTTGCATAATTTACTTCTAGTTTTTAACCTTTTTGGTCTGAGAAGCTGGTTGGCACAATTTCAATCTTTCTGAATTTACTTTGGCTCATTTTGTGTCCTACTATGTGATCTATTCTGGAAAACACTCCATGTACACTTGAAAAGAATGTGCATCCTGCTGCTTTTGGGTGGAATGTTTTGTAGGTATCTGTTAGGTCCATCTCTTCTAATGCATTGTTCAGTGCTTCTCTTTCCTTACTTATTTTCTGTCTGGTTGATCTGTCTTTTGGTGTGTGTGGTGTGTTGAAGTCTATTAAAATAAATGCATTGAATTCTATTTCCCCCTTTAATTCTCTTAGTTTTTGTTTATTATATTTAGGTGCTCCTATATTGGATACAAAGATGTTTATAATGGTTATATCCTCTTGTTGGACTGATCACTTCATCATTATGTAATGGACTTCTTTATCCCTTGTTACTTTCTTTTGAAATCTATTTTGCCTGATATTTGTACTGCTACTCCTGCTTTGTCCTTCCTATTATTTGTATGAAATATATTTTTCCACCCCTTCACTTTTAGTCTGTTTATGAGTAAGAACTAAGTCTCTTGTAGGCAGTCTTGTATTTTTTTTATCCATTCAGTGACTCTATGTCTTTTGATTGGTGCATTCAGTCCACTTACATTTAGGGTGATTATCAATAGATATGTACTTATTGCTGCTATAGGCTTTAGATTCATCATTACCAAAGTTTCAAGTGCAGCTTCCTTACTATTTAACAGTCTGTCTTAAGTCAATTATTACACTATTTCAAGCACAAGCTAAAGGTTCTTTATTTTGTATCCTCCTTTTTATTCTCCCTTATTTTATATAAGGTTTTACTTTCTGCCTCTTTGTGTATCCCTTGACTAACTTTGTGAGCAGTAGATTTAATTTTGTATTTGCTTAGTAATTATTTGGTCTACTTCCTTTACTGTGGTTTTATTTTCTCTGATGTCAGCTATTTAGCCTTAGGAACACTTCCATCTAAAGCAGTCCTTTAAGATACACTTTAGAGATGGTTTGTTGGTGGTAAATTCCCTCAACTTTTGCTTATCCAGAAATTGTTTAATCCCTGCTTCAAAAATCAATAATGATTTTTCCAGGTAGAGTATCTTTAGGCCCTTCTGTTTCATTGCATTAAATATATCATGCCACTCCCTTCTGGCCTGTAAGTTTTTTACTGAGAAGTCTTGTTGATCACCTGATATGGTTTCCTTTATTAATTACCTTTTTTCTCTCTCTGGCTGCTTTCAATACCCTCTCCTTGTCCTTGATCTTTACTATTTTAATTATTATATGTCTTGGTGTTGTCTTATTAGGGCTCCTTGTGTTGGGAGATCTCTGCACTTCCATGACCTGAAAGACTATTTCCTACCCGAGATTGGGGAAGTTTTCAGCAATTATTTCTCAAAAAGACTTTCTATCCCTCTGTGTTTCTCTTCTACTTCTGGTACCCATATAATGTCAATATTTTTCCATTTGGATTGGTCACACAGTTCTCTTATTATTCTTTCTTTCCTAGAGATCTTTTTCCTCTCTGTGCCTCAGTTTCTTTGTGTTACTGTTTTGTAATTTCTGTTTAATTTACCATCTCCTCTACTTCATCTAATCTGTTTTTAAATCCCTCCATTGTATGTTTCATTTTAGATACTGTATTTTTCAATTTCTACCTCTTTCTTGAAGTTCTCCTTGAGATCTTGAATATTTTTCTGTAGCTCCGTGAGCATGTTTCTGACTTTTATTTTGAAATCTTCATCAAGAAGATTGGTGATTTCAGTTTCACTAATCCCTCTTTCTGGAGTATTTTTTTGAGTTTTTCTCCAGAGAAAATTCCTTTGTCTTTTAATTTTTGTGTTTCTTATGGGATAATAGATTTATGCAGCAGGCACCCCCTAGTGCCCAGAAGCTCTACTGTGTGGAGCTGCTAAGCACCTTCAGCAATGGTGGGGGGTTGCAGGTGAGCAGAACCGGCACCTGCCAGGAAGAAAGAACTCTTACTTGCCTTCCTGGCTGTACCTCCTGCCTCCACTGCCAGGTCTAGTGAGCCATGTGTGCTGGGGAAGCTTCTGTGCTATGCCCTTGTAGCTGCTGTAGGTGGAGCCACCCTCTGGCTGGTTTGGCATAGTGGCTGGGGCAGCAGGTATGCAGGACCAGTGCCTGCTGGGAGGAAGGAGTGGTAGGCTGCATACTGCAGTGTTGGATTTTGGGGCTGTGTTGCCAGTTAGGGTGATGGAGTCTCTGAAGCACCTAGAGTTGCCAACCTGCTGGGCTGAATGGGCCAGGACAATTTTGTCCAACTGCCCTTTCTCCTGAGCAGTGAGTTCTATATAATCTTTGCCCCTTTAGAGCCCCTCTCATGCTGGGAAGTCTTTCAAATTGCCTTCCTTTCTTTTGTCCCAGAAGGGCTGGTTGTGCATATCCGTTCTCCACAAGCAGCTGGAATCTCAGCCTCCCCAAGCATTCAATGCATCTTTGTTTTCCAACCCCACTAATCTCCAGAGCATTGTGTAATGTGGGTTCATTACCTGGAGCAAATCTCCAGGGCCGACTGTTCAGCATTCTTGGGCTTCTACTCCCTCCCCACTCTGTTTCTCTTCCTCCCACCTGTGGGCTAGAGTATGGGGAGAGCTTGGGTACTACTGGATCGCATTTTGCTATTTTAAACTTTTCTATGATGTCTTCTCTTTACCCCAGATGCAGGCAGTCTGTTCTTCAGTTTTTGGGTTGCTTTTTCATGATTAGTTGTGTTCGCTGTATTTTATTTTCATGTATTATGTAATTTTGGGAGAAGGCTTCTGCTTTACTTCTCATGCCACCATCTTTTTCCCCACTCCTCCATGGTGTAGTTCTTTTGATATTTATGCTAATTCACTGAACTTCCTGGATCTGTGGTTTAGTGTCTGTCACTAGTTTGGAAAATTCTTGGCTTTTATCATTTCAACAATTTGTTTAGCTCATTTCTCTCTTTCTTCTCTTTGTATTCCATATCCCTGTAAGTTACATTTTTGGGAATTATCCCAGAGTTCTGATTTGTTTTGTTTACATTCCATTTTTGTAAGTTCCACTGTGTTTAAATTCACTGATTCTTTTCTCATTCTTGTCCAGTGTACTGATGAAACCATTAAAGACATTTTTCATTTCAGGTTCAGGACTTTTTATTTCTAGCATTTCCTTTGGATTGTTCCTTAGAGTTTCCATCTAGCCATCTGTTCTTGCATATTCATCCTTTTTCAATTAAATGTCTTAATGTAATCATAATTCTTTTCAATTCTCTATGTAATAGTTCCAAAATTTGTATCACATCTGTCTCTGGTTCTGATACATGCTTTGTCTCTTTAGACTGTTTTTTCTTGCTTTTTAACATACTTTTGTTTTATTTCTTTTTATTTTTTGGAAGCCAAACATGGCTTACTGGGGAACAAGAACAAGGGGTATGGGCCTTTAGTGTCGGGTTTTATCTTCACAGGGCTATAAGTTAGCTGTTTAATGTTTTTCTGTGTGCGGTTCTAGGTGCCAGAAGTTTCAAATTTCTCTCCTGTCCTTAGTTTTTATATCTTCTATTGTTTTGGCCTTCTTGGAGATCTTTTACCTAGAATCAGTTTTATAGCACTTTCAGATTTAATCCACTGCTTTATTTGATCCTATTTTTGTGGGGAGTAAGATGTGGAGAGGACATGTGGAGATGTGATTAAATAGCATTTTAAAAATAGGATTGTGTCTTATTTAGGCTGTGACCTTCACAAATATTTCTTAGCTTTTTTGCTCTCCTTATTTGGAACAGTAAGGCTGCAGGGAGCTGGAGTCAAGAAAATGCTCTTCCTTGAGGTGAGATGAGGCCTGGTAAAATTTTTTGTTTGTTTGGCTCTTTTTCCTGGAGATTTAGCCTTTGTTATGGAGAAAATTCTGATTCTAGTTCAATTACATTTTGTCATGACCTATCACGGCCATGAGTGGATCTTTTTGGCTCTTAACCATAAGACTCTGGTGTGGTTTCTGGGTATAAAGCCTATCAAAATGTGCCACATTACCTTTTTCCCCCTCTCTCTACCCCTTTCCCACCATAAGATTGCTACCCCAGGAGGTTCTCACTCTCTTGCCAGTCCATGCTCAGCCTCTGGCAATTTGCAGTGTTCTTACCTGTTTAGTTTCTGCCAGCTTCTCCTACAGATAAGCATTTATCAGCTATGACTCTAGATTTACCTGTCTCTTCTGATTTCAGAGTGGTGCTCTGCTCTGCAACCTCAGTTCTGAGGTGTCCAAGAAAAGTTCTTGATTTTCAGTTTGTTCAATTTCTTCATTGTTTTAAGATTGGAAGTCACAACTTCCAAGCTTTTTACTTGTAGGGGCTGAATCCAGAAGTCTGTGCAAACTTCCAAATCCAGGAATCTATCTTTAGAACATCAATGAAAAGGCATACAAGGGTTCAGGTAAACAATTTTTACTATGGCATTATTTAAAACAGAGATAAATGCGAAATAATCTTAAGACTAAGAAGGGCTGTGGAACAATTGCAGTACAGCCAAATACAGACATACTATACATCTGTTAGCAGCAAATATGTGTGACAAGGTTCATTGTACATTGTTAGTTTTAAAAGAGCACTTATAAAACAATGTGTACTGTCACATCACTTGCCTTAAAAATGTGTAAGTGGTTAAAAAAACTACACAGGAAGACATTTAAAAGTAGTTATCACGAAATAGAATTTTTTGTCTTTTATGCTTTTCTGTTTCACTAGTTTGTTTAGTGTTAAACCTGATTTTTTTGAATTAGGTAAATAAGATGATTAAAAATTGAATTATTGTGAGACTTGGGCAAATTTCATTGTAGTTCATTTATACCATAAATTTATCATTCTTCTTTCCAAAATAATGTTTCTGAAATAATGACTTACTGCACCTTTTATCTTGTATGTACCCTTTTATCTTATCAGAAATGTCATAAAACAAATGATTGATATGATAATAAGCAGAAGGTATAACTGTATCTAAAGATACATGTATTGAAATTTTAAAAATGAATAGTAAATAAAATTTCAGTTAAGCTATTTTTTAAAACAAAGGCAACTAAACTTTCTAATTGACCTTTCTCCATTCATATGGCTTAAAATATTTAACTTAAAATTTTATAGATTTTTTTCGCTCTTAATTTCATAGTAATTTTCATAATTGCAAAACGGTACATGAGTAATTCAATGCTTGAGTGAAATCATTTATGGCTTTTATTATTATTCCTAAAAATATCATCATGACCATCTTCATAAACATTCACATCCTATATTCTAAAATCAAGACAGTTAATAAAATATAACCACACTTTTCCCTGAAATAGTACATACATGGTTCATATCAACATATTACTAAATTGATCACTCACTATGGTGGTAACCACTTAATACATTACAAAGGATGTTATTTGTAAAACTGTCACAATAATCAAGGGAATTAAATTTTTTTTATTAAATTGAATTATACATTGAAGACTTTAGCATTTTATGTTTCATTTGTTCCTTGTCTCTTTGCATTTTTACTTAATAGAAATAAAATAGGGTAGTGAAATATTTCAAATATCAAGTTTCATATAAAGTTTACTTAAACATTTTCAATTCAGAATGCAGAAGCCCTCTTGCTGAAATTCAGTCCATATATTCTATGGACATGTTTATGAAAACATTTGCAAATCACAAGCATTAGATAATAACTTACAGTTGGTGAACTTTTAGTGAGGCCTATTACAATGAAGTGTTTTCATTTTTTTGAATTTTATTACAAAAATGAGGTAACTAAGGAAATTTTTCTAGTAGCCAGAAAACATGAAAGGTTAATGGCATAATGAAGTCTTACAAAAAACAGGAAGACTTTTACCATCTTTCAACCAGTGGATGGTAAATTAACAAGTAATGATGTTTAAATATAATATGCATTCACACAATAATAAGTTATATTAAGATATTATTTGCACTGACAGCATGCACTAATTGAACTATATGGTTTCTATGCAACCATCCAAGCAAAAGAATATTGGACAGAAAGAATCAATATTGTTATACCACAACTCTAAACATAGTTATCTCGTGACACAAACATGTATTTCACATCACATGAGGTGAGTTGAGAATAAGTGGAAAAATCATGGAAGAGAGGGAACCTGAGGTTAAGTAAGAGTAAGAAGAGGTTCAGAGACCAGTAGGATGTTAGTTCAAGACCTGGCTGAGACTGTAGGCTCAAACATCAGAGAGTTTGAACTTGGACTTAGTATCATGAAAACTCTACAAGATACAGCGAAGACTAGGATCTAAGATGTTAAGATTTAGCCAGGAATGCAAGATGTAGAGCTAAATAGGAATTGAAAGCCCTTACAGATATAGGATATGAATTAAACCTCTTGGAAGGCTTCAGAAGATATGTGTTAGTAAAGGCTCTTAGGTAGGTAAATTTTTTTAAAGGCAGCCCTAGCAAGATTATTTATATTATTGTATTAATAGCAGATTTTGAGTTGAGATCATGAATGACTAAGAACCAGTGACTTTTAGGGCCTTTCTTAACTTTGTAGAAAATGAGGAATATTTAGTCAAGGCTTGGTAAATTTGAGAAGATGCTGAGATTTGGATGGGAGGGCACAGGATGCCTTGGTTAATTCCAAGGGAATTAGAAAGGGGCAATGCCGTATTTGTACACACTAAAAGATTTGCTAAGGGATCTTATTGTATGTGAACTTTGGGTCACCATGGATCAAATGCAAAGATATATCTTGGAGTTGATATAAATAGTAAATTAATAAATATAACATATAGTACATTTTCCATAGGAGAAATTTTGCTTTGTTTATAATGTTAGCCTACTCTTTTTGACTGTTTATGTGTTAGATCCTTATATGAAAAATATTACAAATTAATATTTAATGTGAAGAGAAGTATAAATCATGAGGATTTTGAAAATGTTTATGAATTTGGAATGCACTATTTTCAGAAAAGTTGTGCAAAGTTTGTATATGAAAAGGAGTGATTTTCCTTTTTAAGTAGATTGTTTTATACAAGAGCAAAACCATAGAAATAAGCAAACAAATATAATCCTCTTATCTATTCTCCTGCTTTTAATGAGCCATCTTGCCAGTAAATAAAACATTAGGAAAGGAATGAAGAATCCATGCAGAACAGGTCTCAACTTCTGATGACGTAAAGGAGGACAAACATATATACAGACTGATGTGTGGTTGCATGATCTGGTGAGTTCCATGCCTCCTCCTCTGTTCCATATTCACAGAGAAGCACTACTGTGCTGCATACATCCCCGTCTATACCTATCTGAAGACAGGATGCCCAGGCAGGAGGCTACTCCATGTCAGGATCATAGGATGTAGATTAGGTAGAGTGTATCCTGTACAGCAAAGTAAAGGTTGCTGCCTTTACTTTGTCCTTTATGCAATGCACTCTCAATCAGTTAAACTCTGTTTTAAGAGTCTACATTTTTAATGTACTTTATTTGATGAACTCATATGGATGGCCAAGAAAGAGTGAGATAAACTTTGTTCTCCAAACCTTGAATCTAGCCTATACAGTAGACATGCATTCATTTATTGCATTTTATCCACTCAGCAATTCTGTAATGTATGCAAAAGGACTACTTCTGTTTAGTTAAGGATGCTAAAAATTAGAGATCTTAAGTAACTTGCCTATGTTTGAGCTAGCTAAGAGTAGATTTGGGATTTGAAGTCAGCCTTGAGCCCCTCTGCTCTTAACCTTCAGCTTATTGCCCATTTTTTAATTCCTTCACTTGTGAAATCATCTGAAAGGCTGAGAAATAAAAATAACACACAAAGCATTGTTTAAAGCACAAAAGTGGACTAGAAGTAGATATTCTAAGAGAAACATCAAGGCTTATTGAGGATAAATGCAGACTGTCAAATGAAAGGGGATAAAAAAGAAACTCACGGCACTCTTTCTGCCATGGTATTACAAATTGATTTAGAATTGGTTAATGGAGATTAATATTCAGAATGTTAATTAATTTAAATACTAGGCTGTTACTTAAAAGAGATAATCACAATTATTTTTTTTCAAAAATGAGATGGTAATGATATACATTGCCTTTTAGAGCTACCAAATTGAAAAATAAGTAGTCTCCAGAAATATAAAATGATGATACATTTTTATATAATTGAATCAAAATAGTATACAAAGAAGCCCTTGTTTATTAAAATTCCTTTCTTACATTTCTGGAAAGGACATATTGCATTGCTATCTAGTATTTATTTGTATATGTAAAATAGATTCTACATTTCGAGGTATCTTAGAAATCATCGTGCCAGTCTCTGACACAATGCAGGGGTGACTTTGACAACATTCCAGAAGTGTGTCTTTGTGAGTGTGTATGATGAGGTGAGGGTTAGGGAAAGGAACTTTCATTCTATCTCTTTCTTAATAACAAACACTTGAATGCTTCAAATGAAAAGTGGTTAAAATCTCAGTCATAAAATTGCAGAAGTTCTTTCTAATAATAAAAAAATGTTTCTGTGAAACTTATAACCATTGGCTCTAATTTCTGCCCCTTGGAGTTAAAAAAAACAAACAAACAAATCCCTCTTCCATATGGTTCCAATAGAAGTATTTATTAAAAAGTGGGAAATTTTGATTTCCTTGTACTGTAAGGGAGTAGAGAGAGGCACCCAAGGGAATTTCTTTTGGTTGTTTGCCTGCATGCCAACACAAATTGCTTTAAAAAATCTGTGCTGGAACATGGTCAGGGATCAACATAATGAATACTGTAGCTATAAAAATGACTAGTACACAGGAAATACAAAATAAAGTACTCGGGAAATTATCCTGGGAATTTCAACTGAAAAGAATTCTGGCTACTAAATAAAGTGTAGGATTTTTTCAGAGAATTAACAAAATTCCTCTCGCCTTTTTCCAAGACAGAAAGTCCGGGAAAATTTATGAGGAAAGTTTATCAGGGCATATATTTTTTTAATTGTAGAAACAAAATAATACCTAAAATATTTCTTAAAAACTGTAAGTGTAGATATATATTCACTGAGTTGTAAGTGATATTTTTAATTTTTTACTTGAAATATCACAAAGTTACAGGAAAAGTACACAAAACCAGACAATAAGACTGTAATATACAAGTATGACATATGTAATGTTATTAACATTTTATCATATTTGCTTATATTAGTTTATATTAAAGAGAACAATATAAATATACTTCCCATGGTATTTAATCATTATCCTACTTCTCTCCTTTCCCAGTGACCAAAAAAAGTATTTTGAAGTTTATTGTATAGTTATATCTGTAATCTATATATAATCTATAAAAATACATCATATATTTGGTATTTTAAAACTTAGAGTAGTATCAAAGTACCTAACTTTATTTATTCAATAATCTGTTTGTATGGTTTATGAATACTGATACATTTT
The DNA here is from genome assembly GCF_040802235.1 of Manis javanica. Taxonomy (NCBI): domain Eukaryota; kingdom Metazoa; phylum Chordata; class Mammalia; order Pholidota; family Manidae; genus Manis; species Manis javanica. The sequence continues at coordinate 49,619,853 of NC_133167.1, forward strand.
TTTCTAGTTCATTTCTTTTCACTATTACAGATACTTATAATAAATAGATTATGTATCCTTTTTTATAGATGGACAGTTGTTTCTAAAATACCACAACACCACAGATAAGGCTACAATAAAAATTTTCTAGGTTACACAGTTACATTAATCAATAAATTTCTCTCTATAGACATCTTTTTGCAAACATTTCTTGTAGTTTTAAAACTGAGTTTGGTAGTATGCATTATAAAAGATATGGTTATATATTTACTTGAGCAGAAATGGTTATGAGTTAACATTTTATAGGATATTCTACACAATTATGGGACTTTCTATTTGGGAAATTTGAACCTTTAACAATCCGGATTGTCTTGGTTTTGTGGTTATGAAATTGTAGCACATTTTTAGTTCTCACATGCCTTTGCATAGTCTTCTACTTTTGTATTTTATGTGTACTAGATTATCAACTTGATTTTATACTAGTTAATCTAGACTTTGAGCAGAGTGCTGAATGGATTTAATGTAACCGGGAACAAAAGCAGCATGAGTTGAGAAATGTTCATTTCCATTTCTGTGTGGCTCCTGACCTTGAACTTTGGCATGTGGCACAATTTAAGACATGAGCCAGGCAAACCTACTTTGAATTACAAGTGAGTGAGGGATTAATAAATTCCTTGGATCAATATAAATAGTTTGCAGTGAATTGGAGGAAAGATAGATCTTGTAGTTGTTGTAACAGAGATATAGCATAATATTTGAAGTCAGTTATTTTATTGTTCAAATTATTGTCCCAGCAATTGCTAGTTGTGTGACCTTGGATAAATTATTTAACCTCAAACTTTCAGTTTCCTTATTTATGAAGTGGGTATAACAGTTCCAAGTTTAGCTCATTGATAAATAATGATGACCAATAACATGTATAGAATGTTCATTTGTGTCAGGCACTGCAGTGTATGCTTCAATGCACGTATTCACTTAATGCTCTTATAACTTGATGAAATAATTGCTTCTACAATCCCTGTAAGAGTGATCCATGACCATCACTCTTAATCCATTGAGAAATTGTGCCTCTAAACTGTACTTTGTATTTAATCCTCTATACTGCAATGGATTGTTTCCAGCTTTTATCTGCAGAAACCTTGAAAGGAGTGGTCCATAAAGTACTTTTTAGTTGCTCACATAACAATCAGAAAAATATTACTTTGGGAGTGCTAAGCCAGGTGTTAGCCTTAGGATTATTTTAATTCACCAGAGGCCTCGAGAAATTTTTTTAGCATTTGTGGGCCTCAGATTTCCTAGTTTATAAAAAGCAGAAGTTGAAAAGTTCCACTTTCAAGATAGCTGAAATGTTCAATTAATTCACATGTATTTTTGTAAAAATATATACTCAATGTAAGCTCTTGCTACTGTGTTTAAAAAACCTTCACAATTCACAAATATATAGACAGCAAAAATTGGCATTATTATATATTTTTGAAAACTATCTTGCAAGTTTTATATGACAGATATGAAGTGTTATTCAGTTTTTTTCTTGACACAGTCATTTATCTTATGTGAAAAGTTCCATTTATAAAGAGGTTTTTATACCAAAATGTTAAAAAAAAGAAAAAACCCTGTTTTTAAAGACAAGTAGTGGGAGAAGAATGTGAGATCAATTGCAGAGTTTCCATACAGTGTTGCTCATTATGAAGAAGATTTAACAAATCCATTGACACTGAAGCACAGGTATTCAAGAAAGATAATGACTTCAGCATTCTTGTCCTGAAGTTCTACTTTCAAACATACATGGTTGCTGCTCATCTATGGCCGCTTGGATGCCCACACATGAATACCATCTGTTAAGTTGATAATATATTAAACAAAATGAATTTTCATTTTGGCAATTTACACAGCACTGGAGTAACATTTTAAAACAGGCATTAAGTGTCCTATGGTACTGAAGCCACATTTTAAAAATTTGATAACATTTGCAGATTCTGAAAAAAATGATGCCTTATAGTTGGGAGAAAAGAAAGATGTGGTTTGGGAGATGATTTGTTTGTCAGAAAACAGGTGATGAATATGCATTAAATTATTAAGTTGTACAAGGTGTCAAATGACAAGAGCACAATGAATCCAATTTTTAAAAAGGGGAACCTAGGTGGATCCTTTACACTGGGACTTCCAACTAAACAATCAAAACAAAATTAATACAAATGCAAAATAAAATGAAGAAAAATAATGACATATTTTAATAAAAGCCACATATTTTAAAGAAGAGATATTTTGGCATTATAAAAATATTGTCACTTTTGGGAGCCATCACAAAATGGCAGGATAGGAGGCTCCTGACTTCCCTACTGCCACAGATAAACAGCTACACAGGAATCAAATCCCTTTGAGAGTAATCCAGAAACTAGTTGAGTTACTCACACACTATAGACAACTGAGAAGATACTCACATCAAAACAAGAAAAGCTGAGACACAGTCTTGTCATAAACCCCATCCCCAACACAGTGTCTTCCAATTAGGAGGGAATCCTGAACTCCCAGTTTCTCCCTGAGGAACAAAAAGTTTGTGTCACAGATCTGTTACCCCAACCTTTAAGGTTGCTACCCAGGGGAAAGGCCCCCCAAATAACCCAGGTCTGACAGCCAACATGATATGGCATTCATGAGAGTCCACCAGACAATAGTAAACAAAGAAGCAGTTTTTAAGCAGGGAAGTGAGCATTTCCTGTAGCTCATGCATCCCAGCTCATACTTACCAATAATTACTTTAAATATAAATGAACTAAATTGCCTGATCAAAAGACAAACAGTGGCTGCATGGCTAAAATAAGAAGAGCAAAAATAAGACTCAACTCTATGCTGCCAACAAGAGACTCACTTCACATAGCCTGAAAGGCAAGGGATTCAAAGGACATTCCATGCAAATGTAAACCAAAAGAAAGTAGGGGGAGTTATATTTATATTAGTCAGACTTTAAGCCAAAAAATGCAACAAAATGAAGAAAGTCATTATATAATGATTAAGCCACCAAATAACTATGTGAGGTGATATATGTGTTAATTAACTTGATTGTGGGAATCGTGTCACAATGTAACCATATACAGATCATTACATTTTACTCTTTAAATATATGACAAATTTTGTCAAATTTACCCCAGTAAAACTGGAAAAAATGTAAATAATATGGGCACTTATTTATTTAAATTCATTTGTTTCTGGCTTATATTTTTCTGATTAGTGATCCATTAGTAAATCACCACCATTATAAGCCACACTGCAATGTTATTTTTGGAAGCAAATAGGACATCCTACTACCCTAAGAAAAAAAGTCATTATCCAATACATCCTTCAGCATGATAACATATATTGAGCCATATTTTGGTGACTAGTCATAATTCACATTTAATGATGACAGAATTATAAAAAGAAAGTGTGAAAATTATCTTATATTATTACCATATGTTTATGATATCAGAAATACTGATTGGTTTTAGTTTTATTTACAAATGTTCATCTAAGAAAAGGCATAGTGAATGTGGTTGACTAATTACTAACAAGTTGTAGAAAATTCAACGTTTCTTGTGATTCAAATGTTTGGAAACTTCAACAGCTATAAATTATTTTTCTTTTAGTTTTATATAGTCAGTATTCATTGAATATGCAAATGTTTATTATTTAATCATTTTGGGATATATAATTGGCTAGTTTTTGTTAAACAGATATCAGTATAATAATTGCTGTGGTAAAGCCATAGTCAAGTGAACACCACCATTTCTTTGTAGATGGCCTTATTTTTAGACTCTCTCAAATATGTCACTTCATAAATTTAATTTCAGTATCAGCCTGACTAGTATGAAGCCATTTGGCAATATTTTTAAAACCACTGTCAAGTCCTTAGTATATGTGTGTGTGAGAGGGAAATTACATCAGAAAGCTAATTATACTCACATCTCCACAAGTACTCCAGTATGTAGTAAGAATGGCCACAAATTTCTGGGATGTATTATGTCAAATTGGACATAGAAAAATTGTACATAGATAGACAGAGATAGAGACAACTTTGTTCCATTACTTATTGGTTTTTGTAAATCTAAGTTAACTTCAACATTAGGAGTATTGATAGAATCCAAGTCCTCTGTAAACTTTTTCCACTTTATGCCATTAGTTTTCAAATTATTGTCTCCAGACCAACATCCTCAGCATCACTTGGGACCTGGGTGGAAATACAGACTTTTGGCCCTCACCCAAAAGGTCCTGCTAAATCAAAATGTCTGGGAATGGATTCAGCAATCTACTTTAATAAGTAATATATATTTCTTATGCACATTTAAGTTTGAGAATCACTGCCCCATGCTCTTCCTGAACCCAAGAGGTAAAAGCTTCTTAAAAGGGGACCTCCCAAGTGATTTTGATATACCGATCTATGCAATAGAAGTGTTATTTAAGTATCTTAATTATTCTTATTTTCATAGAGAATTTTTTCCTTAGTTTATATTTATTAACACATCTAAGGATATATGCATGCAGATTTGAACTTTGTGTATATTTACTTTCAAATCAGAGATTTTTTCTGAGTACAGATCCTAGTTGGTAATACTATAACCACGAATCCTTGCACTTAAGAATTTGAAAAAGGCAATTCATGTTACTCAGGTGATTTTGGAAAAATCTCAGCATAAGACAATTTAAATTAGGAGTTTGAATAGATTTGTCTGAGAAAATACTTTGTAAACACATGGTACAAATGGACTACTCAAGATCATTGCTCTTTCCTCCTTTCTCTCCACTCACATTATAGCACCTGAAAAAGAACTTCCCCCAAAGTAGCCTGACCAGTTAATTTCACACCTGACTGCACAGAAAATGCGAAAGTAATAGAGAGGATCTCTTTAAGGAATAAGTACAACAACTATAACCATACTGGCAATTGGTGTTATGCCTTAGCCAGAAGAAATGGAGCATGAAGTTGCAAGGGAAAACTGAGTTAATTGTCATTTACATAATATGCTATTTACTGTATCTGGGTTGTAACATCAGTGATATGGCAGCAATTACTGCAAATGAATGGCAAGTATAGATTAGCAACCCATAGGTGAAAACAGTTTTCTTTTTTACAATAAATCTGATTAAGCCAAATGTGAAGATCTATTTCTTAATTTACTTCTGTTAATGCTTAAGTATGTTAATAGGGAACACATGCTCATTATTAAACTACTAGAGGCTAATTTTAAATATTGAAGAATTTTTAAAGAATATTTTAGCAATAATTTGCTTAAGCTTTGGTTCCAATAGTGAATATATCACCCTGTGCATATATATATATAATGTGTTTATATACACAAATACAAATACAAATTCAAGTGGCCATAAAATTTTTGCAAGTCATTCACATCTGTCAAGATGAAGATGCACCTGCAGGAGATCACACCGTGAACTGCCTGTCTTTGTCCTCCATTCTCATCACCTGCATGCTCAGCCACTGGCTGTTGCTGCCCCAGTAACCCAAGGAAATGCGCTCCTAACAAATTACTTCATTTCATGGCAGGTGATGTAAATGAAAATCAAGCTGTTAACCAATGTCACAAAATGACTTAAATCCATAATTCAGAATATGCAAAATTGCTGTGACAAATTTAAATAGGATGATGAAGAAGTAAGCAAAGTATGAGAAAGAAAGAAATTTTTTAAAGGCTCAATCTCTAAGCATATTAAATTGGGGAATAGAAGGACTACAAAGTGGAGACAAAAGTAAAGAAACAAGCCGACATTTCAAGAGGATTAATTACTGCATGGTCATTATCACGGTCATGGAGGAAAAGCGTTTCCCCTACTCATTTAATATTAATGATCGGGGCCCATAAATTAAAGTGATAAGAAACAGATTAACAGGAGAAAGGAGTTTATTTATGTAAGTTCATGAAGCTTACCAAGAAAGTCTCTCATAGAAGAGGCTAGAATTTAGAGTTTATATGTCTTAATAGGGGAAGGGCAGGAGAAGAAAGGTCACTTAGAGAAAAACGAAGGGCTTTAAGAAAGACAAATGGAACTTTAGGAGCTTCTATGGAAGATATGATAGTGTTGTGATGTTTGTTTATGGGATTTCTCATCTAGGTGCCCACTTCCTTCTGATGAGAGGAGTCAATTTCTCTTGAAGGGAGATCTGCGGCAATTGAATTTTTTGGAAGTCACTGCTTTTGGGAAGATAAGGAGGGTAGTATTAAGACAAACCCTCTTTCTGCATCTGTTGATTCTGAAATGTCTTCAGCCCCCCCCCCAATTTTTTATTGGGGTATATTCTGGATCCCTTCATCACTGTATTTTCTCATTAATGGTCCCAGTTTGCACTGGATAAAGAAAGAATGGAGGGGAAAAAGTGCTAATCATATTTCTTGCTTTCATCAATATGATATATTTGGCTTTCATATTTCTTGTATTCCTGTGGAGATTTCTGATATCTGTTAATTATTCATCTTTAATGTTTTACAATCATTTTACATGGACTTCCTTTTTTTCCAGACACTTAGCAACATATCTAATAATAACAAAACAAGAATCTGTTAAATTTAACTCTTTTTAGGTTTCTTGTAATAGTGTATGTAGCTTCATTTTCAAACAGTTATTTGAAGAAGTTCTAACCAATGGATGAAAGTAATGAGATTGGTATATATAGACTGACAAAATATACATATACTTGAAAAAATGGAATATGTTTGGATTATCAATAATTTTATAATGCAAAAATCACTTGTATTATTCCTTAAAAAATCAATTACCTTATAAGATACCCATGCTTTGTAGTCATTGAAAAATAGTGTAATAACACAGATAAAGCAAAATGACTGGCAATATGCTCTTAAAAGGATAATGCAACACAGTGGAAGACTTATTTTCCTGCCCTTGTTATAGCAGTCTGCTTATGTAATCAGAATTAATACATCAGTGTGGTCCTTATTTACTTCAAAATTTCTTGACATATGGAAACAAAGCCTGGGTGGAAATCTATTTCAGTCACTTGGAGAGTAATATATGAGTTAATAGAATAATCTGTTAATTAAAAATTCTAAGATGTTCAGCAAAGCCATTTAGTTCTAAATTACATAGTTTTTAGATATGAACAACATTCTAAATGCACTGTGATTAGAAGCTCTCTTTCATCTCAGTTGTTTCTGCACACAACCAATTTTTCAAGTATCCCAGGAGCTACCCCTACAGCAGGTGCTCTCTATACTATCTATATCAGCTGTCTAGAGCTTCAGAAAATGAAGATAAAACAAATCACACTTGTCCTTAAGAATTGACACAGTGTTCTATTAGATTATTTTCAATTTATGTAAGTTATACATAGGTTATCTTCATGAAGCAGATACTGTTGTAATAAAAATATATAGACATACATATAGTTGCTTAGGTCTCCAAAATCTGTGCAGTTGTTTTGAAAGTCTTTAAAAATCTATAATAATGGTTTTAGGCATTTTTCCTCTAACTTTAATACATATATATTTTTATAAACATAATATCATGAAAAATACTAATCTATTAGACAAATTAAATTGCTCCAAGAAATAAGTTTCATTTCCTATTCTGAAACAATCCATTAAACAGCCTATAACTCACTAAGGTAAATGCAGGGAAATTGCTACATTTTGCTGGAAATACTTTAATAACCTTGAACATTCAGTATTTTAATACCTTAACCTGTAGTTATATTGGTTTAGTTTTACTGTAGCACAGTAATAAGAATGGAATTAAAAGGATGTCTTGAATTTCTCTAAAATCCTCAGTTAAAATGAAGCAATAACTTACATTTTACCAAAGGCAGTAAGCAGACTAGAAGTGAGGGTAATATTTAGACATGGTAGTCTGAATTTTAGGTTTAAGGATACAAAAATGTCTTTATAATGCAGTGAAATCCTTAGCAATTTAAAAATCCTTTTAGTAAAGGTACACTTGACATAAATCCACACTACAGGTTAAAATTATATATTGAAGATAAAAAATAATACCAGCTATTCACAAATTTGTAGAGAAATGTCTTATCTATTAATAGAAGATTAACCAATTGCTCAGGCCAACCAAGTCAAATGACCCACGCCTATGCACCCCTCTCGCTCTACTCGCCTCCCTGATTCATCATTTCAGAAAGCAAAAAGTATGTAAATAGATATGACAGAACTTTATACATTGAGTTGGCCATGAAAACATGTAAATATGGCATTTACAGTGAAAAAGTCACTTGTGGGGAAGTTGGGGTTCCTATGGCCAGGATCCTCACTGAACCTAAACCACTTCATGATGTAACTGGCCTGTTGCTAGGCTACCGCTTACACACCTTTAGGCAATAAGCTATTATTGTGCTAGATAGAGAGCTGGGCCCAGTGCTCTGGGTGGAGGCAGAGACGCTAGTACTCGACCTACCACTGGGAGAACAAGCAAGTAATAAACCCTTTCACCCCAAAGAATATTTTGCTGTCAATTTCCTTGGTCACATTGAATCCTTAGTGAACTTGCCTGGGGCTGAATCCCATTGGAAAGACAATTGGTGTAGTCGGCAGGATAAATTGTTGACTAAGGCAAAAACAGGCTGCCCTTATGGGAGGGGTGCTTCAGCAGGCTGCCCCTGTGAATGGGGAAACAGTGAATTGTCCCCCAATGGGTATGTGGTCTGAGGTGGCTTGCCTTCTAGGGGACTGGGCCCCACCCCAGGACTGGAGGCAAGTGGAGGTGACACCTGAGGCTGTAGGGGTGGCCCTTGGTATAGTAAGCAGATCCTTTGAGAAGCAGAGTGCCCATGAGGCAGTGGGGACTGTGGGTTGGCTGCTTCTCACAGTATTAAAAAGGTATACAGAAGAGACCCAAGAAACGGCGGCCCAAGAACGTGAGCTGCAAACTTCTGTGGATTCCCTGAAGAAAGAGATGGCATTGATGCAAGACGAGGCAGCACGAGAGCACCGGCAGCAAGGTGCCATTGGAGATGAGATGGCAGTGCTGCCAGGTATTCTGAAGGAGGAAGAGGGCATCAAGGAAAAAGACAAGCTCCTGAGGGAAGCACAGGGGGCACGAGAACATCAGATGCGAAGCATTGAGGTGAAGGTAAGAGACCTTCTGAAGACTGAGGTAGCATTGCTGAGAGGCACAGTAGAAAAGGTAAAGTTGTAGCAGAGGAGGCACTCGGGAGAGGGGAGAGAAAGGTCCATCAGCCCTGGAAATGAAGGAGCTGGACAAGGATGAAGGGGTGGTGCCAGAGGCACTGGCCCCTCCTGTATTGAAGGCATACCCACTGGTTATAAAGAAAATAAAGACCCAGCAGTTGAAAGTTCCCCAAGGAGAGGAGCAGCCCCCTCCCCAGGTCATGGAGCACTCTATGCTCCGCCCCTATACTCAGGCTGAGCTGGTGGATTTGGGCTCCCGGTTTAGGCAGAAACCCTTGGAGTCAATATCAGCTTGGCTTCTGCATCTGTGGGACTTAGGGGTGGATGGAATTGTTCTGCTGGGATCAGAGATGGGAAAGCTGCCTTCCTTGAGAGTGCAGCTTGCCTTGAGGCAGCAATTACAAAATGCACATCAGACCCCAGGGAGTCCTCCCTCCTCAATTGGCTTATGGCTGCACTTCGTGCTGTGTGGCCCAGTCTGGGTGATCTACCATCCTCTCCTGTTAGATGGCAGAGATATGTTGAGCCCCAACAGGTGTTGCGAGAGCTAGGCATAGGAAATGCCATCCATAGTCCAGAGAATTGTGGCCCAGATGAAGAGATTTTCACTACTGGAATGACAAATATTGTAGTTCAAATGGCTCCTACATTCCTCTTTGGGTCTCTAGTGGCCATTCTTTCCCCTCACTTAGGGCATCCCATAAGCAAGGTGACATGTACAGTAGCAGACTTAGGAGAGGCTGAAACCCATTGGCAAGACGACAGCCTAGAGGGTTCATGGAAATCTGGGGATTCAAAGTTCCTACCTCCATCCGCTGAGGTGTCCCTGTTTCAGGTACTACTCTTTCCTTATCGGTGCTGTTATTTTTGTACAGAGATATATTGGACTTATAAATGCAGCCTTTTCTTTTAATTCTGTTGGAAGAAGTTGACCTGCAAGCTGGACTGGGGCAATAGGAGGCTTTTCATCCTCATTCCATTCTTAGAATGGGTGTTCTGCCCAGCATTCCTGCACTAGGAGCTGTTTTCTAGCATGCAGACTTGAGATGGCAGTGTGTTTTAAGACCATCGGGACCTAATATGTGACTGAACACAGTTAAGGGCTCTATACAAACCGTGGAGGTCCTGGTGGGTGAGCGCAGAACTGTACATGGCCTGCTGCCTCCCAGGACAAGCCTATATGTAAGTTTCCTGGCTTATTAAATTTGCCACCTGCCCATCTGGAGTGGCCTACCTCTTTCTTTGGTCTCTTTTCACCCTCCTCAAATGGGGGCCAGTTTTAGAATTCATCCAGGAAGCCCCCAAGTTTTCAGACTAACAGATTCTCACAATCTGATATTAGGTCTGCCTGAACTTCTGGACGGTCTACCCTCTAGCTACAGGAGAGGAGGGTCTTGCTCCACAGAAGCCTTATGACTTTCACATATGCCCTGAGTTCATAGTTTGGCTAACTAGGTCCTGTTTTAGTTTTTGTTTTCCTTTGTTTTAGGGAATCAATGCCAGTTAACAAGAATTAAAAAAAACACTATTGTTATTTCATTTCCCCTTGTAGCTCCTAAAAGTCAGAGATATTAAGACAGTGTGTCCTTTTATCTGCACTCTATTTAAAATGGTCTTATCAGAGGAATTACCACTGCACTGCCTTATTGCCAATCAGTGTCTTTTTTTCTTTAGTAATCTGGCTGAGAAGTGATCAAATTCCAGAAATCAATCTTGAAGCATTGCTTCCTAGAACCACATATGTGCTATATATAGTTTTCCCAGAAACGGAGTCTGAGACAAAAAAGATAAGTTATTCAATAAAATATCACAGAAATATTGGTAGAGCATAATACATAGCCTTGTATTTTTAGGTGGAATTGAGATAGGAAGGGAAATATCCAACAAAGAGTATATTTTCAGGGAAGTTACAATATTTGGTAGGTAATAAAGAGCATATGCCTCAGAAGCATTCTCCCAGATGAGGAAGGATTCTCCGGAATTACTGAATTATGCATCAGCTTCTGTCACTGATTGTTGGGCTGAAGGGAAAGGATTTCTATTCCCCAAAATTTCTGTCTCATAACTCACAGAGATGGGGCCTTCTCCTTCAACAAGAGAAAGCCTTTACGCAAAGACGCACAGGTGCTGACAACTGGTAGTCAAGCAGGCCTGCAAAATTCAAAACAAAATAAAGCGTATAAGTAATTAGGAGATACGGATGGGACACTAACATGTATCACATTTACCTTAAAAAATAATGTTGTAGACACAACATAATATTTGTCAACCTTTGATTATTTGGAAAGGTGAAATGTGCATTTATAGTCATCATGGAAAAAGCACAGTAACAATTTCTGGTAGTGTTATTAAGCAATAAGCAGGACAATGAACAAATACTTAAATATCTCTACCCAATATTCTACCTCCCATGGATGCATGAATCTTAACATACATTTTTGTAAAAATTGTTTATACAAATAGTTGCCCTGCAAAAATATTTCCCCCTGTCAAGAAAACACTGCCTTAGGGATTTTATGCCCTAGGACTGACCCGTTATGGCAGCAGGAAAGATATTTATATTAAAAATAAAGAAAAATGGCTTGCACTTTACATACATATAAAAACATATTTTAAATGAATTATATACTTTATATTTTTGGAGACAAAAGAATGTCTTTGTGAATTTGAGACAGAAAAGACATTTTTAAAAATATATTAATGTGGAGCCAAGATGGCGGCGTGAGTAGAGCAGTGGAAATCTCCTCTCAAAAACACATAGAGCTATGAAAATATAACAAAGAAAAATCTTCCTAAAATAGAGACCACAGGACACAGGACAACATCCAGACCACATCCACACCTGCAAGAACCCAGTGCCTTTTGAAGGGGGTAAGATACAAGCCCCAGCCCGGCGGGACGCGAGCGCCCCTCCCCCCGGCTCCTGGCGGGTGGAAAGAAACCGGAGCGGTTTTTTTTTTTTTTTTTTTGGCGAGTGCTTTTTGGAAGCCTTAAAGGGACAGGGACCCTGTTGCTAGGGAGGCAGGGTGGCGGGACCGGTGAGCGGGTGCCTGGGACCGGCACTTGAGGACAAAGAAAATCCTGCATTTTTCCCTGTGGGACCGGAAGGCGGGTGCCTGAGACTGGCACCTGAGGACAGAGGAAATAGTGCGTTTTTCCCCTTTTTTTTCCCTCTTTTTGGCGAGTGCTTTTTGGAAGCCTTAAAGGGACAGGGACCCCGGTGCTAGGGAGGCAGGGCGGCGGGACTGGTGAGCGGGTGCCTGGGACCGGCGCCTGAGGACAAAGAATATTCCACGTTTTTCCCTGAGGGACTGGTGGGCGGGTGCCTGAGAACGGCACCTGAGGACGGAGGAAATTGCACGTTTTTCCCCTTTTTTTTCTCTTTTTGGCGAGTGCTTTTTGGAAGCCTTAAAGGGACAGGGACCCTGGTGCTAGGGAGGCAGGGCGGCGGTACTGGTGAGCGGGTGCCTGGGACCGGTGCCGGAGGACAAAAAAAAAAATCAAGTGTTTTTTCCTTTTTTTTTTTTTTTTTTTCTGTTCCCTCTCTCATTGTTGCTGTTGTTTTTTTGGTTTGGAGACTGCTTTTTGGAAGTCTTAAAGGGGCAGGACAGGTCACTTAGACCACAGGCAGGGAATCTGGGGATCTCTGGGCACTCTAACCCCCTGGGCAGCAGGGAGCACAGAGGCCCCTTATGGGGATAAATAGCCTCCCAGCCGCTCCCCCTCCAACGGGGCTCCACCATTTTGGAGGAGCAGACCCAGCCAGGCCACGCCCACAGCAACAGCAGAGATAAACCCCATAGCAACCGGGCAGGAAGCAGAAGCCCTGTCTGCACACAGCTGCCCAGCACAAGCCACTAGAGGTCGCTATTCTCCCAGGAGAGGAAGGCCACAAATCAACAAGAAGGGAAGCACTTCCAGCAGTCACTTGTACCAGCTCTGCACACTATCTCTATCACCAAGAAAAGACAAAACTACAGGCAGACAAAGATCACAGAGACAACACCTGAGAAGAAGACAGACCTAACCAGTCCTCCTGAAAAAGAATTCAAAATAAAAATCATGAACATGCTGACAGAGATGCAGAGAAAAATGCAAGAGCAATGGGATGAGATGCAGAGAAAAATGCAAGAGCAGTGGGATGAAGTCTGGAGGGAGATCACAGATGTCAGGAAGGAGATCACAGAAGTGAAACAATCACTGGAAGGATTTATAAGCAGAATGGATAAGATGCAAGAGGCCATTGAAGGAATAGAAGCCAGAGAACAGGAACGTATAGAAGCTGACATAGAGAGAGATAAAAGGATCTCCAGGAATGAAACAACACTGACAGAACTATGTGACCAAGCCAAAAGGAATAATATTCATATGATAGGGATACCAGAAGAAGAAGAAAGAGGAAAAGGGATAGAAAGTCTCTTTGAAGAAATAATTGCTGAAAACTTCCCCAAACTGGGGGAGGAAATAATCGAACAGACCATGGAATTACACAGAACCCCCAACAGAAAGGATCCAAGGAGGACAACACCAAGACACATAGTAATTAAAATAGCAAGGATCAAGGACAAGGAAAGAGTTTTAAAGGCAGCTAGAGAGAAAAAGGTCACCTATAAAGGAAAACCCATCAGGCTAACATCAGACTTCTCGACAGAAACCCTACAGGCCAGAAGAGAATGGCATGATATACTTAATGCAATGAAACAGAAGGGCCTTGAACCAAGGATACTGTATCCAGCACGACTATCATTAAAATATGATGGTGGGATTAAACAATTCCCACACAAGCAAAAGCTGAGGGAATTTGCTTCCCACAAACCACCTCTACAGGGCATCCTACAGGAACTGCTCTAAATGGGAGCACCCCTAAAAAAAGCACAGAACAAAACACACAACATATGAAGAATGGAGGAGGAGGAATAAGAGGGGGAGAAGAAAAGAATCTCCAGACAGTGTATATAACAGCTCAATAAGCGAGCTAAGTTAGGCAGTAAGATACTAAAGAAGCTAACCTTGAACCTTTGGTAACCACGAATCTAAAGCCTGCAATGGCAATAAGTACATATCTCTCAATAGTCATCCTAAATGTAAATGGACTGAATGCACCAATCAAAAGACACAGAGTAATAGAATGGATAAAAAAGCAGGAACCATCTATATGCTGCTTACAAGAAACTCACCTTAAACCCAAAGATAAGCATAAACTAAAAGTCAAGGGATGGAAAAACATACTTCAGGCAAACAACAGTGAGAAGAAAGCAGGGGTTGCAGTACTAATATCAGACAAAATAGACTTCAAAACAAATTAAGTAACAAAAGATAAAGAAGGACACTACATAATGATAAAGGGCTCAGTCCAACAAGAGGATATAACCATTCTAAATATATATGCACCCAATATAGGAGCACCAGCATATGTGAAGCAAATACTAACAGAACTAAAGAGGGAAATAGACTGCAATGCATTCATTTAAGGAGACTTCAACACACCACTCACCCCAAAGGATAGATCCACCGGGCAGAAAATAAGTAAGGACACACAGGCACTGAACAACACACTAGAACAGATGGACCTAATAGACATCTATAGAACTCTACATCCAAAAGCAACAGGATATACATTCTTCTCAAGTGCACATGGAACATTCTCCAGAATAGACCACATACTCGCTCACAAAAAGAGCCTCAGTAAATTCCAAAATATTGAAATTCTACCAACCAATTTTTCAGATCACAAAGGTATAAAACTAGAAATAAATTCTACAAAGAAAACAAAAAGGCTCACAAACACATGGAGGCTTAACAACATGCTACTAAATAATCAATGGATCAATGAACAAATCAAAATAGACATCAAGGAATATATAGAAACAAATGACAACAACAACACTAAGCCCCAACTTCTGTGGGACGCAGCAAAAGCAGTCTTAAGAGGAAAGTATATAGCAATCCAGGCACACTTGAAGAAGGAAGAACAATCCCAAATGAATAGTCTAACATCACAATTATCAAAACTGGAAAAAGAAGAACAAATGAGGCCTAAAGTCAGCAGAAGGAGGGACATAATAAAGATCAGAGAAGAAATAAACAAAATTGAGAAGAATAAAACAATAGCAAAAATCAATGAAACCAAGAGATGGTTCTTTGAGAAAATAAACAAAATAGAAAAGCCTCTAGCCCAACTTATTAAGAGAAAAAGAGAATCAACACAAATCAACATAATCAGAAATGAGAATGGAAAAATCACGACAGACTCCACAGAAATACAAAGAATTATTAAAGACTACTATGAAAACCTATATGCCAACAAGCTGGAAAACCTAGAAGAAATGGACAACTTCCTAGAAAAATACAACCTCCCAAGACTGACCAAGGAAGAAACACAAAAGTTAAACAAACCAATTACGAGCAATGAAATTGAAACAGTAATCAAAAAACTACCCAAGAACAAAACCCCGGGGCCAGACGGATTTACCTCGGAATTTTATCAGACACACAGAGAAGACATAATACCCATTCTCCTTAAAGTGTTCCCAAAAATAGAAGAAGAGGGAATACTCCCAAACTCATTCTATGAAGCCAACATCACCCTAATACCAAAACCAGGCAGAGACCCCACCAAAAAAGGAAATTACAGACCAATATCCCTGATGAATGTAGATGCAAAAATACTCAATAAAATATTAGCAAATAGAATCCAACAGTATATCAAAAGGATCATACACCATGACCAAGTGGGATTCATTCCAGGGATGTAAGGATGGTACAACATTCGAAAATCCATCATCATCCACCACATCAACAAAAAGAAAGACAAAAACCACATGATCACCTCCATAGATGCTGAAAAAGCATTTGACAAAATTCAGCATCCATTCATGATAAAAACTCTCAGCAAAATGGGAATAGAGGGCAAGTACCTCAACATAATAAAGGCCATATATGATAAACCCACAGCCAGCATTATACTGAACAGTGAGAAGCTGAAAGCATTTCCTCTGAGATTGGGAACCAGACAGGAATGCCCGCTCTCCCCACTGGTATTTAACATAGTACGGGGGGTCCTAGCCACAGCAGTCAGACAAAACAAAGAAATACAAGGAATCCAGATTGGTAAAGAAGTTAAACTGTCACTATTTGCAGATGACATGATACTGTACATAAAAAACCCTAAAGACTCCACTCCAAAACTACTAGAACTGATATCGGAATACAGCAAAGTTGCAGGATACAAAATTAACACACAGAAATCTGTAGCTTTCCTATACACTAAAAGTGAATCAATAGAAAGAGAAATCAGGAAAACAATTCCATTCACCATTGCATCAAAAAGAATAAAATACCTAGGAATAAACCTAACCAAAGAAGTGAAAGACTTATACTCTGAAAACTACAAGTCACTCTTAAGAGAAATTAAAGGGAACACTAATAAATGGAAACTCATCCCATGCTCATGGCTAGGAAGAATTAATATCGTCAAAATGGCCATCCTGCCCAAAGCAATATACAGATTTGATGCAATCCCTCTCAAATTACCAGCAACATTCTTCAATGAATTGGAACAAATAATTCAAAAATTCATATGGAAACACCAAAGACCCCGAATAGCCAAAGCAATCCTGAAAAAGAAGAATAAAGTAGGGGGGATCTCACTCTCCAACTTCAAGCTCTACTACGAAGCCATAGTAATCAAGACAATTTGGTACTGGCACAAGAACAGAGCCACAGACCAGTGGAACAGATTAGGGACTCCAAACATTAACCCAAACATATATGGTCAATTAATATTTGATAAAGGAGCCATGGACACACAATGGCAAAATGACAGTCTCTTCAACAGATGGTGCTGGCAAAAGTGGACAGCTACATGTAGGAGAATGAAACTGGACCATTGTCTAACCCCATATACAAATGTAAACTCAAAATGGATCAAAGACCTAAATGTAAGTCATTAAACCATTAAACTCTTGGAAAAAAACATAGGCAAAAACCTCTTAGACATAAATATAAGTGATCTCTTCTTGAACATATCTCCCCGGGCAAGGAAAACAACAGCAAAAATGAGCAAGTGGGACTACATTAAGCTGAAAAGCTTCTGTACAGCGAAAGACACCATCAATAGAACAAAAAGGAACCCTACAGTATGGGAGAATATATTTGAAAATGACAGATCCGATAAAGGCTTGACGTCCAGAATATATAAAGAGCTCACACGCCTCAACAAACAAAAAACAAATAACCCAATTAAAAAATGGGCAGAGGAACTGAACAGACAGTTCTCTAAAAAAGAAATACAGATGGCCAAGAGACACATGAAAAGATGCTCCACATCGCTAATTATCAGAGAAATGCAAATTAAAACTACAATGAGGTATCACCTCACACCAGTAAGGATAGCTGCCATCCAAAAGACAAACAACAACAAATGTTGGCGAGGCTGTGGAGAAAGGGGAACCCTCCTACACTGCTGGTGGGAATGTAAATTAGTTCAACCATTGTGGAAAGCAGTATGGAGGTGCATCAAAATGCTCAAAACAGACCTACCATTTGACCCAGGAATTCCACTCCTAGAAATTTACCCTAAGAACGCAGCAATCAAGTTTGAGAAAGACAGATGCACCCCTATGTTTATCGCAGCACTATTTACAATAGCCAAGAATTGGAAGCAACCTAAATGTCCATCGGTAGATGAATGGAGAAAGAAGATGTGGTACATATACACAATGGAATACTACTCAGCCATAAGAAGTGGAAAAATCCAACCATTTGCAGCAACATGGATGGAGCTGGAGAGTATTATGCTCAGTGAAATAAGCCAAGTGGAGAAAGAGAAATATCAAATGATTTCACTCATCTGAGGAGTATAGGAACAAAGGAAAAACTGAAGGAACAAAACAGCAGCGGAATTACAGAACCCAAAAATGGACTAACAGGTACCAAAGGGAAAGGAACTGGGGAGGATGGGTGGGCAGGGAGGGATAAGTGGGGGGGAGAAGAAGGGAGGTATTAAGATTAGCATGCATGGGGGGGAGGGAGAAAGGGTAGGGTGGGCTGCACTACACAGAGAAGACAAGTAGTGACTCTACAACATTTTGCTAAGCTGATGGACAGTAACCGTAATGTGGTTGTTAGGGGGGACCTGATATAGGGGAGAGCATATTCTTCATGTAAGTATAGATTAAAAATTAAAAAGAAAAAAGAAAGAAAGAAAGAAAGAAAGACAAGGGGGATTACTCCTTGATAGGATAAAACTATTGGTAAATCAAAGATCAACGCATGCTTTAAATATCCTTAATGTTGATCGCTTAAAGGGTGTCAGATGATCAGCTCTGGAGGTACTCTTTTCTGATAATATTCCTTTCTCTTAATAAAAAGAAAAAAAAAGCAGTTACTGTGTGCTGACCTCCAATGAGTTCTGCACAGTGGTGTCAAAGTGTGGGCAAAGGGTCTGTTTGTTTCTATGCAGAAGATCAAGGCCTAGCTTGGATACCCAGAAAATGAACTAAGATACGATATGAGGAGGAGCTTCCGGCATCAGCACTCTCTGGAGGACTTGTGCCGGGGGATGATCATCAAAAAACCTCCACAGAGATCCAGACGATGCTGCGGTTGTGGCTGCATGCAGCCCACCGTCTCCTGGACTTGCCATAGGAATGAGGAGGGAGATGTCTAGGCTGGCATGTGCATACAGTGAGACAACGAATTTGACCGGATCTGTACTGTTGGAACTCAACCAGGAGTTGGGAGGGGTGCAAGGTGTAGCACTCCAAAATCTTATGACTATAGACTATCTATGGTTAAAAGAACATATGGGATGTGAACAGATCCCAGAAATGGGCTGCTTTAATTTGTCTGATTTCTCTCAGACTGTTCAAGTACAGTTGGACAATATCCATCATATCATAGACAAATTTTCACAAATGCCTAGGGTGCCTAAATGGTTTTCTTGGCTTCACTGGAGACGGATGGTAATTATAGATTTGCTTTGTTTATGTCACCGTTTTCCTATTATGTTAATATGTGTGTGCAAATTAGTTAGTAGTTTAAAACCTATACATACTTAAGGTACTCTACAAGAAGATATGTCAAAGAAATAATGTATCCTCCCATGTTTCCTTCCATATGCTACATCTGTAGCTTTTCTTCTTTCTTCCTAATTACAACCCTCAAATAGAATTCGTGCCTCATATCGAATTTACCGAGTATCATAATTCCTCCAGGTGGTAAAGATACCTCGAGACAAGTGCTGGGCATAGAAGCCACAGGGCATAAATCTGCAAAGAAGTAAAAAGCTAACCTTTTCAAACAATATGGCTTCTCTCTCACTTACCAACTTTACATTTCCCTGTATGGCACCGGAAGATGACTGGTTAGCCAGAGACGGGTAAGATTCCTCAAGGGAGGAACAACCTAAGACAGGCACAGTCGCAGGGGAGCCATCAGGTGAGAAATTAGGGATCAACAGAGGTGAGGCTCAGAACCTCACCCCCCCCTGCTTTGAGAGAAATCTTCTGCATCCGTGGATGTTTTGCTGCCCTTGTCTAGCCTGGATTAATACTTAGTCCATAGGCACACACCTGATCATCTGATCATCTACATTTGCCCTCTTACAGCACTAAACTATGTTTTCTACCTTTATCTTGCATCTACCTACCACTTCAGCATTTTATTAAAAATAAAAATAATAATAATAATAAAGGGAGAAATGTGGGATCAACATATAAATCAAGTACAAAAATCAAATGAATATTCATATTTGACCTGATTGTTTATAGGTCATAATTCGTGATCAAAACCTGAAAGTTTCTGTGATGAATGCCCTTGTACTGTTCACCATGTAAGAATCTACTCACTATGTAAGAATTCGTTCACCATGTAAGAACTTATTCGTTATGCTTCAGAAGATTGGAGACTGACGAGAATTAGACTTGAGATGGATTAATGATTGTACATTGAGCATTGACCCCCCTATACTGAATTTTATTGTTGTTAACAACCATTTGATCAATAAATATGAGAGATGCCCTCTCAAAAAAAAAAAATTCTGTTCACGCCTTAGCCCTCTTACTATTATTAGTGTATTATCTCTACATGTGCAGTCAGAATTCAGCCAATCTTTTGAGTTGATTTCATAAGCAGATTTAGAGTTTTCTCCAATATGATTCCGTTTTTTCTGGAGTTTCCCCTTAGTTGTTTTCTTTTTATTTTTTCCAGTTTTATTGAGGCATAATTGACAAATAAAAATTGCATACATTTAAAGCATGCAAAAAAATATATATATATATTAATGTGGTGATGGTCCACTTAAATGAGAATAATGCAGATACTTATTCCATTGTACATCACTATTTTTTAAAAAGTCTTTCCTGTCTCATATTCATAAAGGTATTTGTATTGAAACTAGAGTATAGTTCTTTTTGCCTCCTTAGTTCCAGTTAGCATTTATTTCATGCTGAAGCTGGCAATGTCATTACTCATAATACTGCATCATCCACCACAAATACCAGTTTCCAAGGACTCTCAAACCTGTTACTGGACTTTCTTAGCAATGACCAAAAATAGGCATCTTACTAAGATTATGCAGGACAGTGTGGATGAACATTCCTTTTCTAGCCATGTTAAATTTACCATTCAGAATTTTATGATGTTGTGTAGAAGAGTACATCCTCCAACCATATTTTCTCTTGGATTCTTCAAGCCGTAATTACTTTATTTCTAGAATTTGATCTCTTTCAGTGATTACCACACACCAGCTTTCCATACACTGTCTGGGAGGATAGCTGAGTAGTTGTGGGCAGAGTGAAAAGAGTGGTCGCATTCTAAAGGAATGTAGGTCCCTCCTCTGACAAGGCTTAAAACTGACTAGGGAGAGAACAGTGTCACCGTATCTGTCAAAGGCAAGGGACAATACCAACTTAAAGAGCCTTGGCTTTGCGGAATGAGTCTGGAACTCTGTAGAAATATGGGAAAGTCCCATGTGGGACAAATGCCTGAACTGTGTTGAGTGGGTGGGCTGTAGGTACCAGAGGGTGTGCCTCAAATGCATACTGGGGTCCATGTGGTGAGACCTTCATACTCCTATTGATCAGTCACTGTATGTAGGCAACCTGGGAAGGAGCGTGAACTTGGTGGAAGTGTCTCTCTTTGTTGAGGCAATCTCTGAAAGCATTGATGGCAGGCACTGTCTGCAGGTAGAACTCCCTCATGGGAGCTCATGTGGGATTTTAGGTCGTTCTTCGTTCGTGAGTGGGGCTATGAGCAGTACATCACAGTGTCCCCCACAGACATCTTTCCTAAATGCATTTTCTTACTGTTGGTTGCAGATGTGTGGGAATGAAATTGATTTTTTCATTTTGCTTCTATATCTGCCATATCCACTAAACTTTAATCTCATAAGATATATGTGGATACATTGATAAGGTAACTGAATTACTTATTTTAAATTGAACTAACTTTGAATTCCTTGAAAAAATCCAACATTTTTATAAATTACATTTATATGAATTTAAAAATGCATTTTGCTGGTTCTATATTCATGATTACGATTGTCTATAATTTATCCAATGGTTTGGAATATTTCCTATTTTTATCATCTCTGGGAATATATTGTGAAATATGATCATCTGTCCCTGAATATTTGTAACTAAAAAAACACTATTACTTCTTTCAGGAATCTTATTGTTACAAATTTATATTTGTTTTCAGACAGAATGAGTCACAACATTTCAGAATTCTAGCATGCTTACAATAATTTAGTGTATTATGCAATTATAATAGCAAGATAATTCCAGGTCTTGGTCCAGTCTTTGAGATAATGATTCCCCCAAAAGAGGATCCTTACCTCCCATGCATGCACATATGAGCAAGCACATATTCCTGCCCAGGAGAGCCTGCCAGGTGACCTCTCCACCCCGCCCCAAGCCTGTGTGCCCACCAGTTGCCACAAGAATGTCCCTAGGACATAAGATGAGGTTTCTAGTTTATATGCATGCAGAGACACAAACTGATGGAAACATTTCCAGCTCTGTTTATTAACCATATTCCCCTTTCCTTTCCCACCAGGAAGCCCTGTGTTGTCCCTCTTGGTGAGGGTGTCACTCAGACATCTAGCCAGAGGCCACCCTGCCTCCCTGGCCTTGTGCCTGCCCCTGCACATGCAGCTCCCCCTACACCACTGGGCTGGTTCAAGTGTGACTCGCATTTTGGTTTTCTGGGGTTGCTTCAGTGTTCTCCTTCTCCCTTGTTTTTGTTCCATGTTTCATTCAGATACTTCTCCAGACCAGGTCCAGTTGTTTAGCTGGAAAATGGCCAGACCAGGTCCAGTTGTTTAGCTGGAAAATGGTTTTGCCTGCATCTTCTTTCTCAAGATTTAACTCTGCCATGGACCACTTCACGTTTCCCTGGTGGATGTTTCTCTGGCTTGGTTATAGTTAGAACTTGGATCTACTATTTAATTTCTGTAGTCATTTCCCAATCCTTCTCACAGTACTAGAAATCCTAGTCCTATACGTGAGTAAGAAGGGTGGATAAGCCCCCATTGTACTGTTTGCACAGATCAGTTGGCCAAGAATTTTGTCAGTGAATCTGAGACTTGTACTAAACACTTAAGACATTTGTGGAAGGGGATTTGTAAACTTTTCATTTATGCACTAAGGCGTTTTTGGTGTGTGTGTGTGTGTGCAGTTCCTATTGAAAAAATAAGCATTTGTATTGGAAAAAAACAGGTGGAGGTGAGGTTGTCTAAGCCTGGAAATAAAAACAAGAAATAGGTAAAGATATATATTAAACTTGCCACAAATCTAGCTCTTAGAAATTTATTAATTACATATGATTTCTGTTACTGCACCCTATAAATGTTTTATTTCTGTGAAATGATTTTTTGTTGTTACAGTTCAAGGTTTCTAAAAAACGTTTTCCCTCACAAATCATCTTTCATTTGAGCTAATTCATGAAACAGTTTGAAATGTCAGCATACTTCTTAATCCTCTCAAGATGTCAAATAGCTGAGATGCTCAGTGAATGATGAGCTGCTTGGAAAGGCAGAATGGTTTAGATTATCCAAGTCGATACTGTACTTAATGAAAATGATTGTCAAAAGGCTGAATCTTCTGAAGCTGTAGCACTAAAGAAGAACTATATAAATCCATTACACTTAGAGCTGTAAAATGTAGAAAGTGTGGAAAATTTCCTGAAATAAATTTTAATTATGTCTCCTTCAAAAAGTAAGTATAAATAATTGTGGATTGAAAATTAATGCAAAATTATTAATTCCTAATGCAATTTCTAATTATTATAAAGTAAATGTCATTAAATAATTCAGTGAAATAAACTTGAATATAAAGTTTGAATATAATTGAAATATTGAATATAAAAATACTTTCAATTATTTACAAATGCCTGAATTTTAAAAATTCTAACATTATGGAAAAAATATAAAGACATTTTTAAAAAATCACCTAAAATCTAAAAATCAGAAAATCAAGTTTTAGGTAAAACACCCATGAAAAAAAACTATTTAAATTTTTTATTAAAAATAAAAACTAGGTTATTATAAAACAAGGAATGGGTAGAAATGATATTAAATATATACTTTGAATTGGACAATAAGTTCCAAGTTCTTGGTGGGTTGTAATGACATATCTAAAGCATGACTAGCAAATAAATAAAATAATCTGATGAGAATTAAAACTCAATTAAAATTCAAGTGACTGAACCAAGACCTGGAATTGTTGGGATGTTGTAATTGCACAATACACTAAAGGGAATTTGTAGAGCATGTTAGAATTCTGTGATGTTGTGAATTATTCTATCTGAAAACAAATATAAATTAACATTAAGATTCCTGATAAAAGTAATAGTTGCCTTTGTATCTACAACAAAAATGCTATGTTGTAAAAAGAATAGTTTTCTTTCTCTAATTTAAAAAGAAAATTTGAAAAAATAAATATTATTAAGGTATTAGCCATCCAAATACTATATGAATGAAAACTGTAGTATATAATAATATTTTACATATGACAAAAATGAAAAATTAAGTTTAGAATAAATAGTCTTTATTTGCTATTTGATGGCTATTTTTTTCAAGACAAATATAGTTTATTCTAAAATACAAATAATAGACTCTAATGACAGACAGCATGTGATCAAATAACTAAATGACTGGCTTTTAACGGGCACTCAAGTCATTTTGTTCACTCCTCATAAATTGTCCCTAGTCTAATTCATCCCCAGTGAAGATAAAAGACAAAGCCTCCCCATTTTAAAATAAGAGTTGTGAAGAAGCCATAACCTTGATTAATTTAACTCTAAGCACATGGATTGAACCAATTTTCGAAAAGGTAGAGATCTCGAATTTGTTATAAAGTCAGCGTATATTAATAAGGTGCCTTTTCTTAGCTCTCTTTCTTCTATGTAACCGGGGTAAAAAGACCTAGACTCAGGCCCAGATGTCAGTTTTCCCCTTCTTGGATGCTGTGTCATCCATGTAGCCACTGAGAAATGTCTGCTGACAGTATGTGGTTGAAGATTGGGGCTGACATCTAAGTTGTTCATTTGGAGGCATTAAACTACCTTGCTCACCCATTCTTCCTCTAGCTCTTTTTGATTCCATTGCTTTTTTACTAATAGATGTCCTTTTATTTCATTGAATGAGAAGCTTCAAGTCTCATATCTGGACTTAGGAAAGTTTATAAGTAGGGGATCTGTACTACTTTTATTTTTAGGATATTCAAACTGATTCAGCGGGCTAAATTAAGTAAGGTTTTCTTCAAATGCCCCAGAAGAGTTTATGTAGTTCTGGAATTGGATTCTGGGGCCAAGAAAAAACCAATAATAGAGTTCTTTGGTTTGTCTTTCTTTGTTCTCTTCACCTATATGTTTTCTTTGAAGACATTGGGATGAAGAGGAGTGGATAACTGAAAACATATTAGGGATGCATCTGAATTTTTATGAATACTTGGGAATAACTATGAATATTTTATTACAACACAATAAATAATAGTCATAGGGAAAGGTGACATTTATAGTGAATTGGTAAAACAGATATATGGTATTCTTACTTTGCTGCTCCTTAGCGTACCATTGACTTTCAGATACTTATCGATGACTTACTGCATTTCAGGTATTATACTAAGATAAATAGTGCAAGAAATATAAGACAAGTACTATTCTTCTGGACAACAATTATGAAGGTGAGATAAGAAATAAGTGAAATAGAATATGATAAATGTTTACATATCTCTATTATCAGTACTTGATGTTTGGAGTGAAGACTCAAAGCCCTGAAAGATCACAAAGGATATTCTGAATCATAGGTAGTATCATCTTTAACATTATTTTAAAATTCAGGTTATTTATATAAACTGATGATTATTTAACTATTTGTATTTCATATGAGGAAGTTATAATAATTCTCTAGTCTCCAGAATATCACTATTAATAAGGTTTGGAGGATTAAAGATTCAACTAAAAAGCATAATAAAGCAAGATAGGGGCTTAGCTGGGAATGATGGAAGGAAGGAAACATGAGAAATTAAACTAAGACTAGAAATACTGAAGGAAGAACACCAATGAGGCTCTGATGAGGAATCACATAAGATGAAAAAAGAAATTTTTAATGCAGTAATAAAAATATTAGCTGAAATTTTCAATAAATGTCTTTATTGAGCAAGACATTATTTAAAATGATTTCTTTTTCATTTATTGATAATCTTAACTTGAAAATAAGTTTTTATCATTATAGCTCTTAATACTACCTTATTTAAAATAAGATAAGCAATGTATTTTACATAGTGAAATACTTCTTAGGACTTGTAGTTTGAAATAAAGATTTCATCTTTTTCTTTTGGAAATTCTTTTCTTGACTTACAATGTATAGTTGATATATAATTTTGTATACAACACAGTGGTTCAATAGTTACCCCGGTTATTAAATCCTTACTCCAACTAGCCCAGTTACTGTGTGTCACTCAGCACAGGGAGATGCTACAGAATCATTGACTATGTTCTCTATGTTGTACCACCATCCCCGTGACCAACTTATATTATGATTGAGAATTTTTGTGCCGATTATCCTCCTCACTCTCCCCACCAACCTCTCCTTTTCTTTTTCTTTTTCTCAGCAGCCACAGTGAGAACAAAAGGTTCTACCTCTTGTATGTTTAAAACTTCTTTCAAAACATGGCAATCAGTGCTGACAACCACATGACAAGCATACACAGTCCACAGAGCCTCTATAGCCTGTGAGCTCCAGTCAGTAGAGCAATGATTTTAAACAACTGATGAACCCAGATTCAAGGGACGTTGGATAGAGAGTGGAACCAGGAAAGAGTAATGCTTTCTTGGTCTCACTCTCCCTATGTTTAAGATAAGGAATTTAAATAGCATGTTTAATAATGAATATACTGGTGGATTTCTCTTCACTGTAAGGTGGGCAGTCTATGACTTCTGCTTCAGCCCCTTTGCTATTATAACTATTTGATACAGAGTAGTGTCAGCTGTTGATCATTTCATCACACAATTCCATCTGCAAAATTTTCCATCCTTTTAGAATAATTTTTTGATTTGTGTTTCTACATACAGTGTGGGTCCAGTCATAGGACACAAAATACAGTCATTAGAGTAGGAAAATTTTGGTGAAAATAATTATTAATATGTGTTTTGAGTAAGGGGAATTGGCTAAGAAGAAATGAATAAACTAAGGTGGGGGTGAGATAAGGAGAAACTTGGTACAGAATTTTTTTCCCCAAAGCTGAGATTTCTAATGGAGAGAATATGGTTTCAGCCCACTGTATGTCAGAGAAGTTCATTGTGTGGTTCCTGGCCAGAGGTGCTCTACAGTCAGAGGCCAAAGACTGATAGTTCAAGAATTAGCTGTTATATGGCCAAGAAAATTTGGAAGCTAATGGAGGGAAGAGGAGGTTACTTAATGCCAAACTTGCTGGAAAGTCACAGGAATTGTGAAGTGTTCATGAACTTCAGTAGAAAGCTGTTACTTGAAGCAAGGGTGAGCCAGGTGTTCATAGGGCTACATTCGAACTAGCATCTAGGAATGTGCACAAAGGGAGATACTTAGCAGGAATTGCCACCACCACCACCACCAAAACTGCCTGAGGGGAAGAGATGAGTTATGGCACCCCACGGTGAATTACAATGCAAAACTAAGGGGGCATTGATGTCCCTGATTTACATATATCATTGTTATCAATGGCAAACATTACTTTAGTCAGTTTTACATTATTTTATTAAGTTTACTTCCCTAGAAGAACATTGAGGTGCTTATCAGAACATTAAAGGCTGTCTACTGAAGGATATATAGAACAAGTAGGCATATATAGAAAATAATTAGCTACACTAATGGGGAGATAGAACAAACAGAGTATTTGTACACAGATGTTATTTATCCAGGCCCTTGTGCCTTAAGTATATCATCAAATCTCTAGTGTTCAATGAAGTTGGAGAAGAAGTCTCAAGTGTGTCTGTTTACCTGAATAACTTGAGCAGGTTAACCTTATGGGTGTGTTTCTGTTTTCCTCAAAATGTTATAGATACTAACCTTACAGCTACACTTTATAAACACATACTTTCTCCAGTATGCTTAATTTTATCACAAAATTTACGTGTCTAACTTTCCTTCAACCTAAGCAATGCAAGGGAATAATGGAGTAATTGGGGAGCATAGTTTCAACTGGTAAGTTGAAGATTTATAATCATTATGGGATGACTTAGAGTTGAAACTCAGAAGTAACTGCTGGTTTCATGTAAAACCAAAAATACCCATATTGAGCACAAAGAATGACAGGCTTCTGGACAACAGGAAACAAATGGACATATACATCTTAATTTTAGGTTTTGTACTTTTCTGCCTCAGATTCAATAGACTACTTAGAGATAGTCAAGACAAATAATATAGACAATGCAATTCTATTTCCTCTATGTGAGGTAAAATTATGTTAATTAAAGAAGACTTTTTAAAGAAATTCAAAAAGGTAAATAAAATACTATCACACAAATCCTCTTCTACACTTTAGAAATTATCAGTATATTAAAGAAGGATTGTATTATATATATATATCTCTCCTAAAAACTGCTCATAACAGAATTGTTAAAATACCATAATTATTATTTCACCTTGGAAATTGGAAGTAGAACATTACCTCTTCTAAATTTCAAGAGATAAAACTATAATCTTATTGTGGTCTATATCTTATCTTATTTTTTTAAATTTTTTATTAAGTTATGATTGATATACACTCTCTTATGAAGGTTTCACATGAAAAAACAATGTGGTTACTACATTTACCCATATTATCAAGTCCCCACCCATACCCCACTGCAGTCACTGTCCATCAGTGCAGCAAGATGCCACAGATCCACGATGTGCTTCTCTGTGCTACACTGTTCTCCCCATGATCCCCCACACCATGTTTACTAAACATAATACCTCTCAAACTCCTTCTCACTCCCTCCCCACCTGCCCTCCCACACCCCTCTCCTTTGGTAACCACTAGTTCATTCTTGGAGTCTCTGAGTCTGTTGCTATTTTGTTCCTTCAGTTTTGCTTCATTTTTATACTCCACAAATGAGGGAAATCATTTGGCATTTGTCTTTCTCCGTTTGGCTTTTTTCACTGAGCATAATGTCCTTCAGCTCCATCCATGTTGTTGCAAATTGTAGGATTTGTTTCTTTCTAATGGCTGAATAGTATTTCATTGTGTGTATGTACCACTTCTTCTTTATCCATTAATCTACTGATGGACACTTAGGTTGCTTCCATGTCTTGGCTATTGTAAAAAGAGCTGCAATAAACATAGGGGTGCATATGTTTTTTTGAATCTGAGAAGTTGTATTCTTTGGGTAAATTCTAAGGAGTGGGATTCCTGGGTTAAATGGTATTTCTATTTTTAGTTTTTTGAGGAACCTCCATATTGCTTTCCACAATGGTTGAACTAGCTTACCTTCCCACCAGCAGTGTGGGAGGCTTCCCCTTTCTCCGCATCCTCGCCAGCATTTGTTGTTCTTAGTGTTTTTGATGCTGGCCATCTTTACAGGTGTGAGGTGATATCTCATTGTGGCTTTCATTTGCATTTCCCTGATGATTAGTGATGAGGAGCATCTTTTCATGTGTCTGTTGGCCATCTGAATTTCTCCTTTGGAGAACTGTCTGTTCATATCCTCTGCCCATTTTTTAATTGGCTTATTTGCTTTTTGGGTGTTGAGGCATGTAAGTTCTTTGTATATTTTGGATGTTAAACCCTTGTCGGATATGCCATTTACAAACATATTCTCCCATACTGTAGGATGCCTTTTTGTTCTGTTGATGGTGTCCTTAGCCATACAGAAACTTTTTAGTTTGATGTAGTCCCATGAGTTCATTTTTGCTTTTGTTTCTCTTTCTTAAGGAGATGCATTCAGGAAGAAGTTGCTCATACTTATATTCAGGAGATGTTTGCCTATGTTGTCTTCTAAGACTTTTATGGTTTCATGACTTACATTCAAGTCTTTGATCCATTTAGAGTTTACTTCTGTGTATGGGGTTAAACAATAACCCAGTTTTATTCTCTGGCATGTAGCTGTCCAGTTTTGCCAACACCAGCTGTTGAAGAGGCTGTCATTTACCTATTTTATATCCTTGGCTCCTTTATCATATATTAATTGACCATATATGGTTGGATTTATATCAGGGCTCTTTAGCTTGTTCCATTGGTCCATGGGTCTGTTCTTGTGCCAGTACCAAATTGTCTTGATTACTGTGGCTTTGTAGTAGAGCTTGAAGTTGGGGAGCATAATGCCTCAGCTTTATTCTTCCTTTTCAGAATTGTTTTGGCTATTCAAGGTTTTTGTGGTTCCATATGAATTTTAGAATGATTTCCCCTAGTTCATTGAAGAATGCTGTTGGTGTTTTGATTGGAATTGCATTGAATCTATAGATTACTTTAGGAAGATGGCCATTTTGACAATATTGTTCTATTCATGAGCACGGGATGTGTTCCCATTTATTGGTATCTTCTTTAATTGTAGTTTTCAGAGTATAGTTCTTTCACTTTCTTGGTTAGATTTATTCCAAAGGTATTTTATTATTTTTGATGCAATTGTGAATGGAATTGTTTTCCTGATTTCTCTCTCTCCTAGTTCATTGTAAGTGTATAGAAATGGCACAGATTTCTGTGTATTAACTTTTTATCCTGCAACTTTGCTGAATTCAGATATTAGATCTAGTGGTTTTGGAGTAGATTCTTTAGGGTGTTTTATGTACAGTATCATGTCATCTGCCAAAAGGAACAGTTTAACTTCTTACTTGCCAATCTGGATGCCTTTTATTTCTTTGTGTTGTCTGATTGCTGAGGCTAGGATTTCCAGTACTAGGTTGAATAGAAGTGGGGAGATTGGGCATCCTTGTCTTGTTCCCCATCTTAAAGGATAAGCTTTCAGCTTCTCACTGTTAAGTATAATGTTGGCTGTGGGTTTGTCATATATGGCCTTTATTATGTTGAGGTACTTGCCCTCTATGTACATTTTGTTGAGAGTTTTTATCATGAAAGGATGTTGAATTTTGTTGTATGCTTTTTCAGCATCTATGGAGATGATCAAGTGGTTTTTGTCCTTCTTTTTGTTGATGTGGTGGATGATGTTGATGGATTTTTGAATGTTGTACCATCCTTGCATCCCTGGAATAAATCCTACTTGATCATGATGGATGATCTTTTTGATGTACTTTTGAATTTGTTTTGCCAATATTTTTTTGAGTATTTTTACATGTATGTTCATCGGGGATATTGGTCTATAATTTTATTTTTTTGTGGTGTCTTTGCCTGGTTTTGATATTGGAGTGATGCTGGCCTCATAGAATGAGTTTGGAAGTATTCCTTCTCTTCTACTCTTTGGAAAACTTTAAGGAGGATGAGTATTAAGTCTTCACTAAATGTTTGATAAAATTCAGTGGTGAAGCCATCCAGTCCTGGCATTTTGTTCTTAGGAAGTTGTGTTGATTACAAGTTCAATTTCGTTGCTGGCAATTGGTCTTTTCAGATTTTTTGTTTCACCCTGGGTCTGCCTTGGAAGGTTGTATTTTTCTAGAAATTGTCCATTTCTTCTAGGTTATCCAGTTTGTTACCACATAATTTTTTATAGTATTCTCTAATAATTCTTTGTATTTCTCTGGTGTCTGTAGTGGTTTTTCCTTTCTCATTTCTGAGTCTGATTGTGTGTGTAGACTCTCTTTTAATCTTAATAAGTCTGGCTAGGAGTTTATCTATTTGTTTATTTTCTCAAAGAACCAGTTCCTGCTTTCATTGATACTTTCTGTTGTTTTATTCTTGATTTTATTTATTTCTGCTCTAATCTTTATTATATCCCTCCTTCTGTGGACTTTGTGTCTCATTTGTTCTTCTTTTTCTAGTTAAATTAATTGTGAGTTTAGACTGCTTATATGGGATTGTTCTTCTTTCTTGAGGTAGGTCTGTATTGCAATATACTTTCCTCTTAGCACAGCCTTCTCTGCATCCCACAGATTTTTGAGGTGTTGAATTATTGTTGTCATTTGTCTCCATATATTTCTTGATCTCTGTTTTTATTTGGTCATCGATCCATTGGTTATTTATACGCATGTTGCAAAGCCTCTATGTGTTTGTAGGCTTTTTCATTTTCTTTGCTTAATGTCTAGTTTCATACCCTTGTGTTCTGAGAAAGTGGTTGGTACAATTTCAGTCTTTTTGAATTTACTGAGGCTCCTTTTGTGGCCTAGTATATGATCTATTCTTGAAAATGTTCCATGTGTGCTTGAGAAGAATGTGTATTCTGCTGCATTTGGATGTAGAGTTCTGTAGATGTCTATTAGGTCCATCTGTTCTAATGTGTTGTTTAGTGCCTCTGTCTCCTTAATTATTTTCTGTCTGGTTTATTGTCCTTCAGAGTGAGTGGAGTGTTGAAGTGTCGTGGAATGAATGCATTGCATTTGATTTGCCCTTTTAATTCAGTTACTATTTGTTTCACATATGTAGGTGCTCCTGTGTTGGGGGCATATATATTTATACTGGCTATATCTTCTTGTTTGATTGACCCCTTTATCATTATGTAATGTCCTTCTTTGTCTTTTGTGACTTTTTTTTTGAACTCTATTTTGTCTGATACAAGTACTGAACTCTTGTTTTTTTCTATTAGTTGCATGAAATATCTTTTTCCAATCTCTTTACTTTTAATCTGTGTATGTCTTTGGGTTTAAATTGAGTTTCTTGTAGGCAGCATATAGATGGGTCTTGTTTTTTAATCAGTTCAGTGATTCTATGTCTTTTGATTGGTGCATTCAGTCCATTTACATTTAGGGTGATTATCAATAGTTATGTACTTATTGCCATCCCAGACTTTAGACTCATGGTTACCAAAGGTTCAAGGGTACTTTCCTTACAATCTAAGAGTCTAACCT
Organism: Manis javanica; assembly: GCF_040802235.1. Classification (NCBI taxonomy): domain Eukaryota; kingdom Metazoa; phylum Chordata; class Mammalia; order Pholidota; family Manidae; genus Manis; species Manis javanica. Next base: position 49,652,388 of record NC_133167.1, read on the forward strand.
AACTCACTTAATATGTTATTACAAACACAATCTAAAGGTTCTTTTCTTTTTCTCTTCCTTTTTCTTCCTCCTCCATTCTTTATATATTAGGTATCATATTCTGTACTGTTTATCTATCCCTTGATTGACTTTCAGAACAGTTAATTTAATTTTGCATTTGCTTAGTAATTAGCTATTCTACTTTCTTAACTGTGGTTTTATTACCTCTGATGACAACTATTAAACCTTAGGAACACTTCTATCTACAGTAGTCCCTCCAAAATAGACTGTAGAGATGGTTTGTGGGAGGTAAATTCTCTCAGCTTTTGCTTATCTGGAAATTGTTTACTCCCTCTTTCAAATTTAAATGATAATCTTGTAGGATAAAGGAATCTTGGTTCCATGCCTTTCTGCTTTGTTGCATTAAATACATTACACCACTCCCTTCTGGCCTTAAGTTTTCACTGAGAAGTCTGATATTAGCCTGATGGGCTTTCCTTTACATGTGATCTTATTTCTTTCTCTGGCTGCTTTTAATATTCTGTACTTATCCTTGATCTTTGCCAGTTTAATTGCTATATGTCTTGGTGTTGTCTTCCTTGGGTCCCTTGTGTTGGGAGATCTGTGGATCTTCATGGCCTAAGAGACTATCTTCTATCCCTTTCTCTCTCTCTCCTTCTGGTATCCCTATAATGTGAATATTGTTTCATTTGGATTGGTTACACAGTTCTCTCAATATTCTTTAATTCTTGGACATCCTTTTTTCTCTCTGTGCCTCACCTTCTCTTTATTCCCCTTCTCTATTTTCTATTTAATTTATCTTCTCCTCCACTGTATCCAATCTGCTTTCAATACCCTCCATTGTGCTCTTCGATGATTGGATCTCTGACAAGAATTCATTCCTGAGTTCTTGAATATCTTTCCATACCTCCATTAGCATGTTAATCATTTTTATTTTGAACTCCCCTTTTAGGAAGAGTCAAGAGGTCCATGTCGTTCAAATCTTTCTCGGGAGTTCTATTAATAATTTTACTCTGGACCAGGTTCCTTTGGCATTTCATATTTGCATATGGCACCCTCTGGTGTCTAGAAGCTCAACCCTCTGGAGCTGCTAGACCCTGAAGCAATGTTGGGGGTTTCAGAGGAGTGGTTTTGGTGTCTGGGGATAGGAAAAAGCTGTTTTCTGCTTCCCAGATGCTATGCCTGTCTCCACTGCATGAAGCAGCGAGCCGAGCACACAACTATAAGCTTTTGTCCCAGAGAAACTAGACATGGATCCCTGCTTTCCACAAGCAACTGGAATCTCAGTGTCTCCAGGAATTCTGCCTGTCTTAGCTTTCCAACCCCATAATCATGAGAGTATTATGAAAGCACCATGAAATGTAGGTTTGTGCTCCCAGAGCAGATCTCTGGAGCTAGGTATTTAGCAGTCCCAGGCCTTCCACTCCCTCCCTGTTCTGTTTCTCTTACTCCAAGTGGTGAGCTGGGGTGGGGGAAGGGCTTGGGTCCCACTGGGCCACAGCTTTGGTACTTTACCCTGTTCCGTGAGGTCTGCTCTTTTCTCCAGGTGTATGCAGTCTGGCGCAGTCCTCTTTCCTGTTGTTCTCTCTGGATTAGTTGTATTAATTATATTTTCATATTATATGCAGTTTTAGGAGGAAGCTGCTGTCTCACCTCTCAGGCCACCATCTTTAATCTCAGTCTCTGTATCTTATTTGTCATTTATGTATACCTATGTATCAATCATGTATATTTATCCATGTGTTTTCAAAGACAGAGAAATTTTTTGATATTGTAATATAAATAACTTTTTTCTTTTTTTACTTCTACTGTTGGATTCACAGTTTTCTCTAAATTAGAATTATTTTATTCTAGGATCTAGTGTATGTTTTCCCTCATAGCAAATACTTTTAGAGAAATAATTGATACAATCACTAGTGAAAAAAATTTAAAGTGTTAGCAATGAGAGTAAAATAAAATGGCATGAAATTGGCAATTTTATAAAGTTATTTATAAAATCAGACAGTGAATCCAGCAGATGCTGTGGTCACTGTTTACAAGACCCAGACATTATAAAATATATTATTCTGTCTAGAAACCAGAAAAATATCTTGAACAATTAATTTCCAGACTGATTTGTTTAGTGATGCATATGTTGTCTTTTGCACGCTAAAGTGCAGAAGAAGAGAAAGAGAAAGAAAGGTAAAATGTGGACTCTTGTAAATTAAGAGAAATATTTGGTTAATCAATGAAAAATCATCTTAAAATTCTTGATTTAAAAATTTTGGTTCACCAGGAGTCATTATTAAATACTACCTATTATTTATAATTGCTAGAAAATATTAATGCAATTAGATAAAATCAAAATCTAGTATATAAAATATTCACCCAAAGAAAATGCATTTGTTAATATGTGTGATATTTTACTTGGGTACTTTAAAAGATTTAGAGACCTGTGACATTTGTTTCCTCGCCGCACATATCTAAGGCACTAAATTAAGTGGTTTATTTTGATAAAGAAAAAATTGCTTATTGCCAAGAGGTATCAAAATCAACTTTCCCACACAATTTCATTACCACATTGCTCACCATTCCCATTATCCTCAACCATCCACTTCTGTCCTGGGAATTAAAGAGCTTGTAATGTAGACATGAGATTAAATATTACCCTGAGTATCTGCTAAAAACAACTGATATTGGAGTTTAGCTATAAACAAGGGAATCATATTCTGAAATTTAAGGATTTAGACATATGTTTGAACAAAAACAGTAATTAATTCTCCAGGACTAGCACAATAATTTACTTAAAGGCAGACATATTTGCCCTGAGGGAAAATTACAATTTGCTCAGATGATAAATATTTAAAGGACTTTAGAAAGGGAAAATCTGCTAAAATCTGTCCAGTGCATCAATGGATCAGGTCTGCCTTAGCTAATTTGATATACTGCATCCAAGACCAGACAGAGTTCCTAACATACCTAATTATAGAGCGCTTATGCTCTCCTACTTCTTGTTCAGCGTACTTTCACTCTGCCTGGAATGGAGATCCAGATGAATATTTTATATCGTGAATTGTCTCCTTCCCAGTACACTTCAACTTCTCTGTAAGTAATAAAATAATAAGTTTTAAAAAATAGAAAGACTGATAAACCTTGCAATTAGTGTCCCATTTGGTGGCAGGTAAAATATTTATAAACTGGTTCTATTTCAAATCTGCCAGAGTATGGTTGTAGAAATGGTTTCATACTACTTCATTTCTATCGAGACAGAAAATCACAAACTGTGATTTTTCTTTATATTCACATTTAAAATTGTTAGATAAAGGGTCTAGATTTGTAAAACTTTCCATCTGTTCCTGATTATGACCATTTTCAGAGAAGAATGACATCCATTTCTCTAGAAATTCTATCCCTGACTGCATTTATAAAGAATTGGCAATATCACAGAAATGTTCAAATCCTTCTCCTTGGAGGGCATTAGCACTCTAAAAAAGAGAGAAATTAGAGCAACCTCATGTTTTCCTCTTCTAAAATGAGCATAATTAGATTATCCAAACATTTAAATAACATGGAGTCAAGCATCGTATAAATAGATTTTTGATTAACATTGTCTGAATAAATAAGTTTGCTTGTAGGATGTAGTCTACGTATATATTGAAATGACAACAATAGTGACCATGATCATTCGAGAAAGCCCCGAAGTAATGAATGTAGTTGCAAGGAAAAACATTAATCTTGCCATAACATCATTTTTCCTCACTTTTGAAACTTTAAATGTGTACACTATACTAATATGATACCCAGCTCTCAGAAAAAACATATTTCCCCCTCAAGATTTTAAATTCATTCCATATGTCCATATGTTTATTCAAGTAAAGTAGTTAAGACCATGAGTTGATTGCAAATTTATTTACTTAGTATTTTAGTTTGTAATGAAGATATAAGGAGGACCAGAACTTGCTGGCCACATGTAAGATATTAAAGTACTAAAAGAAATTGTTACTGTTTCCCTTCCCTTCATAAAGCCAAGAGCTAGAGAAAATAACAAAAACAAAAGCTAAAATAAGCATTTCTGTAATTATGAGCCTTAAGGTATTGATCCAGCATATTAGCGTTATAGAAGTGCTGAGAGGCACCAATACTGATGAGACCTGACATAGTTGGTAAAGAAAACCTGAATGATGTGAGCCTTTTAAATGGAAGAAGATAGAGAAAAGTACTCTGAATGTGGAAGCATAAAGAAGAAAGCTAATTTGTTAGTTGAAAATCAGGCAAATAAATGTATTAGGTGTTGGGAGGAATTAGTAATGACTTTTAAAGCCATGAATTACATGATGAAAGTACAATGTTAAGATTCTTGCTACGGCTATGAAATACAGGATGAGTTATAGAAAGGAAAGATTCAAAATTTATTTTCTAAATGTTTTAATCAAGGGCAATTCTGTAGTTAATCTGTCAATTTGGAGCCTATAAATTGATGTTAAAATGTGTTTATTGGATATTATAAGTTAATGAGTGAGTCTTTGAAGAAAAGACAAAATAAGAGGGTGATTGAACCTCTGCCTAGTTTGTAGCTAGCTGGAAAATGCATGATCCCTGCCCAGTAAATAAATTGCAGATTTTCTTGAAAGCATAAGAAAGTTGAGTTTGTAGAGAATCAAGTAGTTTGAAACCCAGGGAGGCACAGCTCCTTTCCCTAAGAAAAAATTATAGGCCTGTACTTTCTTAACTGTGGCAGAGCTGGAAAGAAAGCTAGGCCAATGTATAAAAAAGTAGGATTAAAAAAGTTAAAATATTAACAACTATCTGAAGACCTAGTGAGGCCTAATTTGACAGTAGAGAACCCATGGGAATTAAATATAAAGGGAGTCTGCACCCATCCACAGTCTCTTTTCCTCAGATCTCCATTGTATGCTCTTAAGAAAATTGAGGAAAGAGCTGGAAACCAGTGAAAGTCCTCAGTGAAACTCAGTGGAGCAGGGATAGGAAAGAGGATCATGCCTCCAGAGAGGAAATGAACTGTCTCTCAACTGCATTAAGCATCAAAGGGAGGGGTAGCCAATCCTCACACTCCCAGAGCACAGGGGAAGGTTATGGAAAAAAGATCTTTGCTCATAATGAAGATGAGAAAAAAGTCCTGAGTCAGGGATATTATGTCTAAAATGAATCTCCCCAACAAGAATCAGCAGAAACACAAGGCAGAAGTTTGGCTGTCTGCCAGAGGGAATGTGACAGAAATGTTGAGGAAATCCCACTCTGGAGGACCCAGCCTGAGCCTGGAACAGGACAAAAATTAAACAACCCTCTTCCACCCCAGACCCTAGCAGAACCCTAGGAGACACAGAATTGCAAGCATCAGAAATCAACCACTGAGGAATGTTGCATGTGTTACGAGCGAGTCCCTCTGTTGTGCAAACATACATGGATAAATGAAAACAGAATGGAGTACAACCATTGAGCAATGCTCTCTGATTCCCAGCCCTCAATCTAAGTACAAGTCATCAGCAGACTAATTTAAATTTTATGTTGCACTGAAGGAAAATAGAGCAATAAGAGCAAAAGACATTGCTTAGCCAAGTAGTATAGATACAGGACAAATACTGGTGCTACTGTTATTCATATTAACAGTTCATACAACTTAAACATGTTCAAACTGATGAAGGCAAAACACAAGAAGAAAATCTCAAAGGAAGTCGGAGAAAAAAGAAACATTACTTCATAGTTGAGCAAAGAAATGAATATAAAAGACTGCTTGCCAGAAACAATACAAACTCAAAGACAGTACAGTAATATCTGTAAACATTAGGAGAAAAAAACTGACATGTATACCCAGTGAGAATATGTTTCTAACTGAAAAGTGAAATATATATTTTTTCCAGATAAATAGTAACTCTGAGAATTTATTTCTAACACACATGTGCTTCAAAAATGTTAAGTTTTCAAGTGCTAACAAGAAAGCCAGAGATACACTCACATCACATCTACAAGAACAAATGAAGGGCTCTGCAATTGGTAAAATAAAGGTGAACATAAAACTCATTTTAGCTTATTTACAATTTCTTCAAGAGGTAATTGTTAGAGAACAAAAAATCAGGCATAGAGATATATGTAAAATATGGGACCACAATGACAGAAGGCATAGGAGGGAGAAATTGGAAGTATATTGTTCTAAGACTCATAGAATATATGTGAAGTGATATATTATCTAAAATCCAAATTGGGAAAAACTTAAAAATTAGAACAATAGAGATAAAGCCAATAGTTGAAAAAACAATACATAATAATAAAATACACTCAATCTAAAAGCAGTTTCAATAATAAGGAACAAAGAGAGATTAGAACAATGAAGAAATAACTAAAAACTGGGAAATTAAATCTATTGGTAGCAATAATTACATTGTGTAGTCTCAATATCTCAATTTACAGTGGCAATTTTTAGACTGAGTATATAAAAGACCCAACTGTATTCTCTTTATAAGAAATTTACTTCATGTATAAACAAAGATAACTTAAAAGTTACAAGATGACATGATTGGTGCACATGGTGTGGGGGAGTCACAGAGAAGACAGTGTAGCTCAGAGAAGACAAATAGGGACTGTGTGGCATCTTACTACACTGATGGAAAGTGACTGCAATATGGTATGGGGGGGACATGATAATAAGGGTGAATGAAATAACCACATTGTTTTTTTGTGAAACCTTCGTAAGAGTATGTATCAATGATACCTTAATAAAAAAAGTTACAAGATAAAAAATGTAATACCACACAAGATTAAGCAAAAGAAATCTGTGGTAACTAGACTTGTGTAGTGACCATTTCATGTCATATATAAATATCAAATCTCTATGTTCTGTACCTGAAACTAATTCAATATTATATGTCAATTATTCTTCAATGAAAACAAACCAATATTTATAAAAACTACCTTTAAAAAAATCTTGAAAAGCTGCATTAATATCAGAGAAAGTAGACTTCAGTATGTAGAATATTAACTAGAGATAAAGAGTGACTTTACACGGTGTTAAAAAGGACAAATATCAAGAATAAATAACAATCCTGAATACATAAGCAGCTAACAGCAGTGTTTCACAATGAAGCTAATAATAAAATGAATAGAAGGAGAAATAGATAATTCTACACTTTATATTAATGATGCCTTTTTTTTTATTTTCTGTATTTCTGATGCTTTGACATCTGCATCTTGTTAATCCTGAGGAGACTGCCCCCTCAGAACTAGACAGTTTCTGCAGATAGTAAATGACTTGTTTTCAAGTATACTTTCCACATACAAACTAACCAATCCAGAGCCCATATCTGCCAACCGTTCTCCTTTATCAGGCTCTTACACTCCTGGCCACTAATAACCCTCCCAGGAAAGACACTGAAATTATTCAAACTAGCTGATCCTTTTATCTGCTTACCCTATATCACATGATCATTCCCACAGAACCATGCCAGAGGCCCTTGCCCACATTTCCCCCTTGCTTCCTTTGCCTCCCGACAAACGCTGGAGCTTCACAGTGCGTCATGGAATGCGCTCATCCTCATAAACTGTGGACAACAAACTGTCTTTTCAGTGCCAAACATCTCTTGATCTGTTGGCCTCACCATACTGGAATAATAATAAAACTTATATTTAAAAATACACTATGGTCAGACTTCCACACTTGTCCCTTATGAATTGAGAAAAGGAAACAGAAAACCTGTACGGATATAGAGGACTTGAATGACACTATCAGTGAACTTGTTCTTACTGGCAACTATAAAACACTGTCACCAAGAGCAGCAGAACACACATTCAGGTACAACGAAACAGTCACCAAAAAGACCCTACCCAGGAACATAAAACAAAGCTGAACACATTAAAGGAAACTGAAATCATATGAAGTATTTTCTCCAACCACAATTAAATTAAAATGCAAATAGAAATAGAAAGGTATATGGACACTCCCCAAATATTTGGAAACTAAACAATATAGCACTAATTAACCCCTGGGTAATTTTCAAAGGAAAATTAGAAAATATTTTAATTAATTTTTTGTGGGATGCATGTAAAGCAGTGTTTAGAAGAAATGTATAGGGTGAAATGTTCATAATACAAATGAAGAAAGGACTAAAAGAATAATCCAGAAAAAGAAGAGAGAAACTTAAAATAATCTAAAGAAAATAAGAGCACTGATAAATGAAATCCTGATAAAAAAATCAATAAAACCAAATGCTACTTCTTTGAAAAGATCAATATATTTGATAAAATTTCTAGGCCGACTGATGAGAACAAGAGATACAAAACAGATTTCCTATATGAGCAACAAAACTGACATCACTACAGATATACTGACATTAAAAGGATAATTGAATATTATAAACAACTTTATTCTAATAGATTCAGCAATTTATATGAAATGAACAATTCTTCAAAAGTGACAAAATGTTAAAAGGTGCTGAAGAAAAAATATATAACTGAAACAATTTCATTTAAAGAATTGAATTTGTAGCAAATATCCTTACAACAGAGAAAGTTTCTGGCAAAGATAGTTTCACTAATGAATTCTATCAAATATTTAAGGAAGAAATAATATCAATTCTACACAATCTCTTCTAGAAAATAGGGATGGTGGGAACTCTTCTCGATCCATTTTATGAAGCCAGAATTACCCTGATACACATAGAAAGCAAAGACATTACAAAGAACGAAAGATATGTACAAGTATCCCTCATCAACATACTTGTAAAAATCTTCAACAGATATTAGGTAATCAAGCCTAGCAGTATATAAATGAAAGAATAATACATCTTGAGGAGATGGATTTATCCTAAAAATTCAAGATTAACTCAACATTCAAAAATCAATTTTTTTAATTCACTATATCAATATACCAAAAAAATACTCCAAAAACCAACAGCAAAAAAGATTATTTCAGTATTCAATAGATACAGAAACATTAAAAAATATATCAACATCCATTTCTAATTTAAAACTCTAAGTGAATAAGAATTAAAAGGAAATTTCTCAACCTGATATAAAGCCCAGCTACTAAAAACATAAAGCTAACATTATATTTTTATGGTTAAAACTTTATGTATTTCCTTTAAAATCAGTAACAAGGGAAGGATGTGCCACTACTGTTAACATTATGTTGGAGGGCTTACCTGTGCAATAAGACAAGGAAGAGAAATAAAGGGCATTCAGATTAGAACAGAAAGGATAAAAGTGTATATACTAAATACAGACAACATGGATTCCTAATAATAAAATCCTAGAATCTACAGAAAATAGAACTAAAATATGAGTTTAGCCTATTCATAAGACATAGGTGAATAAAAAAATAATTAATTATATTTCTATAAATAAGTGAGCAATTGGAAATTAAAATTTTTGAGTCAAATGACAGGTACAATGGAGTATATTTTTAGTACTTTTTATTTGATAATATTCAAAAAGAAAAAAATAAGTTAGATCATGTAACATCTCTTCTCAAGACCCTCAATTATCCCCATTACATTAACAGTGACAATCTTTAAAAACCTGTGCAAAGTCCTATATAAACTCCTCCCTTCCCTTCCTGACAACATCTCTTACTTCTTCACTCTGTTTCAGTCTCTTCCAAAAGTGAGCCTCCTTAGTCTTCAAACACAGAAATCATGCTCTTGTCTCAAGACTTCTGTACTTTATAAGAAGAAAGAGAAGATTTATTTTTAATTCTTTCTTCTCTTTCATCCCAAAGGATCTGCTTTTCCCCCCTTCCTATCCTGCATTAACTCTGAATACTCTTTAGGTAGATACACTGCTAGGTTATATCCATTTCCTCTGCTGGCAATAAACCTCATCTCTCATTCCCAATGGTGGGCAGGATAAAGGGGAATAATATTTATAGTGAATGAAAAATGCAAGATTGATTCTTTCAAAATATAGTACTCATTATTCTATAAAATAATTAAATGAGAAGATTACTCAAATTCTGTAGAATTTTTTATTGCTATTTAATTTTATAGTATAGCATCAATATATATGTCTTGCCAGTATTTAATTGCCATCCTTAAGAATAATCATTAAGAAATCCCACCCTTCAAGTACATCTATTCTTTCATTTTTATAATTAATGAATATATTCTTTTTCAAATTGTTGGAATACAAATATTTTTCTTTTCTTCTTTTATATTTTTTCTTATTCTCAGGTTTCTTTCATATTATTAAGGCCTCATATGGATTAACACCAACTTTAATTTTTGCTGCATATAATAATCACACCTCTGTTAGGTCCACTAAATCATGTCTGTTATTAATGTGCCAACTAACACCTGCTTGTTTATGCTAAGATTCCCTTCTTTTCATATTTGATTTTCAATTATCTCTCAAATTTTATAAGTTCTCTTCAGAAACTTTTCTTATGAGACAATCAAGTTATCCCATTAATTAAGTGGGTAGACAGTAAATTTAAAACATCTTAATTTTACCTGTGCATATTTGAAATAGTATGCAAATTCCCACACCCTTTAACATGGTACAAATTGGGAAATACAAATGCTTGTAAGATAAATGGTTTCTGAACAAGTCTGACTTAAAGATATACTCACTGCATTATCCAGGATTTTCCAGAGAAACAGAACTAACAGGATATGTATATACAGAGAGGGAGATTTATTTTAAGGAATTGCTTCACATAATTGTGGAGGTACAAGCCCAAAATCTTCAGGGTACACTGGCAGTCTTAAGGCCCAGGGAAGAGTTGCAGTCTGAGTTCAAAGGCAGTTTGCAGGCAGAATCCCCTTTTGCCTGGGGGAGTTCAGTCTTTGTTCTATTAAGGCCTTCAGCCAAGTGGATGAGGCCTACCCACATTATGGAGGATAATATGCTTTATTCAAAGATCATCTATTTAAATGATATTCTCATTCAAAAAACACCTTCACAGAAACATCCAGAATAGTGTTTAAACAAATATTTGAGCACCATGGCCCAGCCAAGTTAACACATCAAATTAACCATCGCATTCACACTGTCTACAACCCTTTACACCTTGAATATGAACAGTGTAAATTATTTTGTAAGTGTTATAATCACATGTATCTACATGCATTTGTTCAAGGAGTGAGAAATATAAGGCATAATCAATTTGTCTTTACAATTTTAAACTGGCAAAGTTCCTTTATTCAGACATGCCTTGCAGAGAGCATGAAGTTGTTATGTAAATACCATTTCCATGTGTTAGACTGCAGGCTATACTGTATGTAAGGTAACAGGTACAGTCACAGGAAAGAGATTATAGAGATTATACTGCTACCTTCTCTATCCCTTCTCATGAACATGTTCCAAATGTAAATATCTCTATTTCAAAGTTGCTGCAGTAGAACCCTAGGAAATGTATATCATTAGGATCTACACTGTTGTGAGTAAAATTGCAATATTTCCAGAATCTCTTGCCTGGCTTTAGTGCATCTCCACACAATAGGTGTTTCCATAGGGTGGAGAGAAGTAGTCCATCTCCATATCAGTAGGTAATTACAAGGGTGAGCAAGGGCTTAACTGGACTGGAGAGCTTGGGTGGGAGCCTCTTCTGCAGCCAGGCCGCAAGAGACACGGGAGAGCAGAAGTGGGCTGCTTTTAAGAAATAAATGGGTTCCTCCCACTTTATTTCTCCCTTTGACTGATTTCGGTTTCAAAGGTAGTTTGCCCTGGGATTTTCCCCTGAGTTACATCTGGTGGTAGTTGGCAGGACCTCTAAAACCAAAATCTGTCCACATGGGTGCAACACTTGGGTGGGTGGCCCCTAGAAATAGTGGGGAGTTGCCCAGACCCCCCTGTGGATCATGAGGAGGACCCAGTGGCTGCAGCAGTAGAGAGTGCAGCTCCACTTAGGACTCCCCCATCTGTGGGGCTTCCAATTGGGGAGCCCTTAGTGGGGAATTGGTCTAGAGTAAACCACTTCCTAGAGGGGTGGGACCTTCCCCAGAAATGGGGAAAGATGGAGACAGCAGAAGCTGTGGTATTAGCCCTCCATGAGATAGAAGGCTGCTTAGAGGCCCAGAGTGGCTGTGTAGCAGCTGGGTTTGTGGGATCTCTTTTCCTCGAGATAGTGGAAAGTGTTATCAAGGAGAGAGAAAGAGTTATCAGGGAGAGAGAGACACTTCAGCATCTCTTGGAGGAGCTGGGTGATGACCTATGGAATGCCCTTAAGGAAAAGAGACAGTTATTGAGAAGACAGGTCACGCTCCTGGAAGATTCCTTAGCAGCAATGAGGGAGAAGGAAAGTATGGGAAGCTGCGTTGCATGAAGCTGTGGCATAGGGCATGGAAAGTCAGTGCTTTCAGCCCCAGAGATGGCAACAATGATGGGGTGGGGCTGATGGTCAATCTGTGGCCAAGGCCACTGCCCAAGTCACCTGTATTAAAGGCCCCCCCAGTTGTAATTAAGAAAATAAAAGTGCAACAACCATGGGCTCCTCAGGGGGAGGACCCGCTCCCTCCCCAGGTTGTGGAGCACTCCATGCTCTGCCCCTACACTCAGGATGAGCTGGGGGACATGAGAGTCTGGTATAGGCAGAAGCCATCGAAATCTCTGCCTGCATGGCTTTTGTGTCTCTGAGATAAGGGAAGAAAAACATTGCTATGTTGGGTTCTGAAATGGGTAGACTGGCTTCCCTGATGACTCACACTTCCCTCTGGCAGTGGTAGCAAAGTGCCCGTCATACCTCAGGGATTCAGGTGCTTCTGGATTGGCTGACAGCAGCCATCAGGGCAGTTTGGCCTAATCAGGGTGATTTACCATACTTACCCACTAGCTGAGAAATGTATACAGAGCTCCAGCAGGTGTTACAGGAACTGAGCATGAAAAATATCATCTGTAATATGGACCCCCAGGACCTAATGAGAAGTTGTTCACTAAAGGAATGAGATGTCTGGTGCTACATAGAACTCCCCCATCTCTCTCTGGGTCCCTAGTGCCTATTCTTGTCCCCCACATAGGACAACCCATAAGTGAGGCTACTTGTACTTTAGCAGATCTGGGGGAGGGTGAAACAATAAGAGCACAGAAGGAAGTACAGGCTATGTCTGAAAGGGGGTTGCAAAGGGTCCTGTGAAGGTCTTGAAGACCCAGATGTTGGCTGATTTGATAAAGGCTGGGGTAGTGACAGAAAAACTTGATGGGCAGACCAATAGAATCTTGTTAGAACTGTGGCACCAATTAAAGCCAGAGCAGCAGTTCCAGCCACTGAAGTCCAGGACACAGAAGCCAGAGGCGAGACCCTATGTCTGGACTATGTCCCTGCAAGACTTCCTGGGGGACAGTACTCAGGCTCCACCTGGGCTCACCCACATAGGATGACAATTGGACATCGTGGTTCAACTGAGGGGTGGGGTCAAGGTTGCCACCTTGGGGAATGTGTTGGGGACCAGAGGCCATATGTAGAATTAGCAATTCATTGGTCCAAAGTGAATGTATGTGTCCTGGTGCTGGTGGACCCAGAAGCTGAATGTTCTCTGATTTATGGCAACCCTAAGCATTTTTCTGGGACCACTACTGTGACAGAGGCTATGGGGTAAGGCAGTTAGAGTGAAGAAAGCCCAAATTTTATTGGGGATAGGGCATTTATCCCCAAATGAATATACTGTGTATATTTCCCCCAACCCTGAATATATTTTGGGGGTAGATGTCCTGCAGGGCCTGTGGTTACAAACCACTGCAGGTGAGTGCAGACTGAGGGTACCTGTGGTAAAGGCAGTTCTGGGGGGACATACTAAGCAACCACCTGTAACTCTGCCTGCACCTACGTAGGTGACAAATGCTAAGCAGTATAAATTTCCTGGGGGACACAAGAAAATTGGAGAAACTCTACAGGAGTTGAAGAAGGTGGACATCATAAAACCCACTCATAGTCCTTTTAATTTCCGAGTGTGGCCAGTGAAAAAGCCATATGGCTTCTAGCATATGACCATGGGAATTGAACAAAGTCACACCCCCTTTGCATGCTGCTGTCCCCTCTATAGCATCTCTATGGACACCCTCAGTCATGAACTAGTATCATTATGTTATGGATCTTGCTAATGCTTTCTTCTGTATTGACATAGCACAGGAAAGCCAGGAACAGTTTGCCTTCACATGGGAAGGCCGGCAGTGGACATTCACTATTCTTCTGCAGGGATACCTCCACAGTCCCACCACTGATAGCCCAGGACTTGGCCACATGGAAGAAACTGCAAATGGTGCAGCTGTAACACTGCATTGATGATATGTTCACATTTGTTTCTCTTGCAGATTTAGAAGGGGTAGTTCCTAGACTTTGCAACATCTACAGGAGAAAGGATGGGCTGTGAATAGCACCAAGGATCAGGAACTGGGTTTGTCTGTAAAGTTTTAGTGGTGGTGGGGGAGGATCTGGTTGGTAAACCTGAAGTTATTCTTGAAGCAGTCATAGACAAGGTCCAGGCTTTCCCCATCCCTACCACTGTGGCAGTATTGTAAGAGTTTTTGGGTCTCTGGCTACTGGAGAGTGTTTATCCCACACTTAGCACAAATTCTTAAGTTTTTATAATGGTTGGTACGAAAGGGCTTCAGGAGGGACTGGGATGAAACGTGTAGTTGTTTTTACTGCTGCAAAGCAAGCAGTCAAGGCCATACAGGCCTAAAGTATAATGGATTCATCAGGGCCCTGTGAGCTAGATATTCATGTAACTGATTGATAGGGTCTTTGGCAGAGGCTTGAATGGACACACCAACCTATTGGATTCTGGTCACAACTATGGAAAGGAGCAGAGGTCTGGAACACCTTGATAGAGAAGCAACTGGCTACTGTGTACCATGCCTTGCTGGCTACAGAGTCCATCACTTAAACAGCTCTGACCAAGGTAATAAACACCTATCCCATTGCAGGATGGGTGTGAGACCGGACGCAAAGGCCATGGAGTGGCATGGCACAAATGCCTATGCTGGCTAAATGTGGTGCATATTTACAGCAGCATAGTTCCCTCTCTACTAGCTGCTTACATGGAGAACTCCAACAGTTATTGGGACCAGTGATGTATACCAGTGGAAAGCAAGAAGAACTTGCTTTTGAACTATTGGTAGTTGAGAGTCCTTATCAGGAGGGAAAAGCATCTATACCTAAAGATGCTTGGTATACAGAAGGCTCCAGTCATGGACAGCCCCCAAAGTGGAGGGCTGTGGCTTTCTATCCTAATTCTGAAACAATATAGATGGAGGATGGAGAGAGGAAGAGTAGCCAATGGGCTGAGTTACAGGTAGTATGGCTCATGATCATCCAGGAGTCATCCCCTATAGTTGTCTGCACTGACAGCTGGGCCATCTATCAGGGTTTGATCCTGTGGCTACTGACATGGTACCATGACATCTGGATGGTTGATCACTGGCCCCTTTGGGGACAAGAGTTGTGGGAAGACCTATGAGCCTCTGGTCAGACTAAGACAGTTACTGTATACCATGTGACTGGCCTTTTGCTTTTGGCATCCCCAGGGAACGATGAAGCAGACACATTGACCCAGGTGCATTGGCTAGAAGGAAAGCCTGCCTCTGATGTGGCTCAATGGTTACATCAGCATTTGTAGCACACAGCGCAAAAGACTATGTGGGGTGTAGCCTGTCGGTGGTGCTGGCTGTTGATCTTTGATGATGTCAGCAGAGCCCAGAAGGAGTGCCTTGTGTGCCTAAGAGGGACATACACTGAGTCCCACAGTAACAAGGGATAAGAGTAAAAGAGCTGATACCCTTTGTCAGGTGGCAGATAGGCTATATTGGGCCTCTACCCATATCAGAAGGATATTGGAATGCCATGACTTGTGTAGACACAGCTGCTGGACTGTTGGTTGATTGTCCTGTATGTTGTGCAGATCAGCAAACCACCAAGAGAGGCCTAGAGAATCTCTTTGCAGCCTGTGGCTGGCCATAGGTGATTGAGACCGATCAAGGCACACACTTTACTGGATGTGCATTACAAGAATGGGTGCAGCAATTAGGAATAAAGTGGCAGTTTCATGTACCATATAATCCTACTGGGGTAGGCATGATAGAGAGGTTCAATGGTTTGTTGAAATCTGGCCTGAAGTTGGACACCAATAGTCTATTGTGCTGGTCAGTTCACTTATGGACAGTGCTACGGCATTTGAATGAGAAGCCCTGAAAAGTAGCCTTGAGCCCAGTGGATATGCTAACACACATTGCTGCCTCTCCTATACAACTGTATGTACAAACCAAAGAGGAATTATTGAAGCCAGGATATGGCCAGCAGATCAACATCCTGCTGCCAGCCCCAACTGCATTAAACCTTGGAGACACTGTTGAGTGGACATGGTCCTGGACATTTTGGCACATGGACCAGCGATGGCTGACCCTTCTGGCACATTAAGGAAAGGTCTGGAAGCTGGCCTCCAGTGTATTCCCAGAGTAACAGCAGAGTGGCCCCCAAAGATCACAATAGTGTAACCCAAACATCTAGGAGGTAAGAGTATCTTACGGGGAAGTTTTGTTTTATCTTTATGGCCAGTGCATTACCTCCCGTAGCCCTATATATTGACCCATTTGTAACTCCCACAGGGAGGAGGGTGAAAGTCTGGTGTACTAGAGCAGGATGAGATCCCATTTCGGCCACTGTCCTATCGTAGGATCATGCTCTTGAATACATCCTCCCTGATTGACAAGATTTGCCTATGCTGCTGTCATTAAAACATGTATCTTACTGCCCTTAAGGTTATTTTCTCCTACAGTCACTGTGGCCTGTATGCGCACCCTGGCTGCAGCTGCCACATGATGATTGCTCTGAACTCCCTGCTTGTTCGGCTCCTGACTGCCTGTGGAATGGGCAAGCTATGGACTTAATCTGCCTAGGACTTCGAACCTAGATGAATCCTCCAGTTTAAGGATTATCATGATTTTATTGCTGTTGCTATTGTATGTCATTAGTCTGTTTAGAATGCTCCAGTTTTCTCACCCAGGGGTAATTGTGGAAGATGGGGAACGACTAGATTGTAAGATGAGATTTCTGGAAAGGTGGACTGTGGGTAAAATTGCAATATTTCCAGAATTTCTCACCTAGCTTTAGTGCATCTCCATCCAATGGGTGTTTCCAAGGGATGGAGGGAAGTAGTCCTTCTCCATATTATTAGGTAATTACAAGGGTGAGCAAGGGCTTATCTGGACCAAAGAGGTTGGGTGGGGGCCTCTTCTTCTGCAGCTGGGTCACGAGAGATACTGGAGAGCAGAAGTGGGCTGCTTTTAAGAAATAAATGGGTTCCTCCCTCTTTATTTCTCCCTTTGACTGATTTCAGTTTCAAAGATAGTTTGCCCTGGGATTTTCCTCCAGAGTTGCACTGGATCAGCTGGGTGAAGAAGGTATAAGGAGTAGTATAATGGGAGCAATCACCAAGATAACTGATAGGAAAGATCTCAGGTGAAATCCTGATTTAGAAGTTTCAAGAAAACCCAAACACCATTACTTAATATAGCTATTTCAGTACATATTTCTTACACATTGCCATGTATACCTGAGATAGAGCAGGGAAATGGGACAAAAGTCATGCCATTGTGCAATCTATTTTGCCTGCAAAAAAAGGCCCAGACAATTCTTTAACTTAGTCTGTATGCTGTTCTTCCTCTTCTGCCAGCCTCTTAATCAATTCATTAACTTTATAACCAGGATGAGACAGACCTCCAGAGTGTAAACGAACCTATCTGGGTAAAGAATGCTGAGATCCAGATCAACATGGTCACCTAAATAAGCCCAATTCTTAAGAAAAAACTTCAAAGGAATCATTAATCACCTGTATACATCATGCCTTATGCTGACCACTACTCAAAGTGCCCTATTAAACCCCAAACCCTAAACCCTTAAGTGCACCTCCCTTCTGAGGTTGCACTCCCATCTGAGTGTACTGTCTTGTCAAATAAACTTTCTTGTCGCATAAGCCTATTGCACCTTGCAGACACTGGATGACCGGTAACACTGGCTTCAGGAATTGGCGAGAGATTTGTCCTATGCCGAGCAGGAGTGCAGTGAATTTGCCTCCCCTCCCTGTGTTCCTCCTTGTTCTCTGCCTGCATGGCTGCTGACATTCTTTTCTACTCTTGCTTTAAGTGAATTCCTTTGTTGCTGACACTTAATTGAACCTGATTGGTAATTTTTTCCCCATCAAAGTCAACAGTGCTCCCTGATCCGGTTGAAGTTTCTCCTAGTGTGCAGGGGGAGACCTCCCCAAACATGGCTGCCTGGCAATGTAACAACCACCCAGACCGTTATTTTTTTAAATCATCAAGTTTTATTGTTGATGTCAGTAGATTTCAGTGCTTTTCAAGCTCATTTCTCTCAGCACTCTAAGCTCCATATCCCAAGAAATCACTCAATTCTGGACACACTGGAGGGTTTGTCCCACTTGGACCAGTGACAAATTTAGACAGTGACTCTAAGTATGGAGGGCATTTATAGGGGAGGTGGGAGCGTATTGCTGTAGAATCCAGAGCTTTTGAAAAAGAAAAGATTGGGCATGACCTTTCTTTATAATTTTATCATGTAAAATTATAAAAACAAAAACCCATACTGCTGTTGCCACTAACACTCAATAAAAAAAATCAGAGTTTAAGTTTTAAATATAGCAAATTATAATCTCATATTAAAAGGAAATCCTTAACATTGAGAACACTATATTTTCTCATTTTATCTCAAGTGGTGAAAAAAATCCCCCCCTGACACACTGACCTATATTGGTGAATTCTGCCTATGTGACTAGAAAGCTCTACCTGTCCTCCTTTCCATCAGACGGGCTTGCCCCGTCCCCTCAAAGATACATGCCACATCTATTATTTTTCTTTTTTAAAAACATGGGTGATTTTTCTCTAATTTGAAAGAATAAGTAGCAACAAAGTGAGTGGTCCTTCATACTTGGGGCAGAGTAGGGTATGTGGCAATAAAACTTACTTTGGGGCTTCTTAATACTTCAGGATGTGCATAATTCAAGAGAATCTGCTCCTTCTGAAAAAAAATGCACACCTGCACACACACACAAAATACTGCCTATCTCTTCAGGGGCTTCACAGAGCCTCTGGAGCCCAGGGACCCTGCTATCAGAACTGTTGTTCAAACACGGCTGACAAATGTTTAATTATCTTCTAGGCAAATACATTCAAATGGCTTCCTTGTACCTCACAAGGGCAGTGATGAGAAAATGCATGTGCTTCTTTGAGGCCTCCACTGAGACACATCTCTGAGATCTGCCACATCAAATACACCAGCCAGGTTAAGCCCATAATACCACAGGATAAGACAGTGAATGAGACAACTGGCCCGGAGAGATTTTGTCACAGAGCGGCATTACAATGGATAGACTTTAAAACATTTAAATTTCGAATAAATATTAGTCTTAGGCATACAGAGGCTTTATACATGGGATGACAGAGCTTTGCTTTCTGTGAAAAAGACTCTGGTAGGTGTTTGCTATTTAAATCTTTTCAGGTAATTAGTCCCTGTGGTGCCTTCCATTTCAGGCTCCAGCTGTTCATACTAATGAGATGTTGCCTGGTGTCAGGAATTCCCATCCTCTAGTATTAAGCAGTTAGCCAATGAGTGGGGTGCCTGAGAAGCTGCGCACATAAAAGAAGGTGATAAACAACTTAAGCTTAATTATCACTGCTTTTATCCACCAAAAAAAAAGCAAGTGATAGCTATAGTATTAGTATTAGTAATAAGTTCCCCTCTGATGAAGTATATTTCAAAGGAAAGAAGTGGTAAAAGGTTAATATTTCAGCCATAATCAGAGAAAAGTTATTTCTTCAGATGTACAACCTGATTCACAAAAATATTCAACCCACAAAAATGATCAAACGTTTATAAAACATCACCTCTTATACCTCACATTTACAATATTTATATGAGAGGTTTTAGTGGGCCAACATAAAGAACTTTAAAAGGTGATTTGAGCTCCACATTTTACATACTGTACCTTTGCAATATTGTTTTACCCAACTTGGTTGAGGAGTGAGTGGATCATAGCTTTAGAAATTGATTATCTGTCTAATTGTCTTGAATTTAATATGTAATTTATAATTTACAGATCATACACTGTCACAAAGACACATTAAGTATATTCCAAATAAGTATGTTGCAGAGCACATTCTGATCAAAATGTAATAAAACAAGATAAATAAATCATTTAATTTAATGGTGTATGAAAAACTGAACATCATTGTTCTGAAATAATTACAAGATGAACAAGTAAATTAAAATGAAAAATACAAAGTGAAAATTTGAAATGAAAGTGCCTTAAATCCAAACTTATGAATATTGGGAAAACATTTTTGTTAGTGAACAAGAAAATTTAAATAAATTCATTAAGTTTTAAATATTTGTTTTGGTTTTTAGATTGCCGGTTTTCTAATGCCCACTGAAAATACTTGGCTGTATGATTGTCCAAGTCTGAAAATTCCAATTTCAATGAACTATTTTATGTTATTTCTGGTCTTAGTCCATTTAGAAAAACAGACAACGGTGGCTCTTTTACATCAGGGCTGCTTCAAAATAGTTTTTGAAAGTCTCTTGAAGTCAATCACTGAACTGGTACCATACTTGAGAAAATTTTGAATAAAAGCATAATTCTATACGGATTTAGAAGGGTAGGAGGGAACATAAACTATATAAATAGGTGGTGAGGTTAATGTTGGGAACAGAATTTGGAGCACAAAAAAGGGTAGTTGTTTCTTTGACCTTTACTCAAAAGTCTTTGAGGGAACATATGTTGAATTCAGTATTTCATTTTAAGACCTCAGCATATTAAGCTAAAGAGACCAACTTTTTATTGTTTGATATTTCCCCTCCCTTCTTTTCTAGCATTTTGTTAGATATATTGTGCTTGAGGTACAAAAACCTTACCAGAATGGCCACTGAAATTCTAAATCATACCTGTGCCATTTGGAGAGAGAATTACTGGAATCTGGGTTACAGTGAATAAACATCTTGCAGTAGACATTCTATGGAAGAGGGAGAGCGACTATAAGTTAACGACAAACAGGATCACTTTCTCTGTCACACACCCATGCACACATACACATCATGACAGCCAGTTTCTACTAATACTATACAAAATAAAATATTGGATTCTTGATGACTATATGACTAATAACCCAGAAACTATTAGTTCACAAAATATTGAAATGGAAAAGAAAGACCTCTTATGTTAAACAAAGGAACTCTTTGGATGGACAAGGCAGAGAATTTCCTCATTAGACTTTTTTAAGGGACGCAGGTAATGTTTGCTTGTAATTCATTATCAAATATATTACATATATTACAGTATTTATAATTTAACATAAGTCACAACCTCTTGAATATGAAAACTCTTAATATGAAGAAAATGAAACTTTGCTGCTTTATTTGAAAATGCTCACTGAAAGATATCTAAGTACTAGACTGGTAATAAAAGTAATAGGATAAGGAAAATTTTGAAGTGACAGATGGTTCTTAAATATACAAAATAAACTAGATGTAGATGTAAAGGAAACAATGACAAATTTAGTAATGGTATAAAAAAGGCCACTACTTATTGTCAGGATTGAAGAAAATCTAATCTGTGAAACTATTCAGCAAAATTAATAATCACAAGAAATAAAACTGATAACAAATATGAATCTCAACAAAATTGACTTACATGGGTGTAGCTTTACACTAACATGCCAACTTCCACAATTTTAGAGATTCTCAATTATTTCTTCCCATACATACCCTTTATAAATGTTTATGTCTAGCTACAGATAAACATTTATCAGATGCTATGGGCATGTTCCTCTCTCCCTTCCTCCCTCCCTCCTTCCCTTCCTCCCCCCTCTCGCTGTCTCTTTCTTTCTTCTTCCTTCCTTTTTCTTTCTATTGGACATAGTACAAAGGAACTTTGTTAAACATACTGTCTAAACAAGAAAAGATGTTTAAAAACATTTGATCCCAGCACTGAGAAAACAGAATTATGGTTAAAATATAGTAATTTAGGGGCTAACAGTATATGAAAGAAATAATATAATATTCCTTTGCATATGATCTAATAATTTCAACTGTGATGCCTTTTCAATTGGTGAATTATACAATAATTACATTAAGTTTTCCCTGAACTTATCCTTTGGGAACCATTCCATCTCCACAACACAATGGAGACAAAAAAAGTCACAATATAATTCAAATAGGGATAGTTTAATGTGAAAAATTACTAACTCTTAACAGGAGTATAACTTTAAAGTTTCTACAGGGGGTCCAATGAGTAGCTTAGGGATGCCAGAGGGTATTCAAGAAAGGAACAAACTTGGAAGGGGCCCCTTCCAAGGCTGGGATTCAGACCTCACTGGAAAAGTGTGGCTACAACCCAATAGAAGGCCAAAAAGATCTGACTGGTTCCAGGTAAGAGCTGGTGTGCAGTCATCAACCAAGCAGGAAATATGCTTCCAGGATGCAATTGGGTCAAGGCTACTGGGAAGGAAGCTTACTGAAAATAGAAACACCTTTTCAGAATACAGATGGGCATACTCTTCTGGGATGCATGTGAGCCTGAAGTTATGGCTAAGAGTGGCAAGGCGAAAACACTCTTACAGGCTGAATTAGGTCAAGGTTGGAGGACAGGTACAGAATGAAATAAATTGTCAAGAGCTCATGTGCTGGCTGGATAGCACACAGGTCAAATGTATGGTGTCGGTATAAGGATGGCTTCATTGTGGCTGTCAGTGAGCCAGGGCTGTAGGCTCACCGAGGGATTACTCCCTATAGGCTTGTAGCTGGGCAGAATATAACTAGATATTCCCCCCAGCATGCAAAACAGGCAGCAGTGAGAGGAGGAGTAAAAATAAAATGGAAGTGTACTGGAACCTAGAAGGGATGCCCCTTTAGTCAGCCCTGTACATATATCACTCCATGCTGACAAAAGTTAACATCTCTGCAAAGAAGAAATATTTAAAGAGTCCAGCTAGATTATTGAAAACAAAGGTAAAAAGACTAGACTTGGAGCTGAGATGTAATAAATTGATTGTTGGTATATATTATACGGCCCTTTTGAGAGACCGAACATTATGCTTCAGTTCCTACATTGTGAGGATAGCAGAAAGAAATACATGATGTGATTTTTGAGCCCCTAATTCCAGTCAAGCCAGATGTAAACTTGGCCCTGGGACTTACAAGTCATATGAGTAATATTGGCCTTTGGCTGTAGCTAAGTTGAGTTGTCTTTTTGCCATTTGTACCTGAAAAACTCCTGATTGGTACAAAAACACCATCATAAACAAACGTACAAAACTGAAAGAAAGATGATATTAAAGAGAATATGTGTATCCTAGGTCTAAGATTTCTTCACAGTCTTTCATAGTGTAGTTATTTAGAGATTTCATTCCTTACAGGGAATTTCTTCATGAGCTATTGGGTGTAGTTTAATTATTCATAATCAAACAGAGCTGAGATTAAAACACCCTTTTATGGTCTTCAGGTTTGAGCTTCATTATATAAAGAGTTGGGAATTCATCACTCCCATCCTCCGTGACATAAATACTGTGCAAACCAAAATCATTGACTTTCTTTTTTAGATCTTCAAGAGAATTGAGGTCACAGGACAGTCTCCTAGCAACCTGTAGGAACAGGCAGATGAAGATGATCAGCTCACCTGGAGCTGACGCAGCTGGAGCCAGTAACTCCTAGGAACACTTAAATGATAATTTTGATGAATTTCTGCAGATGAAATGTGCACTGCCTTGACAGATAAAAATTTTCGGAGGCCTAGTCTTAGTGTGGTCTCTGAATTTTTATGGACTGTTACTTATTACATTTCTACCAGGTGTTTTTTGTGAAAAGTGGAAAAACAACTCCTAATATTTTGGTCAGGAGAAGAAGAAAAGTACCCATTTTAAAGTATATAAGAAGAAGATAAGTAACCATTTTGGAATATGCTCAGAGTTGCTTCCATAACAAGAGTTTGCCCTGCAAGGGAAATGACTTTACCAGAGCATTATCTGACTGGGTGAAGACAGATAACTAGACAATTAGACAACTCTAGACCCCTCTATCTATTCCATTTTATGTAAGTGAAAGTCTGTGAAATGTTACTGAGTCACATCCCAGTGATTTAGGCTAACCAAAAACTGAGATTTAACTGTAAGATTTTAGAATGCTTCTCCTCCCCAACATCTTAACACCACATCAGCAGAGCTCCAGAATAATAACAATGGACCAAAATTGAACTGCATGACACAGACTCTATTTAAGAACTATTAGGGAAACCCATGAAAATGGAGGAGAAAAAAAAATTTAAGCTGGAAAACTGAAGCCTCTGGCACCCACACCTATAGCAAATATGAAACACTGTCCTACATTTACTACCTCAGTTTCTACTAGCCCACATATCATGTCCAATTGTTAACAATTACAAGAACAAAATGTAAGACATCCTAAAATATATCACATGGCCTTCAAAGACAAAGCAAGCACTAGAACCAGACTGAGATATGGGACAGATTTTAGAAAGATCAGACAGGGAATTCAAAATCACTATGATTAATATGTTAAAGGTGCTAATGCAGAAAGTAGGCAAAATGTAAAACAGATGGGTAGTAAAAGCAGAGATGTAGACTCAAAGCAAGGATCAAGAGAGTTTGCTAAAAATGAAAAATATTTTACAGAAATGCAGGATTACTTTGATGAGCACATTAGCAGTCTCAACATGGCCATAGAAAGCACCAATGAGCTTGCAAACATGTAAATCGAAAATTTCCAAACTGAAATGCAAACAGATAAAAGATGGAAAAAAAAGAGAAGATGATATGTAAGAACCATAGGACAATTATTAAAAACCTGCAACTAAAATCATATTTAAGGTGAGAAACTCAATGCTTTCTTCCTAAGATCACGAGCACGGCAGGGATTCCCCCTCTTACCATTCTTATTGAACATCATCCTAGAAATCCTGGTTAATGCATAAGGCAAGAAAACAAAATTAAGGTGTGAAGTTTGGGAAAGAAGAATAGAACTCTCCATTCTCAGACGACATAATTGCCTATGTAGAACATCTTAAACAATCAACAAAACCTTCCTCATTCTAATAAATGATTATGGCCAAGTTGCAGCACACAAGGTTAATATACAAAAGTCAATTGCTTTTCTATATACTAGCAATGAAAAACTGAATTTGAATTAAAAACACACTTCCACTGTCTTAGGCTGCTCAGGCTGCCATAACCAAATAGCACAGACTGAGTGGCTTAAGCAATGCAAATTTATTCTCTCACCAGTTTGAAACTAGACGTCCAAAATCAAGGTGCTGGCAGAGTTAGTTTCTGGTGAGAACTCTCCCCTTGGCCTATAGACCACTGTCTTCTCCTTATGTCTTCACATGTTTTCTCTGTGTGCACTCACTCCTGGTGCCTCTCTTTTTATAAGCATATCAGTTTTATTGGATTAGGGCATCATTTTTATAAGTTCATTTAACTTTACCTCCTTAAAGAACCCTATCTTCAAATACAGTCACACTGGGAGTTAGGGCTTCAACCTATAAATTTCAAGAGGACACAGTTCGGTCCATAACAACTACTGACATTAATACAATAAAAAATAAAATATGGTGTAAATCTAACAAAATAAATATAGGATTTATAGTTGGAAATTACAAAACCCAGTTGAAAGAAATCAAAGACGGTCTAAATAAATAGAGACATTTTGATCCTCATGGGCAGGAACACACAATATTATTAAGATGACAATTTCCTCAACTGTACTATAGATTCAACACATTCCAGTCAAAATCCCAGCATTCTCTTATAACTACTGACAAACCGATTCTAAATTTTATGTGGAAAGCAAAAAAAACCCAGAATAGCAAACACAATACTGAAGAAGAAGGAGGTAGAGGATTGACACTTTTTGATTTTAAGACTTTCTATAAAGCTACAGTAATTAAAATAGGATGGTACTGGCGAAAGAACAGATAAATAGTTTAATAGAACAGAATAGAGAGCCCAGAAACAGACCTCCACAGATATGGTCAACAGATAATTGATAAAGGAGAAAGAAGGATTGTCTTTACAACACTTTGGTGCCAGAACAACTGGATATCTACATGAAAAGAATAATCTAGATACAGACCTTATACATTGTACAATAACTAACTCAAAATGAATCACAGACCTAAATGTGAGATGTAAAGCCGTGAAATTTCTACAAGATAGCATAGGATAAATCTATGCAACTTTGGCCTTTGTAATGTCTTTACATAAAACATAAAAAACATGTCCCACAAAATAAAAAAATTGTTATTTTGGACTTTATTAATATTTAAAACCTCTCTGTGAATGATACTGCTAGGAAATGAAAAGATAAGTGCCAGACTGGGAGGAAAACATTTATAAAGTACATAATCTGATGAAGGACCTGCTTCTAAGATGTACAGAACTCTGTAAACTCAATAGCAGGAAAACAAACAACCCAATTAAAAATGGTCAAAAGATCTAAGCAGACACCTCCATAAAGAAGGTACACAGGTGGCAAATAAGCATATGAAATGATATTCAAGAAAGGAATATCTGTACACCCAAAAAATTAAAACAAGACACCAGATACTTATTAGAATGGCTAAAATTAAAAGCTGACAAGATCAAATACTTATGAGATGTGGAGATAATGCAAATTGGTATAGCCAGTTCAGTAGAAACTTTGGTATTTTTTTATGAAGCTCAACGCAGTAGCATCATACAATCCAGCAGTCACACTCCTAGGTATTGAGTTGAAAATCTATTTGACACAAAAAAGTTGCACAAGAGTGTTTATAGCAGCTCTAGGCATAATCACCCCAAACTGGAAGCAACCGATATGCCCTTCAACATGTAAACAAACTTTGGTATACAACCGTGTGTTAAAAAGAATGAGTTATTAAGCCATAGATGCACACTAATGAAACCTGAATGCACATTTGCTATGCAAAGAAACCAATGTTGAATGGCCACATACTGTATGACTCAAATTATTTGACATTTTGGAAAAGACAAAAATGTAGAGAAACTAAAAAATTCAGTGGTTGTCAATGGTTCAGGGAGAGAGTGGAAAGGATCAAAAGATGAAAAATAGGATTTTTAAGCAGTGTGTCTATTCTGCATTTATTGTAATGGTGGATACATGGTATTATACATTTGTCAAAAATTCATTGAATTGTACAACACAAAGAATGATCCTTATTGTAAACTATGGACTTCAGTTAATGATAGTATCAATATTGGTTTGTATTCCACACTAATGCAAGATGTTAATTATAGAAGAAATTGGGTAATAGTGAGGGGATGTATATGAGAACTTTATGTACTACTACCTGCTCAGTTTTTCTGTAAATATTTAACTGTTATAGAAATAAAGCCCATTAATTCAGTACATGCACACGTAACATATACACCCCCCACACACACACCATTTACTATTTATTTAGCATGTTGCTTGGACAAATTACTTCACCTTTTAAATGGAGTTTACTTGTAAATTAAATAGGATGGTACAACAGATCTCATATTATTTATTATGAGGGTTAATTTAAATGTAAGAATGACAAATATATTAGTGTCTTATAAAACTACTGAGCCTCTGTTAATATCAACTTAGTCCATACAACTTGTTCATTATTATATTTTATTATGATGTCTTATTATGCAGATTTTATCAAGGAGGATTTTGTTCAACTGAAATTTACCAAAAATAAAAAAACTGAATTTTGTATGATATAAATAATAATAAAAATGTATTATCTTATATAGAAGGGGTTATATAGATAAGGAATGGTCACCTGATAAAAGACATCCAGGAAATATAATAATTTTTGCTTTATCCAATATTTTGGCATTATATTGAAACATAGTCTTATCACTCTTATAATTTATTTTTCAACTGGTTGAATAATGAATGTGCTTTTGCCCCTTCCTTGGCAAGTTTGTAGAGTCATAATTTCTATAATGCTCTTTATTTTAATCTCCTCAATTATTTTTGCCTCCAGAGAAAGAACAGTGTTTTTGTTGACACACAGTTGTACCTGATTTTCAATCATATTATTTTTGCAGTATCTCAGTTGGGGGCGGGATGCCAGAGATTTATAGCAAAGGTAGAACACTATTATTAAATCCATTCTGTTTTCCTAAGATCATCATGAAACTGAAGTTAAAAAGAAGAAAGGTCATATTGCTTTTCTTATAAACATTTCTTTTTCTAAATGATTATGACTGATGCTATTATTTTCATTCATTCACAATATATTTTTATGCCCAGACTGTCAGGGTACAAAATTGCTTTAGGTTAAAGTTAATAAATTAGACTTTTGGAAAACATATTTATATTTCAGATGAACTAAACTACTATTAAATTCTATATTTACAATTAGTAAATTATAAAGATCAACAGAGAATTACTTAATATCTACAAGTAATTATTGTGTAATTGATCTACGATGCCCCATCTTTTGAATCCAGAGGGGACTACAATGTAATAGGTATACCAGCTCCTATTCCAGGCATGTCTCTTAAAAAACTTGAGCCAGTTATTTAAATTGAGTAGTATTTGAGAATTATCATAATTTTTTAAAAGTGTTCCTGTATCAGGACATACGGTAATGGATGGAGATATAATTTAGAAAAAATAATGAAATTCCTTATAAAGTATGATCATTGAATTAATGATCATTTAATTCAGCTTCCTGATTATAATGGGGAAATCCCTAAATCACAGAAAGGTTTCCTTGTTAAAGATCATGTTCCTAGTTATTGAGTTATGTAAAAGCTAGAAAATAAAAAATTATATTCCTGACCCAGTCCCAAATTAGTGGTTTTTATTTTTATTTTTTCCCTGTAAGAGAAGAAGACTCTTCAATCATTTTTGGATAATACTTCAGAAGCAAAAGCAAGTCCTCACTTATAAGGCATGCAGAATTGTGAAAGACGCATGGGGAATTATCTTCCAACACCTTCTGCCTTATAAAAAGTCCACCATATTACAAAATGAATAAAGAAAATATGTTAGTTTGTGGTCAGTGGCCTGTAAAGGAACTTTTCAGATGTCTAAACTGTCTTTGTTCATTGCTTGAAAGAATTCTAATTTACCAGGCTTTAGCTATTTCTTTCATTGTTTTTTATTTGCTATTTCCTCATTCTGCATGTTTTCTGCCTTTGATCTAATTATCTTTGTTGGAATTTTGCAAATAAGTTCTCTGTAACAGGCTTCAAAAGTGAGGGTTATTATAGAAGATCTGTTCACACCATGTCCTGGCATATCTCTGCTGCCCTCTGTTTCATAGTGGACTCCAGGGTCTTGCCTATCTATACGGATCAATGCCTTTAGTATGGCCTCAACATTCCTCAGCACTTCAAAATTATTATGTTTGTCATCTATGAACATATAAATAAAATTAAAGGAAAAAGTACAATTAATGAAATAGATAAAATTATTTTTGTAAGGTTTTTTTTCTGTTGTGAATAAACAATGTACTGTAAGACAAATAATTTTTCTTCAAATATTTTTTAGGCTAGTATTTTCTTTATTTTAATTGTGCTTATTAGTGGAAAAGAGGGCAGAGACTGTGAGAAAAAGTGACTGAAATAAAAAAAAACAAAAATAACATAAACCAACAATGACATAAGCAATTTTTTTTAACATGAAATAGTCATTTTTTATTTGTCTGTAGGAAGGTACAATAACACTGAAACAACTCAATTTAATATGAATCTATGGGATTCCATTAGTAATTTCTTTTCTTTTTTTATTTTGGCATCATTAATCTACAATTACATGAGGAACATTTTGTTTATTAGACTCCCCCCGTCTTTCAACCAAGAGCTGTAAAGGGTCGGAAATTTTACCTACTTGAAGGATAGCAAGTTAGCCTGCTAGTTTCATGGACATGACATGAGACCCTTAGGTGAGAGAAGAAGCGCAGTATTTAGTACACATAGAAATAGCAGTAGCCTGAGCTTCAGTGTTGCTGTGTGGGTTCTCTGAACCCGGGTTCCAAGAGGTGAATGAGAAAAAGAACCAGAAGACATCTTCACGTTAATTGGTTGCATTAAAGTAGAGGAATGCTAAATTTGGAGACCCTGTATTTTTTATTGTTGTTAATGGACAATAAGCATGCTTACCCTTTCCTCCAGAGAAACTGTTGTTCTTTTCCAAGGTTGTTCACTCTTCAAACATTTTTGGATAATACTTCAGAAGCAAAAGCAAGTCCTCACTTATAAGGCATGCAGAATTGTGAAAGACACATGGGGAATTATCTTCCAACACCTTCTACCTTATAAAACGTTTTTTAGGCTTTTCTTCTAAATTAGAGGTTTTGGAAACTTGGAGATGGAAAGAAGAGAATTCCATTAAACCCTGTTTGAAAACACATGCATGTTATATGATTCTAATGAGGTAAAAATTGTAAAAGAAAACTAGAAAATAAAGCCAGTGGATTTGTTTTTAACTTGTCATGTGTGCCAGTGCCCTAGCTTCTCTGTAGCGTTTTCCCTAACGGTCTGCACCACAACCCTTTCAGTGAATTTCACTTGGGATACTGATGCCACTTTGCCTACTTTTGCAGAGTTCAAATAGGCTAAGAGTTTGTTTCCTGATGGCAGCTCTTAACTAATGATTGATTGGTGCTTGAACTGAAGATGTACTGTGCTGCTAATCAAGACAAATATTGCAAGTGGTGGAGCTTACACTTCCCAGTTTTCCAGAAAACCCGGCTAGATTTACCCTCTGTGGGACTTTCTGGAAATAACATAATCCTTGACTTCTTTTTCATTTTCTGTTTCCCCTACTACCTTCCTAATTTCTCCTAAGAGAACTTTTTAAATAAATAATTTTCACAAAAATTCTTGTCTAAGATTCTGTTTTACATTAACCATGCAAAAACACAAAAAAAGATTTTAAAAAAATGATGGCTACCACTATTGAGTGCTTACTACATGCCAGCACTGTGTAAGCACCTGATTTCATCCTAATAACAATACCATGAAGTAAATATTATCATTCCATTCTACTTAGGAGAGCGAGAAGTTCAGACAGGGTAACAGATTGTCCAAGTTCCATGGGTAATAAGACGCAGAGCCAGTTCTGCAGCTATTCCCATCCAAAGACTGCTTCTAAATAGTGTCAGTTGTAAGGAAGATGAGTCTCTCTCTCTCTCTCTCTCTTTCCCTCTTGCCCTTCAGAGTTTAGGAAATCTAGTTCAACTTTGTGTCTTTTAAAGTTTAATCTTGAACTAAAAGAGCAGCTCTGAAGAATATTGTAATGAGCCTTTTGGTTAAACTGCTAATAGATGAAGAATACAACCCGCAGTTATATTTTAGCAGTGACCATATATACATAGATAATACTTCCCAGACTCTACTGATGCCATTCTATTCTACTCCATCTAACAGTAACTTTGTAATCAATGTTCCTCAATATTTGGGTGAATTAAAAAATGTAGGAATTCTCTGATTCACTATGTAGGAATTATTGAATCAAGCTTATAGAAAAATCTGTATCTTTGGTGTCAACACCAGTTTTCATTCAACTCGGGCAACTGCAATTGCATATGGAATTGAATTATGGAAAGTAAAAAGAGGCAAATGAGAAAATCAATTAATTCTTAAAGTATCGACGTTAATTTATCCTAGCATGGTGATATGCTATGGAATATTTATAAATTTATTTTTAATATTCTGATGTTCTTTTCCTTTTCTGTTCTAAATTGTCCTTGCATTTTTTTGCTTTTTACCTTATTTCCAGTATAGATACCTTATTTCCAGTATAGACACCTTATTTCCAGTATAGATAACTTCAGTTGAAGGTGCTAGAGCCAATCCTTAGCATTTGAAAGCCTCTAGTGAAGTTCCCAACTTTCCTGCATATTCTTCAATAGATACACCTACAGTGGAAAGAGGCCCCTGAGATGAGCCACTATAAAGTGTCCAAGAACATGGATTTTGCAAGGGAAAGCATATTTTCAGAGTCATCTAAATCGATATTTTGTTGTAGTCAAATTCAGCAGGCTGATTAACACAGAAGCAGACTTCTGGATATAATATCTTTGTATCATCAGGAACTAACTGAAATGACTTGATTAATTCCTAATGAATGAGCTTGTTCCCTCCCTCCTACTCTCAACATGAGCTTGCCTTTGTTTGATTATGTATAGGGCCCGTGTGGATGAGAAAAGGAAAGGATGGAAAGGCTTCAGTCCATTTCCGATTATATCATTCCACAAAAAATTAGTTCAAAATCTGGATTGAATGCCACATCTAACCCAACTTATTCAAAATTGCTATCTTTTTACATAAACAAAACCATTATAAATGTCTTTATAAATTATAAACATGTCTTAAGTTATAGTTCACTAATTGAAGAAAAAAACAAAACAGCAACAAGGATGCAGGGAACAAGGAAAGTATTTCTGTTTTGTAAGAAATAATAAAGGAAATTGTTCCGAGAAATTTGTCTTATTATTTTAGTTAGTTCATAAAATAGTAAAGGGGGAAATTACATTATATTATTGAATATATTAGGTTATATAATTTAAAATTGAAAATGAAAAAAATTGACTTCATGAAAATGACAAATTGTGAGTGATTTAAATTTGATATGTTATCTCAGTGGAGCATGTTGAATGATAAGGGTTATGAAATATTTGATTCTCACAGTATCATATCAAGTAACACATATTCAATACATTTAAATTTATATTCATTGTGACTTGTAAAAGAACAGATTTCCTGTATAAAATTGAAATATTAGAACTTGGGAAAAGCTCAAATTTCCTTATGTTTATTTCCAGTATTTTTTCAACTAATGTTTTTTGTAATTAAGAGTATCCACAATCATTTTCATACAGTTAGTTTGTTAGTCGTATCCAGGTTTTCTCACATAATGATGTTTCCTCATATTTCTCACATTCATTGTGTCATATATGATAGTACTGAAAGAAAAGATTTGATAAGTCATTTGATTTTATTAGAAAATCTATCCAATCACTTTAATTGTATAACATCAATTAACAATCTGAAACTGCTTTCTACAGTTTGAGCCAATGGCCAAACATATGTTCAAATCTCTAAATTAGTATGTAAGGAATATGCTCCACATAATTAATTGATTAATACTTGGTTTTATACCTAGTCAGGTTTTCATGTATTTACATAGTAGCCTTGGACATCATTATAAAACCCAACACAATTTTTAGTCTTTACAACCTAGTTCTATCTTTTTTTGTCCCCTCATAGATGTTCTAAATATAATTTCTTGCCCACAATTCTCTTTTAAACTCAATACACTACAGTTTCTAGGCCTACCATTCTATTGGAATTACTGTATCAAAGATGAAAATCCAAAATGACTTGTGTCATTAAATAAAGTATGTACAGTTCCTATCTACTTACCCACTACTTATCTACTTATCCACTTAGCCAGTGCTATTTACAGCACTTAACATGCTCTTTTAATTAAAAATGTCCTTTGCCATTATTTCCATGGTACTATAATTCTCTAATTTGTGCTCTAGCTCCTTGGAAACTTCTCTGTGTCCTCCTTAGTTTCTTTCTACTCTTCCTAAAATTAAATTTTGATTGTTATTTCTATGATCCACTTCTCTCTTTATACAGTTTCCATGGGGCTAATTTTAGATTTACTAAAACTGGTTAAAATGATCAGAGTGATTATTTCAAAATAAATTTCTTTAGTATATATCTCTCTTGAACTTTTGACCTGGGCAGTAATTTTTCTTTCAAATTATCTGTATTTCCATCTCAGAGTGATTAATTCTTCATTTCCTATAAAACTGAATCCCAAGGCATAATGTGAGGCTATGAGGCTAATTTGTAGGATGCCATTATATTTACTTTCACTGCTGTTGATTAATTTGCTTACTGAGATTCAGATTTGTTTGTTCTCAAACCATTTTGTGTGTTTATATTTATTACTGTATTACATAATAATATATAATAATAATAATAAAGGTAAGATTATACCTAATCTTGTATAATCAAGGTTAGGTAAAATGATGAAATAAAAATGCAAGGAGATAGAATTTATTCCTAAAACAATGACATTTAATGCTTTAGAAATTATAAATTAAAGTGGATTGCTGAATAAATTATGTCAACTCTGACATATGTATGATAACAGAGTAAGAATGAGAAAATAATTTTTAAAAATTGATTTGTTCATAAGTGTACATTAAATAAACAATCTGAAAGTCACAGATAATTGATTTTTAGTGTGGACTACATAAGAAAAGATGACCAATAACTTCAATGAGAGAACAAGCATTTAAAGAAAAGCCTATAGCATAATATTGGTAGATTTAATATATGATAAAATAACATGAGTTAATATATAATGGTTAGACTGTTCCAGTGTGTATATGTGCTCTAATGTGTGCTTTCCCACTTTAGTCACATAACTGACAACAAACCAATTCTGATTGTATCAGAAAAGAGAATTTCTATTACATATTGAAATATTTGCAAGATAAGCTCTACTTGGATATATCCTAGGTGCCTTAAATTTAATGTAGCCAAACACTGAACACAGTATCTTCAATTCACCTAACAGTGCTCCAACTTTTGCAAACTTTCTTCCACTTCTGTCTTTTGTTTTTCCATTATTTGTGAATGACCACGTTGTCCTAATTGCACAAGCCTGAAACTTAGATGTTATTTTTAAAACCTTTTACTCTTCCAAAACTTTCCTTGTAAAGTCAGCTCCTGAATAGCACTAGATTATCTAACCAATGTTATTTCTATTTGAAAATTCACACATACTAATGCATTTTTCCTTGTATAATCCCAGTGATATATCTAATCTGTTACTCTAATAACAGTCATTCAACTAACTGCTTAAAAATGGCAGTGCCTATCACCCTAACTATTAAGTCCCAACGATCTGTCTTTTATCTTTTGCTTCTTTCTCAGCCTTGTCTATCAGGTTCCCTTTCTCTCTTGTTTCTTTAATGTCATATCCTCTCTCACAACATATTGTTTATCACAGTTGTATTATGTGGTGCATCTTATTTAAATGGCCCGTTTATGTATCTATTTCCTCCTTTTGATGCTAAACTCATTTTTGATAGGCTTTATTTCTCTCTTTCCAGAGCCTAGTATAGCCTAGTATAGACCTAAATGATCATCAGAGACAAGTTTGCCTAAACAAGGTATTAAGTTTAAAGGTTATCTCAAAGATGAGAATAGTGTGGTAATAGTCTGAAATTATATTATTAGACATAGTTTATTCCATCCTCTCACTGATAATCAATACTGAAGACTAGAAACCTTGGGTTAAGCATTTATTCAGTAATTTACTAGACTAGTTAGTATGACATTTTCTATGGAAGACCTAAAGAAACATATTCATTGATGACATGGAAAAGGATGGCATCTTACAGTTTTCCAAGAAAGATTTTTTTTCTATCTTAGGCTATATGTATCTGAGGATATATTCAATTCCATGTCTGGACTGTGACTATGGGGAGTCAGAGTAGTGTCCCGTTAAATGGACAACATT
The DNA here is from genome assembly GCF_040802235.1 of Manis javanica. Lineage (NCBI taxonomy): Eukaryota > Metazoa > Chordata > Mammalia > Pholidota > Manidae > Manis > Manis javanica. Next base: position 49,687,867 of record NC_133167.1, read on the forward strand.
TAGGACCATTGGCTAGTCCTTGGAAAGTGCATGTGTGTGTGTGTCTGTACTGCAGTGTCTGGAGAGACTAAACTCATCCTGCAGACGGGGAGCACCAGTGCCTTGAGCTCCGGACTCTCGTGGAATTAAGAATGATGACCAGCTGGGCACGATCTGCCAGCGCCCACCCTGGATGCTCATCTTAACTGGATGATGGGACTTCAGAAAATGTATTAGTTACTGACGCAGAATGACAGTATCTCTCAAAACAGGATGAAGATTTGAATGGACTGTGAGAGGGATGCCGCACCCCTGATGGCAAGAGAGCCTGATCAGGTACTAAATGTTACCTTAGTGTAAATAGCTGAGTTTGTTAGCTGGGAAAGTCAGCGTCTAATTTTCGCTTACACTCTCACTTTGTAATCCCTCCATCCCCTCAACATTTCCCAAACCTTCGATTCAGAAGTTATATATGCATTTTTCTTGGAAGGCATTTTGAGACAGTATCACATAGGAGAAGTGTGGCCTGTTCCACCACCCCTCTTCACTGTGACTATAAGGAGAGAGAGAAGTATTGTCAGAAGGACAACATTCAGGTATTCCAGGCACTTCCTAGAATGCAGTGCAATGAGTAGTAGTCTTGGGAGGGAAGGGAGAAAGCATTCAGTTCCAAAAGGCAGCTTCCAAGCAAAGACTCATGAGATCGAAACAAAAAAAGCAAAACATTATCCCTCACTAAGCTTTGAGCTCACAGTTATAGATGGATTCAATTTAAATTTGTGCATAGAAATATTATAATGTATTATTTTTCAAGTAGAGGGAGTTTTACTTCTATACTCCATTTAAATATGAATATTCATAGCCATTTTTAAAAACATTTTTACTGTTAGTAAACTCTCATTCCAATCAAATTACATAATCTATTCTTAATGTAGATGTGGACTCTCACAACTTGACAGTATAACTACAATGAGCTTTAATAGCTACCTCCAATTGTAGCTATATTTATCGGTATACAAATGCATTTCTGTAGAGTCCTATCTGTGCTGACACGTGTGGGCAAAGATTATCTACATGAGAGAATAATGTTATATGAATACTGGAGAAACATTCTGATTCTCAATTTTGCAAACAAATCTTTGTTTAGCTTTTGGAAAAGACAGTGTCAAATTAGTGTTATATATTCACAGAGCAAATAGGCAAGAATATTGGCAATCATTGGATATACAAAACCCAATTAAAGTTGGTAATGTCTAAAATGCACTTAAAACATCACATTATGTTTCATGCTACCTGAGAAATGGTATGGCTTCATAAGGTATGAGTATTCATAATGGTATTGCATTTCAAGGCAGAAAATAGATTTCTTATCTCAGTAGGACATGTTCATATTTCTATCATATTTGTTTCAGTATAACAGTTGGGACAGAGCCATGTAATAAAACCTACAATCAATTTTAAGTTTATCATTTTAATGCAAAGATTAATACACTGCCAACTTATATGAGTTAGAGTATTAACTCATTTAAAAATAATTTAGATTAAATAAATTGAAAAAGGTAAGCAGATTAGTTGAAATACAAAGCATTAATTTGAAACTTGTTTTCAAATGCATATGGTAAATTTAATATAGACTACAAAATTAAGGCAGCTGAAATGCTGGTCTTTTAAAAACTCACTTTTTTTGAGTTTAAAATGTTATCACTTGGGCAGGTTCAAACCAGAGACATAATAGGAATTTGTTTAAAAAGGGGTAATCTGTAATGTGTGTCAATAAACGTTTAGGACCAACATAATTAACTTAGGTATGGAAGCTAGCTTCAATAAGTATCATTAGGAAGACGAGACACACTGTCCAGGTAGCAAGTTTAGGCAGTAACAAGAGGCTGGGTCAAAAGGGGCAACAAGAAAGGGGCAAATGCCAGGCAGCAGGTAGGTTCTTCAGAGCACAATGTAGTTCTGATGCTGGTGGGAGCTTGGAAGGAGCCCAAGATCTAGTCTTGTTTAAAGAGGATTATGGACTATGTAAAGTGACCAAGGAGCCTGTGCACTGGGAGCATTTTCTAGTTAGACATGCATTTGTTGAACAAAGCCGGTGAGCAAGAGGAAATGGGCTGTTTCTTACATGCCCATGAGAGTCTTACCTCTAGTTTACTGACTCCTGATGAAAATGCAGTACTGGATATGGTTGCTGGTTATAGGAATTAAAAATTGAAATGAATAGGTTGCTTGATATATGGGAATTTCCCAAAGAAATATGCTTCCTCTCTATATTACCAATAAACATACTGAAGAATGAAATAAGATTCATATGCACTAAGGGAATTAAAGTAGTCTTAGAGATAATACAAATGAGACATGAAAACAATGTTAAATAAGGAGTATGATTAATTCAACTGAAATATAATGAGATCTATTTTTTAATCTAAAATATAATTTAATAGTCTTAATAATATGAAGATAAATGTATAGAAAATATACTTCATAAGAAATTATTAGGAAGTAATTTATAAAAAATTAAAGTATAGCAGGTAAAACCAGAATCCTAAAGCAGAAAAATACTAATCAAATATGTAAACAATATATTGAAAATATTTCCACAGAAAGATTCAATCAATAAAAATAATTTGGTTATTTTAAAATAAAATTTTAGGAGATTAAAAGAGAAGAAAAGCTTGTCACACTCTTAGTTTCCTGCCAGGAGTTTCCAGGCTTAAGTAGATTCCAAGCTCATGTTCTCAAGGGTTGAAAGCTCAGGGTGGTGCTAGTCTACAAGCCTCTATGAATAAAGGATCTGGCTCTGGGCATTTGGCTTAGTGAGCAGTGATGTCTTTGTGCGAAGAAAAAGTAGGCTCTTCCTCTGCACCCATGCAGACCAGGCTGGGTCGGGGAGGGAGACACAGTCCATAGGGCTGGCAGTTGGTGGGCTGGGTTTCAGGCGTGCTCAACACCTCGGAACAAATTGTGCAGCTCTTTACTGCTGCTTCTAAAGCAGGACCTTGGGCCTCAACTCATGATATAAGTTAGCCTTAAGCCTTTATCTAATTTTATTTGTGAGAGGAAGTAAACAGTTTATTGGAAAACATCTCTGGTGACAGCTTTCACTCCCAAGGATAGTGGCTTAGCTAGCAAATAAGCATAGGGGAAAAAAAGTGGAAACAAGAATAAGAAAAATAGGGATACTGTACAACAGAAAAAAGCATTGATGAATATAAATTCAATCCATTTTGACTGATAAGTAATGAAATAGCAAATGTTGGATAGTTAAATATAACACTTTGCATGTCTGCCCTTCTTACTAGACTTGAATACCTGAGTAGCAGGTGTGTTGCACACATTTTTTAATCCCCAAAAGCTAGTTTAATATCTGACACATAATATGTTAATGTTTGGTGACATAGATGATGATAGATACAAGAACTCTGAGCCTTCCTCCTGGGGCTGGGGAAAGTGTTCAGGTTATGCTTTAATTACTGGTTAAGGAGTTTTATTTTAAATGATTACTAATTCCATTAAAAAGGAGTTCTCCATGCTAAATGGTGTTTTGAAGTTCTAATTTTAGGGAAATACATTTTTATTTAGACTGAATTGGGACCAATTTGGAATGAAAATGGACAACAGTTCTGGAATTCTGTAATACAATCTGAGTAGGTTTTAATTACATTTTTCTCACTTATTTTATTCCCTCATCCAACAAACTTCCATTGAGTTCTTATTATGAGTCACATACTACACTGACTGAAGTAGCTCTTAATCTACTTAGTTTAACAAAAAAGACAATACATTCAACACACACAAAAAATACTTTATAACAAAACACGCAAAGCATGCTATGTGAGCAGAGGACTGAAGTGACTTATCTGGGGTGAGAGGGAACCCGGGAAGGAATCTCTACAGGAGTTGGCACTCGAGCTGAACTGTGAATCATTAGCAGTTACCCAACTGAAGAGCAATACAGGGAGGAAGGCACTGCAGGATAACAGAATATGATCCCACAAATTCAAAGGTGATATTTTGATTATGTAGATTAGAATCTTTGGCTGAGCGAAGTACTGGAATGGGTGGTCCTGAGTAAGGAGGCTGGCACTTGAGTTGAAGTTTATCTTGAGAATAATTGGGAACACATACAGGTTTCACAGTAGAAGAGTATCATAGATAAGATTATATTTTAAAATGTATCCGTGTCAGCAGTGGGGAGGATGGAATGTAGGGCTAAGAAATTGGGCATAGAGTCATTAACCTATAATTAATTTATAATTATTAATTTCTATAATTAATTTATAGAAGCAAGTCAGCAATTCAGCTTTATGGACTACTAGGGCTAGAACTATTATAATGTGTATAAGTGCGATAAGGTTGAGAACACATCAAACTAGAGCTAAAATGGTTTACTGATTGATTTGGTGGGGACATAACACTTAGTTTCTGACTTGGATAACAGATTTTTTTTTAATGGAATTCACAGAGCTTAGAAACACAGGACAAAGAACAAGTTTCAGTAATTACCTATAAAGAAAGATAATGAGTTTTTGAGTTCAAAGAACTTGGCAGATGTCTAGGTTGAGATGCTTTATGGACAGTTTGATATAGGTCTTCAACTCATCAAAGAACTTGGGAATATATGTACATATATATATACACATACATGAGAGGGAGAGAGAGAGATGCTAGGTGAAGTTATGAATGAGTTCCCTTCCTGTCATTCAATTGTTACTTGCCTATATTTACTTTCCATGTTCAAGTTTTATTCTGTATTTTAAACCATCTTAACAATAACAAATGCTTTAGCAATGCCTACATCTAGCAGACTAGAGATGATGGGTAAGAGATAGTGTTAGAATAATTTAAGTTTCCTAATTATATAGTAGTAATTTAGGCATGGATAAGACTGGGATTTTAGCTCCAGGACTTAGGCACAAGCTGTCCATGAGTGCCCAAACCTACTTCCCCAGTCTGACTGTTTCACTGGCCTGACTCGTGCTGACGTCAGTATGAGCTGAACTGGCGGTCTCCTCGGACGCCGTTGCCTAATGAATCCTCCATGACTTACCTGCCTGATTGCCTTGCTCACTCTTGATCTTCAGTCTATCAGCCTGGTTCCCTTATTTTGGAATGGGGTTACCAGAATAGATTATAAGTGTCATATAATGTATTCATTTTGAGTCCCAAAGTTATAAAAGATGCATATATCAAATACCTAGAATAACTGTTTATAACCAGAATGGATGATTTCACATGCTTAAATAACATTCATTTCTTGACCAGCTACTGGTATCCATTAGAACCAATCAATTTATCTGCCCAGTTGAGTTTCAACTAGTCTTCACTGAGAACCTCCCCCCTCAAACTTTACAGAAATTTCTATCTGATAGCTAGCCACCAGATATTTTTCTGCTACAATTATAATGTTAAACATGACTAACCATGTCATTTCACACACAAAGAAAACATAGGAGATCTGCATAATTCAAAAACATAAAAAGAATGATAACATAGAAAAAGAAGAGGAGTCATAAATATACACAAATGATATTTACAATGAAATTAAGAAGAAAAGATCAAGGGAAAAAGGATTTAAAGAGAAAGCTTAAGAAGAGGTGAACAAGTAGAATGATAGGAGATGCCAAAAAGGAGAGAAAAAAAATATGCATATTTTAAAGTCAAACACTAGGTTTGATTTTGAACAGCAGAAGCCAAAATCCTGCTCTAACAGGTTAAAAACAAACTCAGCACTCCACAGTAGATATTCCCATCTATGTTATCTCCTGAGATAGCTTCAAACATTTTGCTTGGGGAAGAATTATCCATTCCAATTTTAGTTTCCATTTTTGGAACAAGTTATCTTAGAAACATTTGAAATGGAATTGATTTCCTTATTATTTTTATCTTCTTATTTGTCCATCATAAAAGGATATAATGCAGTCTTTCACAAACCGTATTTCAGGAAAACATTTAAATCCATGACTATTAGGGCAAATAATCAAGGCAGTAAAAAACCTTGATTTTTCCCCTTATTTCTCTATTTCAAATAGAATTCAGTATAGATTATTCTGATATAAGAACATATGTTTATGACCAATATTATTTAAGGTAACCCAGTTCCTACAGTGGACATAGGAAATAGACCTTCCTCAGAATAGCATCACTTCAGTGTTGCTTCCCTTTAGTACTCAGTTGGCCTCTGATGCCAGGGTTCATTGCCAGGCTGCCATAACCCTTTACTGTTTGCATATGGTGAGGTGAACCCTACCAGGCATGAAGACTCCATCTTATCAAGTGGCGCAGAATGGGGTGGGGTGCATATTGGAAAACTCTGTTAAGAAATGTGTGATGTTCTCTAGTGTTCTATTGAACAGTTTTATTCTTCAGCACACCAGAAGCACTTGAGTGAAAAATAATGCAGAGGTGTAAAAATAAGGCAGAATCTGGAAGTGTGACATGGAGACTTCCTAATTGTTCCTGGGTAATTTGGAAATACGATACAAACATGACTACTGGAAAAATTTGCAGAAGGGAGAGCTATTTATTTACTCTCCTTCCCACTTCCAGATTCTCAGTTAAGAGTATATCCAGATACAGAGTGTGTTTATGCCATTCTTCCCAAATGTTATTTATGAATAGTGATTTATTAATTAAACTCATTCATTTACCATGCCAACAGTTTTATGTATATATATATATATATATATTTTTCTGCAACAATTGAAAATAAAACACATTTGAAAATTTTAACATACAAATATGTTATAAAACATATATTTACTATTTCTTGTCTACTAGTACTGTTTTACAGTTCCTGGAAGAATACTATGTACTTTGCATATATCTGAGTTATCCCTTACCCCCTGCCCAATACTCTTATTACTTTAACAAAACTTGCCATGGTGTATTGTCTGGAGGGCCAATTGTTCTGAAAATATGATAAACTCTGAGTGTAAGCAACCTTAGAACAAACAGAAAATAAATGGACCTGTTATACTTATTCTGAAAGATGGCATAATTAAAGTAATGATAGAACTCCAGAGATATTGCACTGAGTCTCTGTGGTTCAAAAATGCCAACAGACAGAAGAAACAATATAAATCCCAAACCTTCTGCTGCTATACATTTCCCAAACAGTGCAAACCACTAAAAGCAAAAGTTTGATTTACTTAAATACTTAACAAAAATTTATTGCAAGAGATATTTTTCACTGAATTTTACAGTTTCAAGGAACATGGTACAAAACAGTGCCATCAGCTTTGTCTAAACATTAAATAGGTGCAAATACACAAAGATTAAAAAAAACAAAGAGCATACTTTACAACATAAATTACAGTACTATAAATATATTTTATGTACATTATACATAATCTTAAGACACCATTTTAATATACAGCATATATTGTATTGATTTTCAAACTATTCAGTGCCTTAATAATATTATATACCGGAAACTTAAGAATTTATTTGCATCATTACACTTACAGGAAATGACTTCAAATCAATGAGGCCGGCTAGTTTATTTCCACCATTTAAATGGGCAGTTGTTCCTCTTAGATGGGTATTTACGCATACAATAGTTTTCACATGAATATTTTCTTTCCCTTTTATGGGGATGGCTAGAAGAGGGGCTGTAGCGGGAGGACAGCAGGGTGTGGAGAAAGCAGCGAAGGGAAGAGGGCGTGGGGCAAGGGAGGGAAAGCCAGGTGGCTGGGATGAAGAACTGAAGCTGGGATGATTGGCATCTGAGGAGGAGCAACAAAGGTCGGCTGATTCCCAGAACAAAGCCTTGGTCCTGCGGGTCCTACTGAGATCTGAGGTAACGATGTTCTGTTGAGAGTTGGGACTTGGGACAGAAACTGTTGGTGCGGTTGAAGCACTTTAAAGGTTCCTGCAGCTGCGGCGGCTGCAGCGGCTGCGGCGGCAGCTGCGTGCTGCTGTAGAACAGTGTGGTGTATCGTGGTTACGGAGGTAGAACATAAGGGCGGCTGCAAAGGCAGAGGCTGCAGAGGTGCGCTAGCGGGTGGGAGGGCAGCTGGAGGAAAAGTGAATTTGACCTTGTTGGCCAGCACGTTGGGTGGTATGATGTGCTGGTAGACTTCACAGGGTAGATTTTTGAATTTGTCATGGTTTTCTATTGGGATCAGTAACGCTTGTTCCGGTAGGGCTAATGGAGCCAGGAATTGCTCTGTTGTTACAAAGGCGTGACCATTGACGTGTGCTTCTTTGAACGGTAGTGGTGGTTGTGCGTTGAGGATTCCTGAATTAAAGCGCAGCCACTCAGTTGGTGCCTCATTCACCTTTCCTTGTGGAAGGGCCTCAGCCAGTTCATAATGGCAAAGGTAAGATTTAGGTCGTGACTGTCTAAGGTTCCTATCAACATGGGGCACCTTGAAAGGGCTTTGCTTTTCATTACTGTTTACAGTCTCACTTCTTTCCTTGTGTTCGAGCATGGTACTGTCCATTTCTCCTTTTGCTGGGGCACTCGATCCGGCAGGTCCATTGGAAATCTCTGACAGTTCCCCAGAAGTGGTCTCCATCACTAAATGCTCCTCTTCACCATTGGTTTGAGAAGGCAGGGGGCTTCCAGGGGATGGCAGAGTCAGTTTGTTTTCTACCTGATCTGTGGGTTCTGAATTCCTTTGAGCATTTGCGATTTCTTGTGGTTTTACTTCCTCCTTTTGCTCTTTGCTTATTAACTCATCCTGGTGACATAAGGAAGTCTTGCCTTTCATGACATAATCTGTATTCTCTCTGAGTTCCAGAGCTTCAAATCCGGTGTGGAATCTGCTTCTTTTTCTCCTCCGTTTCCTTCGAGGCTTACAAGGAGCAGAAGCATGTGGTGGCCTCGAAAAGTCTGGTGAGTTATTCTGTCGATTTAAACTCTCATCTGAAGAGTAAGAATATGAATGTTGTCTGCGTTTTCGATGGCATCTTTCTGATTCATTAAGGAGAGAATTGTAACCTCTTTTAACAGCCTGATTCTGACTCAGGCATTTCATGCTATTTTGAAGAACTAGGCATCTGTGATCCTGACTACAGCTGGACATTTTGGCTTTCCAACTACAGTAAGTTCTGGAGTATGTTAAATTATGTTTCCCAGAATTTATCCTTGTCGCATTAGATTGTCCATTTAAAACAATGGAGTTCTTCGTACAGTGTTTTTTGGAACTGATAGCATCATTATTACTGTGTTCAGTGTTCCAGGTTTTACACACGTCATCATTCTCGCTTGAGTATACAGATGCTGATTTGGCCCTTTTATCAGGTAATTGATGTGAGTCCAATAATTGCTCTGCAGCTAAATACTGCTTTTCTGAAATTGTTTCCAGCAGATTTTTCCCAGTTGTACCAGTGTAACTATTTTTCATTTCCACTTTAGAGTGAATTTCTGAATCTTTGGTTTTCTCCCCATGATGATGCTGACATAACTTTCTTCTTTTTTTCTTTCTTCTATTTTTATGAAACCAGTGTTCAGGAGTCTCTTTCAACCTTATTTTGTTGTATTTCTCATCTAGGGTGTCTTGTTTTGTTTGTTTTTTAGTAAAAGATTTTTTTGTTTTTCTGATCCTACAGGAAATATTTTTATACCTCTGACCCAGATTCTCATTTTTTCTAGAATCACAGCTATTGGAAAGAGTATCATCAGACAAAAGAGGAGTGACTTGAGTGCATTCATTGTTGCTACCTCCTGTTTCATGACCAGTGGGTCCTGCAGGAGATGTGCCCTTGCAGTCTGAAACTCGTCTCTTGCAAGTGTCTTCTCCCTTCTGCTGAGATTGAAAATCACTTAAGGGTAGCTTTTTTTTATCTAGATTGTTGTTTAATTTAGTGGACTTGAAGTCAAAACAAAGAGGATTACAGCTATAAGAAATTGATGGTTGAGTAGTTGTGTAAATCAGCATTTCTGATGGCCACTGAAGAACTGTGGATCCATCTTTGTTAAGGACAGGTGCAAATGGCTCACCTGGCCTTTTATTTAAATCTGCTTTTTTATGTAAGATTATATTATCCTCTTCCGAATTTGAAGGGGCCAACATCTCAGAACCATGATTTTTATTTTCAACTTCAACTGTAGATGGATCATTGTCTTTAACATTTTCCTCTGTGGTAGCTTGCAAAGACATGCAGTCATTAGCTGTATCAAGGATTGTGGATTCATTTCCTAACAACACAGAACCATTACCACTGATAGGTATGTCTTCATTAATAACAACATCTTGCAGTGGTATTTGATCTGCTGATGAGACTAGATTTTGACAATTATCTGCATCAGAAGATAAAGGGAGTTGAAACTGGCAAAATGAAGGTAATAATAATATATCTTTTTCACTAGACACTTCTTTCATCTCTTGAGCTTGAGCAGTTTCTTTGACAGTGCACCTTCCCTCTGGTGGATGAAAAGAGTTAGCTTTCTCCTCAGAACTCAAAAGCACATCTACTGGTGAAGAGAGCTGAAGATGACAAGCACCAGGGATGAATCTACTTTTTCTGCTAAACCCTTTCTCTGCAGAGGCATCATCATTGTACTCAGAGAAGGCTGCCGCTGAGGACTCCAGCTTCACGGATGCTTTCTTTGGAAATGCGAAAGAAAAGCCAATTTTGTGCCTGTGAATTCCCTGGGCTTGATCCCCAAGTTGGTTATTTTTTGCTGTAGAATTATTTGCGCTTTGTGGATCTGCAGCAAGAGTGGTAACATCTTGAGTATTCTCTTCACTACTAATCAAACTGCATTTGAAATCTTCCTGGTTATTGACTGAATCCACAACAGCTCTTTGGGAAATTTCATTACAATTTTCTCTCACAGTAACAGTTGTTGACTTGAACATGGGGCCACTTCCAGGAGCACTACAAAAAGAAACAAAAGTGTATATTACATCGAATGCATTTGAGGAAAAATATTCAAATGCTTACATCTTAGAAATGTCATCATAAGATTTTTTTTCTTCAGAGTTTAAAATCTTTGTCAGAGAATTACTTTCATATGGTGCAACTGCCTTCCATAGTGCCACATCTGATGGTTTGGAATACTTGGAAAAGCTGTTCTGAAGTTACTTTTATAGCTATTAACAGCAATGTTGAGGATGCTCAGGTGCCCTCAGCCAGTACTTCCTGACCAAGATTTTTTACTCCCATAGTCTCTTCTGTTTTGTTTTGGTGTGCTGTGGAATTCTCAATAATAGAATTAATTCACAAATACTTAACATCGTTGATACTATGTAAGAATATGAAAGAAGTTAAAAAAAATTATGAGTTCCATAGGGCTGGGGATTCAGGTCAACTATTTAAATCAACAAACATTCGCTTAGAGTCTACCTACCACAGCCATTATAAATAATATAGCATATAGTAAGTGCAGGATAAAAGATTACTTATCTAAGATGCAATTTCTATTTATTTGATGTCACAATGCACCATAATGAATTCTGACTAAAAGAACTCTACTGTCTGGCACATACACCAGGAGCTACCTAAATATCATGTTTATCCAACCAGAATCATGTGCAGAATTTTCCATGCTATTCTAAAAATTTCACTTCTTAGAAGTTATAAATGGCCCCAAATTTCTTTAGTTAAATATTTTCTTTATCTAATCTATAACACAATGGACTGCTTCATTGCTTTATTTGATGTTAAGAAATGATGCTCCTCCCTTTTTTGTACACACTTAGAGGCCCCAAATTAATAGGAAAATTGTGCATGTGCAGGTATGTGTTTGTGTTTGTATATGTGTTTGTGTTTGCATAATGTGAGATATGTACTGTATACTGAGGAAAGTAATTTAGATAAGAAGTTGTGTTTCTTTTCGTACACATCCTATTATTTACTCTGGTTTTCTTAATATATTAGAATTTACATTTGTAAAGCTACATATAGGACGTTAAATTATATAGATCTGATGATTCTCTACAACATAAAGCTTGCACCTGTGGAATATTTCATTTCTTACCACACATAGTAAAAATATCTGGTTGGTATAATTGCATAGCAGTTAAGTTTGATTTTAGCAGTTTCCTATGGGATTCTAAATACATTTAATTTTAATTTTTCCAAACAATTAAGCAACCTATACAATGTTATGCTATAGTATTATATCTCAACACTATTTAGTATAAAATAAATTTGGTATAAAATAGCTTTGTTTTGCACTTTAGAGACATATTTATTTGCCAGGGTGGGGGGTAAGGACACTCTAAAAATTATCTTTTTTCATAACATCTTCCTGGCCTGAATTTTAAGTACTGAATTGTAACACTACAGCCACTCACTGTTAGAAGCAGATGAAAATGTAAGAGTTGTGAACTTTTAAGAGTCTGCTATCTATTCAGAGTGAAATTAATTTTGACCTGCCTCTGAAATGCACAGGGTCTCTCTGACCTTCGTTATTTTTAATATAATCTTAAAGATAGTTTCAAATAAATGTTCTCCAAATTTTCCATTAAAAAGGAAGTTCTCTTGAAACCCCGTTTATAACAAAGGTATGAGATGGTGCTTTGGTCTCTTATCAAATGTTTAATGGAAGAATAATGTAAAATTTCTTTCTTCTTACATACTAAAATTATAGTAATTTTGGTTTTTTATTGAAATGTGCATTAAACAGGTATTTGCATAAAATTCCAATTCCAATTATGTCGATAGCCCGCAGAAAGCCAGAATATGTTAGTGTATTATTCTGGGTACAGAAATAAGTAGATGTGTGCCCTTTATTTCTACGTCCCTTTTTGTTGTTATTGTTATTGTTTTGTTTATGTTTTAAGAAAACTTAACATTTCATTGCACACTCACCATACAGTTTCCTTTCTTAACTCAGCCAGTTTGTGCAGACGTTGGAGAGCCTTTTCCTGTTTTCTTTCATCTTTCCTGGATTTGGATGCTACATTTCGAGCAAATTCCCTTTGTTTCAGTTCTTTGAGCCTCTATTAAAAAATATGGAAACGATTAATATTATTTGGGTCTATGGCAATGTTCAAGTCACTACTGTAACTGTTGGAATTTTCCAATACATTACCTTTGACCTCATCTAAGGAAAATGCAGTATTTGTGACAGTTCACTTTTAACAAAGATATTTTCTTGCACTGTTGCCTTGTGAAAATGCCAAGGCACATTAATTACATTACCTTAAAAGATGTGCCTATGCCTTACAGAGACTGAATTGAAAACTTTCATCTCTGCTTATCGTTTCCTGCCAAGGTTCTCTGACTAATTCAGATAAATTGGTGGAATCTTACAAACCCTTAATTTTCAAAAAAATTTCAATTAGCTTGTGTATTTTAATTTGTATAATAAATTCCATCACATTTTTTATGTACTCTATTAGAACAGTATCTGGTCCTTTCCATATTTTCTAAGAAAACCAAATGTCTTATATTAATCCATAGGCAAATAGTCCCTACTAATGTGATTTAAAACAATCTCTCCTCTCAAATATCAGGTACAGTTTCCAGATAATTCAAAATCTGGGAAGAAAATTAACAATGTTTTGTGGAAATTCTTTTAACATGAGGCATATTTTCCATCTGTATTAAAGAAGCTCATTTTTTGGATTAAGGCCAGAGAAAGAGCATGTCACCCTTCATAGAACTAACGAATAGTCATGTATGTGGCATAATTTAAGGGACACCAAAGTAGTCCCATGTCCCAAACATTTCCGCTATAGTCTTTCATAGTGGATAGGTATTAAAAATGACTAAAGCACTATTTTATTCCATGAAGGCACATGGTGTTATACATTTGTAATATGTCAGAGTCTTAGAGTAAGACAATAAGAAAATAAAACAAATATTAATTATATTTTTATGAAGTAATTAAACCAAGTCTTAAAAAATGTCTTACAGATATACTCCAATGTATACAAGGTCTTAAAAAAACACCTGGTATATAAAATGTTTGCTTAATAAAAATTTGTTGATTTATATGTGAATTGCTTAGATCCTTCAAATTAGGAATTTTCCTATTGCAAAAAACAGTCATGTTCATGAAATAATATTAGACTCCTAGTGATCCTGGATTATATCTACTTAACTTTATCTAGACAATACCATAACTTAAACTTCAAATAATCTCTATTTTTTAAATTGATTGGGTTTATATAAGGTATGTATATATGTCTGAGATTATTCTAGAATAATTATTTAAATAATACAAAAATATTTTGAGAATTCTCATTTACATTGATAGATCTGTGAAGGAGTTTCAGTTGACTTTATATAAGTGATATACCACCTCATAATATCTAAATTGTACCAGTATTTCATAGAAAGTAATACTTTTATGCCATTATTTTGATATAACTATTTAAAGTATCTATAATTTTATATGCATTAAGTTATTTATTGGTCATAAGAAAAGATCTAGAATTAGAATGTAATAGGGCAAGAAAATTTTACTTCTAGATGTTAGGTATTCACAATTTCAGTTATCTTCATTTCCTTGAAACTTGAAGTCATATCAAGATTCATTCAACAGACAGTTATTGACTAGCAACAGCCATTCTGTTAAATAGCTGGGATTTTTTAAAAAGTTAAAAGAAATGCTTTTATCTTAATCTTGTGTGTGTCTGTGTGTCTGTGATTGTGTGGATAAGTGTATGTGAGTGTATGTTTATATGCATTTTGTAGAAATATAGAGAGAATGCACACACCAAGAGATAATAGCAATTATTGCTTATTTTGCCATATGAAGAGAGAAAAGTGGTTCCCAAAAAACTGCAGGGAAGGCCACCTGGGCAAACTGGTATCTGATCTGGGTCTTGAAGGCTATGAAAGAACATGAAGAAGGGTTGGATGTTGGAGGTGGGAGGATATTTCAGTGAAAATAAGCTGTTTTATATAAACATAGAAACAGGAGCATGAATATTCTAAAAACAATGCATGTAAAGAAAAATGGCTAGAGAAGAGTGTATGTGCAGAAGTGATGAGAATTAATGAATGACAGGGTCTAATCAAATCATGAGGAATCTTTCTATCAACGTATGAAATACACAACAATTATATGACTGGAGGAAATATTGAAGGACTTTAAACAATGCAATGCCACAATAGGATTTTCATTTTATCAAAATTTTCTTTGGCATCAGTATGGATTACACTTTGCCATAGAACAAGATTAAAGATGAGGACATTACAGTGATCCAGATAGGAGACATTGACAGCCTTTTCAAAGGCAGTGGCAATGAAAGAAAGTAGAATTGGTGACTTACTTGATGTGAATAATTGAGTGATCTGAAGGATAAGCATTAGCTTTACTGAGAAGTATTACCTGCCATTATAAGAAAGAGATTCAATGAAGAGAAAGTTTGGGTGCTAGAAGAAGATGCTAACAGAGAAATTGAAAGGAAATAGAAGCTAAATTCTCTAACATAAACACTTAAAAGAATTAAAGTGCCAAGTAAAATAAAGCAAAAAAGAAAGCTGCAATACCAATATAAGAACTAATGTTCAAAATGTTTTTTTCATTATTACTTATAAATGGTGACATTTTAACAAGTTGAGATTATTTATTTCCTAAAAGATCATTCTGGAAATTTGAAACAACAAACAAACAAAAAATAGACTTGACATTTAACAAAATATTTAGTAGAAGAGTTAATTTATATTACATATATACAATGTGTAAGTTAAAAGTACAATGCTTCTAACAAAAAGCAAAGCTTCTTTTCTAATAAAGTATATGAAATGTCAAGAATATCACTACTGACTGTTTTAAATTAGTCATTATGATTTTAATCTGTTTCCACTGATATAGTATTTAAATATCAATGAGTCCATCAAATATCAAACTAATACTATTGTGTTACCTGTGATATAATTGAGTGATTGAAATGGCTGGAATCAGCCTCTAATGTGGACTTACAGAGCTGTATATATTTAGCACGTAAATGTTTCAGTATTGTAGAAGTTGTCAAGAAGCACCAAGTTACATTCAAGTGTAGCTATTGATCTCAATCTCCATCTATGTATATTTAATTCTCTTATTTCAGTGACAGATTTCCAGATATCAAAGCAAATGAGCTTGTGAAATATTAAGGGACTATCAGCTGCAGAGCTTATGGGCCTGGCCAGACTTTGGTTACTTTTGGTTAGAATTTATTACTCTTCATATCCTGTCTCATATTTTTCTAAAGCAAAAATAAAGTCCTACATCATATTTTATATCTGGTAGAGTAATTGTGAAAGTAATTTATAGAAACCAAGTAAATTCTTTTGTGAATGCCAACTAAAAAGAAAACTTAAGTTCCCCACAAATAAATAAATAAGATAATACTTGTGAGGCTTATGGAAATATCAATACTATTTCAAAAGCTTCCTCAACAATTTATTGAGAATCTCTCAAAAGAAATTCTTAGTGATAAATGTCAAGAAAGGAATGGCAGTAAGCAAGAATTAGAAGTTAACAGGAATTTGCAGGAGGATGTGGTCTATCTACTTAAAAAATAATTTATAATGTATGCTGGTATATAATTCAATATATTCTTTGGAAATATGCAAGCAGAGAATGGAAAAACATGAAGAATCAATATCCTCTGGTTATCATACCATCTCAGAAGGTCTACTAAACTTTCCCACTGATTTACTTCTAATAGTTCATAAAAAACCAAAATGTCACAAGGGCCACACAGGTCATTAATCCTCAGATATGGTCTTAGGAAACCCATAGAGTTAAATGGTTGGAAATGTTATTATGATCCTGGCCTCAGGTCAGTGATAGTGTTCAGAGGCTGACAAAGGTTTAATCAATATGACAAAGAGGGATAGAAAAGACAGAGAGAGAGAACCATTTAGATAATTCATCATCTTGTGCTGACACATTTAAGTAAATTACATTGTTTGACAATTGCACAACAAACTTTCATGGACATTTATATATATACATATATATATTACACCTGTCTAATTACATCCAAAAGATAGTTCCTACAAGCAGAACTGCTGGAATAAAAGATATGCATATGTACTTTTGAGATTTTCCAAACTGCTATTCATAACTTTGTATCATAATTTTTTGTACTTCTCTTAACAATATATGAAAGATATATCATATCCAGTGTTGGGTAACATCCCTCTTAATTAGTTTCATTGATAGTCAATGAGTGATATATCATTAATGTTTTGCTGTAACTCATTTGTTTATAAGGAAAGCAAGAATATTTTTACATACATATTAGCCACCTGTATTTCTTAGTTTAGATTTAATAGTATTCTTTAAATTTTATGAAGCAATATTAAATATATTGCTTTGATTCTGAAAATACACATACAAGCAAACAAGGCTAGCATTATTATACATATTTAGAGAAGACAAAACTGAAGCTAAGGAAATTTTAAACAATTTTCCAGAGTAAAATGCAAATGGTAGAATTAGAAGTGGAATCAGGATGTCCTGTGATTTATTTCCTATATTTTCTTTGCTATGTGTTATTCAAGTTGTCTCACTCTTTAGGTCAGGCTGATTTGTCTGTGATGCATATATTTATTTGTCTTTCAGCAGGTATTCATTGAGTGTCCATTATGTGTCAGCAGCTATCCTAAGTCCAGTTCCTATATCTCTGACAAAGAAGAAATAAAAGCTCTGTTTCATGAAATTTTCATCATTGTTGAAAGAGAAAGGCATTACAACATGAAAACAGCTGAGCTGCATAGTTTGGTAGAGAGTGAAAAGTGCTGTGGATGAAACAAAGTTAAGCAGAGAGGGCATGTGGTGAGGGGGTAGGGACAGCGATTTCAAATCGAGTGATGAGGGAAGGTTTCCTACTATGTTAGTTTTCTATTTTTGTTTAACAAATTACAGAAAACTTAGCAGCTGAAAATAACACATATGCATTATCTCACAGTTTTATAGACATTATGCCTATAAATCAAGTGTTGGCCAGGCTGTATTCTCATTTGGAGACTTGTCTTGGGAAAACAAAATCTTCTCCCAAGCTCCCTAAGGGGTTGGGGAATACATTTCCTTGTGCAGTAGGACCGAGAGCCCCAGCTTCCTACTGAGCCTTAGCCAGGGCTACTTGGAGCCACTGGGGCTGCCAGCAGTTTCTTGCCACACTGCCCTCTCACAGATCCTCTTAAAACAGGACAGCTTCTTCACCATCAGCAAGTCTCTCTCTCCCTTCTGCTAAGACTCTTATATAACATAAGCTATATAAAGTGACCTAATCAATGAAGTGTAATCCCCTCACTTTTTCCATATTCTTTCAGTTAGAAACAAATCACAAATTTCATCCACATTCAAGGGAAGGGGATTATATAAAATAAGACTCACTGGAGGTCAGCTTAGGCTGTGTTCCCTTAGAAAGTGTGTCCCCTCATTGAGAAGGTGACAGTTGAGTAAGTAATTTTAGGAGTCAGGAATAAAGCACATACTGTTATCTCAGGGAAAAAAGCCTCTGGGCAGAAAGAACAGCCAGAGTGAAAGTAACAGTGAACAGAAGGTTTTTGCTTTGATCACTGCTCTCAGGTGCATGTCAGTGCTGATGCTCATTAGCTGCAAGTTCGCAAAAGCTGGGAGAATCATCTGAATCAAGACACAGGCAAGTGACAGCTGATAGAGGAAGAGAAAGCTTGGGCCTGGTTTACAGATGGCTCTGCATGATACATTGGCACCACGCAGAAGTGGACAGCTGCAGCACACAGCCGCTTTCTGGGACATCCATCAAGGACAGTGACCGAGGGAAAGTCTCCCAATGGGCAGAATTTTGGGCAGAAAATGAACAAGAAAGTGCTTGTTCATTTTGGTTGGGTAGAGAAGTGGCCAAAACAGAAATTATACACTGCTTCACAGGCTGTGGCCAACGGGTTGGCTGGACAGTTAAGGACTTGTTCCAAGCAAGGAACATGTTTGGAAAGTTAGTGATAAGGACATCTGAGAAAGAAGTGTGGGGCTAGATTCTTCTGAATGAGCAAAAACTTGATATTTGCATCCTGATACTCACTAAAGGATTATCTCAGCAGAGAAAGATTTGTCTAATCAAATAGATAGGGTGACCTGCTCTGTGGATACCAGCCAACCTCTTTCCCAAGCAGCCCTATCACTGCCCAGTGGGTTCATAAACAAAATAGTCATGGTGGCAGGGATGGGCTCAGCAACATGGACTTCCACTCACCGAGGATGACCTGGCTGTGGCCACTCCTGAGTACCCAATCTCTTGGCAACACAAAGCAACACTGAGCCCACAATACAGCACCTTTCCCAGGGGTAGTCAGCCAGTTACCTGGTGCAAGTTGATTAAGTTGGACAGCTTCCTTCATGAAAAAGGCAGTGCTTTGTTTTTCCTGGAACAGACACTTTCTTTGGATATGGACTTGCCTTCCCTCCATTCAATGCTTCTGCCGAAACTACAATCCACGGATTTACAGAATGCCTTATCTACCATCATGGTATTCCACACAGCATTACTCCTAATCAAAGGACTCAATTCACAGCAAATAAAGTATAGAAAGGGAGCTATGCTCATGGTATCCAGTAGTCTTACCATGTTCCCCACCATCCTGAAGAAGATGGCTTGATATAATGGAGGAATAGCCTTTTGAAGACTCAGTTACAGCTCCAGCTGGGTGGCAATACCTTGCAGAGCTGAAGCAAGGTTCCCTAGGAGGCTGTACATGATCTGAATTAGTGTCCAATATAGGGTACAATTTCTCTCATGACCAAATTGAAGGATCAAGAAACAAAGAGTAGAAATGGAAACCACTCACTGCTACCCTAGTGATCAACCAGCAAAATTGTAGCTTCCTTTACATAAAGTTGAGCACAACTTTATGCTCTCTAACCTAGAGGTCTCAGTTCCAAATGGAGGAATAATTCCACTAGAAGATACATCAATGATTCCACTGAACTGGAAGTTAAATCTGCTGTCTTGCCACTTTGGGCTCCTTGCCCCACTAAATCAAAAGGAAAAGAAGGGAGTTACTATGCAGGATGAGATAACTGATCCTCATTACTAGGGGGAATTGGACTGCTACTCCACAATGGAAGTAAGGAAGATTGTATTTGGAATACAGGATATCCCTTTTTATGTCTCTTAAGATTACTATATGCCTTGTGATTAAAGTTGATGGAAAACACAACCCAATTCTGGAGGACAACGAATGGCCCAGACTTTTCAGGAATGAAGGTTGAAGGGTCACTCCACCAGGGAAAGAACCTCAGTCAGCTAAGGTGCTTGCTGGGGGTAAAGGGAATGGGTAGCAGAAGAAGGCAGTTTTAAATGCCAACTATAACCACGTGACTAGTTACGGAAATGAGGAAATAAGGACTATAATGGTCATGGGCATTTCTTCCACTGTTCATTATCAATGTGTATACATAAATTTATTTTCTTTATTTTCTTTCCTGTTCTATCCTCTTATTATATAACATAAGATGAACTGAATATGTAGTATAGTGTTGGAATTACAGGATGCTAAGGAGAAGATTAAATGTCTATTATATATTAAGAATAAGAGTGAACCAACTTATTGTCTTTATTTGGAGATTAAGTTTAGTTGAAGATAATACATAGATATAAACATATAGATGTCTATGGGTGCCAAATCGACAAGAGATGGACTTGTGTTGGTTAATTATATGTGCCACTTGGCTAGGTCACAGTACTCAGATATTTGGTCAAATGCTTGTCTAGATGTCACTATGAAGACGTTTTTTAGATGAGATTAATATTTAAATTAGATAAGTAATACAAGATACTCATCATATCCCATTAAAGCAGATTATTCTCCTTAACACAGGTGGGTTTCATTCAATCAGTCGAAGACCTTAAGCGAGAAGACTTAAGTGCACTGAGAGGAAAGAATTATACCTTCAAACAGCCTTTGTATTTGAGATTGCAACATCAGTTCTTTTTGTGTTTGGAATACAGAATATCCAGGTTTCCAGCCTGGAGGCCAGATCTACAGATTTTGGACTTGTTAGCCAATTCATTAACATAAATCAGATGTCAATCTCTCTCACTCTCTCTTCACACACACAAACACAAACACACATGCAGAGTTCTGTTTCTCTGGAGAACCCTGATTAATAGTTTTTCACTAGAGGACAGGTAGTGTAGTTGTGATGTCTGTGATAAACTTTGCAGATTGCCCCCACATTATCAATTCCATCCTACTTCATTAATAGCATTCCCATTTTGGGTGGGCAGGAAGATATTCAACTAAAATAATAAAAATCCCAGGCTCTTTTGTAAATAAGAGTGACTGTGTGGCACAGTCCTCACTAATTCAATTATAAACAGATGTCTCTGAGGGGAATATCCCTAAAAAAAAAAGGGAAAGCCTCATGAGAAGAAAGATTCCCTCTGTGTTTTTTACTATGATGTTTGCTTCTTACCCAGGTATAATTGTGAGGCTTAGACGGGCAGCAGCCCTTTTTCAACTGTGAGGCCTTGGCAGAGAAGACTTTGATGGTAAAAATAGCAGAGCAAAAATAAAAAGATTCCTGTTCCCTAATAGCATCATTGAATTACTGCATCATCCTAGGACTGGTCAGTCACCTTTTGAAATGGGGAAAGCCAAATTTATTTGAGTTTTCTCTTATTTGCAACTGAATGCAATCTAAACTTTAATGCATACTCACTTACTACATGTGTGACTGGATAATTCACTTCATACTCTTAGACCTCTGTCTCCTCAGATGAAGAATGCTGATATTTAAAATTCCTTCTAGTTTTTGCCTTCTAAGATTGATATTTTCAATGACATCTTTTAAACTGGATTTAGTTGGTATTAAATATATACTTAGAATAAATAAGAGTTGCTTTGTAAAGTGTTTTTCTATTATGAATAAATCTACTACTCCTTTGATTTGTTCCAATACTTCTGTTCCTAGTTTCATATTTCTTCGTAAGTTAATATATTACCTACTATTACTGTTTACACAGGCTTAAAATTTCCCTTGACTTCCCCATAGTTGTTTCTATCAAAAGTTATTTTCAGTGGCTTTTGAAATATCTAAGTATGCTTTCTATCTAACAGAGAAGTAATATCCTCAAAGAATTACAACTCAATCACCATCTCTATTTCCTGAATCAATTTAGCTCTCCTGGAAGACACTATGCAGGATGTTTTATTAGATTATTAGCAAGTATATTTCTTTAGAGAAGGTTAAGATTTTCAAGTGAATGGTATCACACTTCATTGTGTAACTTCCTTCTAGTCATTATTTAATCAATGGCATTATGCTGAGTGAACCTATGGAAGACTCCTTAAAATTTCTATCATGAATGTGTATCATTTGGATGTTTCTCAAGGCAGCTTTAAAAGCATCTAATCTCTTAATGGCATATCATATCTGAATAATATCTTTCCCCGAGGCCTCTCACTCCTTAGATTACATTAGCTTAAGTTTCTCTTTGCAGAAACGCATTCTAGTTCTAATATAAAAGTCTTTGTAATCTGTGTGTTATATCTGAAACTGATTTTGCAGCCATCCAGTTCATTTTCTTAAGTGCTGGATCAGAAGTGTCTTGTGCATTCTAAGTGCTCATGAATGCTTATCAGACTGAATTGGCACAGGCAGTGATTGACTTCCTCATATACTAGGAGGCTTTGAAAATTTACTAACAAAAACTCAGTAAAACTTTGGTAGAACAGAGAAAGCCATGGAAACTTGAATATAAGAAATATTGACAGTCATTAAAAAAATAACCAACTTCAGTGGTCTGAAATTGAAGAATCATTAGGAATTAAGGCTCAATTTTAAAAGGAAATACTATGCTTCTCCTACCAATAATGAGGAAAATTGTAAACTATTAGGAATATTGTTGTATTATGCTATCTAAAAAATACTATGCTAACAATTTTATAATATAGTCATAAGTATTTGCACTTATAGAAATAGAGTAAAAATGCCTGAAAATACACAAAACATTAATGATACTTCTCTTCACAAGGTAAAATTAAAACTGTACATTTATTTTCTACTATAATATTTTTCAACTTTTTCTTACTAGTACATTTTACTTAGAGATTTTTATATTTAAACTTGAAAATTAAAATTACAAATATTTTAAAACAAAAGCAAAAATTACCGTTATACAGATCATCATATGTTCATAGCTATGGCCTAATAGATTGGACTGTTCTAAATATTTCAGAGCTCTCTGAAGACACTCAAGGAAATCAATATACTCTCAAAAAAGGATAGAATCAAACTAGTGAATTTTTACCTTTGTGATTTTAACCAAATGAAGTATTTGTGGATTGGTTAGTATTTTTATCATATCTTTGGTATAAATACAGTGGAAAAATAGTATGTAGAGATACCTGCAGGAAATATATTACACTATATAGATTTAGATACATTCTTTTGCTCCTCCTTTTTCTTTCAAAAAATATATATATATTTAAATTTTTTATTAAGGTATGATTGATATACACTCTTATGAAGGTTTCACATGAAAAAACAATGTGGTTACTACATTTACCCATATTATCAAGTCCCCACCCATACCCCAATGCAGTCACTGTCCATCAGTGCAGCAAGATGCCAGAGATCCACTATGTGCCTTCTCTCTGCTACACTGTTTTCCGTATGATCCCCCCCACACCATGTGTACTTAACATAATAGCGCTCAATCCCCTTCACCCTCCCTCTCCACCCACCCTCCCACACCCCTCCCTTTTGGTAACCACTAGTACATTCTTGGAGTCTCTGAGTCTGCTGCCATTTTGTTCCTTCAGTTTTGCTTCATCGTTATATTCCACAAATGAGGGAAATCAATTGGCATTTGTCTTTCTTTACCTGGCTTATTTCACTGAGCATAATGTCCTCCAGCTCCATCCATGTTGTTGTAAGTGGCAGGATTTTTTTCTTTCTAATGGCTGAATAGTATTCCATTGTGTATATATACCACATCTTCTTTATCCATTCATCTACTGGTGGACACTTAGGATGCTTCCATATCTTGGCTATTGTAAAAAGAGCTGCAACAAACAGGGTGCATGTCTTTTTTAATCTGAGAAGTTGTATTCTTCGGGTAAATTCAAGGGATGGGATTCCTGGGTCAAATGGTATTTCTATTTTTAGTTTCTTGAGGAACCTCCATATTGCTCTCCACAATGGTTGAAAGAGTTTACATTCCCACCAGCAGTGTAGGAGGGATCCCCTTTCTCTGCATCCTTGCCAGCATTTGTTGTTCTTAGTCTTTTCAATGCTGGCTATCCTTACTGGTGCGAGATGATATCTCAATGTGGTTTTAATTTGCATTTCCCTGATGATTAGTGATGTGGAGCATCTTTTCATGTGTCTGTTGGCCATCTGAATTTCTTCTTTGGGGAACTCTCTCTTCATATCCTCTGCCCATTTGTTAATCGGGTTAATTGCTTTTTGGTTGTTGAGATGTGTAAGTTCTTTATATATTTTGGATGTTAACCCCTTGTCGGATATGACATTCACAAATATATTCTCCCATACTGTAGGATGCCTTTTTGTTCTGTTGATGATGCCCTTTGCCATACAAAAACTTTTTAGTTTGTTGTAGTCCCATGAGTTCATTTTTGCTTTTGTTTCCCTTTCTCAAGGAGATGCATTCAGGAAAAAGTTGCTCATGCTTATATTCAGGAGATGTTTGCCTATGTTGTCTTCTAAGAGTTTTATGGTTTCATGACTTACATTAAAGTCTTTAAACCATTTCGAGTTTACATTTTTGTATGGGGTTAAACAATTATCCAGTTTCATTCTCTTGCATGTAGCTGTCCAGTTTTCCAACACCAGTTGTTGAAGAGGCTGTCATTTTCCCATTGTATGTCCATGGCTCCTTTACTATATATTATAGACCATATATGGCTGGGTTTATATCAGGGCTCTCTAGTCTGTTCCATTGGTCTATGGGTCTGTTCTTGTGCCAGTACCAAATTGTCTTGATTACTGTGGCTTTGTAGTAGAGCTTGAAGTTGGGGAGTGTAATTCCCCCTGCCTTATTCTTCCTTCTCAGGATTGCTTTGGCTGTTTGAGGTCTTTTGTGGTTCCACATGAATTTTAGGATGATTTTGTCTAGTTTGTTGAAGAATGCTATTGGTATTTTGATAGGAATTGCATTGAATCTGTAGATTACTTTAGGCAGGATGGCCAATTTGACAATATTAATTCTTCCTATCCATGGGCACAGGATGTGTTTCCATTTATTGGTATCTTCTTTAATTGTAGTTTTCAGAGTATAGGTCTTTCACTTCCTTGGTTAGGTTTATTCCAAAGGTATTTTATTCTTTTTGATGCAATTGTGAATGGAATTGTTTTCCTGATTTCTCTCTCTGCTAGTTCATTGTTAGTGTATAGGAATGCCACAGATTTCTGTGTATTAACTTTCTATCCTGCAACTTTGCTGAATTCAGATAGTACATCTAGTAGTTTTGCAGTAGATTCTTTAGGGTGTTTAATGTACAGTATCATGTCAACTGCAAAAAGGAACAGTTTAACTTCTTCCTTGCCAGTCTGGATGCCTTTTATTTCTTTGTGTTGTCTGATTGCTGTGGCTGGGATTTCCAGTACTAGGTTGAATAGAAGTGGGGAGACTGGGCATCCTTGTCTTGTTTCCAATCTTAAAAGAAAAGCTTTCAACTTCTCACTGTTAAGTATAATGTTGGCTGTGGGTTTGTCATATATGGCTTTTATTACGTTGAGGTACTTGCCCTCTATACCCATTTTGTTGAGAGTTTTTTTTATCATGAATGGATGTTGAATTTTGTCAAATGTTTTTTCAGCATCTATGGAGATGATCATGTGGTTTTTGTCTTCTTTTTGTTGATGTGGTGGATGATGTTGATGGATTTTCGAATGTTGTATCATCCTTGCATCCCTGGAATAAATCCAACTGGATAATGATAAATGATCTTTTTGATGTATTTTTGATTTTGCTAATATTTTGTTGAGTATTTTTGCCTCCTTGTTCATCAGCGATATTGGTCTGTAATTTTATTTTTTTGTGGTATCTTTGCCTGGTTTTTGGTACTGGAGTGATGCTGGCCTCATAGAATGAGTTTGGAAGTATTCCGTCTTCTTCTACTCTTTGGAAAACTTTAAGGAGGATAAGTATTAAGTCTTCACTAAATGTTTGATAAAATTCAGCGGTGAAGCCATCCAGTCCTGGCGTTTTGTTCTTAGGAAGTTTTGTTGATTACAAGTTCAATTTCGTTGCTGGTAATTGGTCTTTTCAGATTTTCTGTTTCTCCCTGGGTCAGCCTTGGAAGGTTGTATTTTTCTAGAAATTGTCCATTTCTTCTAGGTTATCCAGTTTGTTACCATATAATTTTTCATAGTATTCTCTAATAATTCTTTGTATTTCTGTGGTGTCTGTAGTGGTTTTTCCTTTCTCATTTCTGATTCTGATTATGTGTGTAGACTCTCTTTTATTCTTGATAAGTCTGGCTAGGGGTTTATCTATTTGTTTATTTTCTCAAGGAACCAGCTCCTGCTTTCATTGATACTTTCTGTTGTTTTATTCTTGATTTTATTTATTTCTGCTCTAATCTTTATTATGTCCCTCCTTCTATGGGCTTTGGGCCTCATTTGTTCTTTGTTTTCTAGTTTAATTAATTGTGAGTTTAGACTGCTTATATGGATTGTTCTTCTTTCTTGAGGTAGGTCTGTATTGCAATATGCTTTCCTCTTAGCACAGCCTTCTCTGAGTCCCACAGATTTTGAGGTGTTGAATTATTGTTGTCATTTGTCTCCATATATTTCTTGATCTCTGTTTTTATTTGGTCATTGATCCATTTGTTATTTAGAAGAATGTTGTGAAGCCTCCATGTGTTTGTGGGATTTTTCATGTTCTTTGCATAATTTATTTCCAGTTTCATACCTTTGTGGTCTGAGAAACTGGTTGGTACAATTTCAATGTTTTTTAATTGAATGAGGCTTTTTGGGGGGGCCTAATATATGATCTATTCTTGAAAATGTTCCATGTGTACTTTTGAAGAATGTGTATTCTGCTGCTCTAGGGTACAGAGTTCTGTAGATGTCTGTTAGGTCCATCTGTTCTATTGTGTTGTTCAGTGCTTGTCTCCTTACTTATCTTCTGTTTGGTTGATCTGTCCTTCACAGTGAGTGAAGTGTTGAAGTCTCCTAGAATGAATGCATTGCATTCTATTTCCCCTTTTAATTTAGTTAGTATTTGTTTCACATATGTAGATGCTCCTGTATTTCAGAGGATAGATATTTATAATGGTTATATTTTCTTGTTGGACTGACACCTTTATCATTATGTAATGTCCTTCTTTGTCTCTTGTGACTTTCTTTGTTTTGAAGTCTATTTTGTCTGATACATGTACTGCACTCCTGCTTTTTTCTCCCTATTAGTTGCATGAAATATATTTTCCCTTCCCTTCACTTTTAATATTTTTATGTCTTTGGGTTTCAAGAGAGTCTCTTGTAGGCAGCATATAGATGGGTCTTGTTTTTTATCCATTCAGTGACTCTATGTCTTTTGATTGGTGCATTCTGTCCATATACATTTAGGGTGATTATTGATAGGTATGTACTTATTGCGACTGCAGACTTTAGCTTTGTTGTTACCAAAGGTTCAAAGTTAATTTCCTTACTATCTGAGAGTCTAACTTAACTCACTTAATATGCTATTACAAACACCATGTAAATGTTCTTTTTTTTTCTCCTCCTTGTTCTTCCTCCTCCATTCTTTATATATTAGGTAGCATATTATGAACTCTTTGTCTATCCCTTGATTGACTTTGGGGATAGTTGATTTAATTTTGCATTTGCTTAGTAATTAGCTGTTCTACTTTATTTACTGTGGTTTTCTTACCTCTGGTGACATCTATTAAAGCCTAAGAACACTTCCATCTATAGCAGCCCCTCCAAAATAGACTGCAGAGATGGTTTGTGAGAAGTAAATGCTTCTCTGGAAATTGTTTAATCCCTCCTTAAAATTTAAATGATAATCTTGCTGGATAAAGTAATCTTGGTTCCAGGCCCTTCTGCTTCATTGCATTAAATACATCATGCCACTCCCTTCTGGCCTGTAAGGTTTCTGCTGAGAAGTCTGATGTTAGCCTGATGGGCTTTCCTTTGTATGTGATCTTATTTCTCTCTCTGGCTGCTTTCATAGTCTGTCCTTATCCTTGATCTTTTGCCATTTTAATTACTGTATGTCTTGGTGTTGTCTTCCTTGGGTCCCTTGTGTAGGGGGATCTGTGGATCTCCATGGCCTGAGAGACTATCTCCTTCCCCAGACTGGGGAAGTTTTCAGCAACTACCTCCTCAAAGACACCTTCTATCCCTTTCTCTCTCTCTTCTTCTTCTTCTTCTGGTACCCCTATAATGTGAATAGTGTTCTGTTTGGATTGGTCACACATTTCTTTTAATATTCTTTCATTCTTAGAGATCTTTTTTTCCTCTCTGTGCCTCAGCTTCTTTGTATTCCTCTTCTCTAGTTTCTAATTCACTTATCGTCTCCTCCACCACATCCAATCTGCTTTTAATACCCTCCATTGTGCTCTTCAACAATTGGATCTCTGACTGGAATTCATTCCTGAGTTCTTGAATATCTTTCTGTATCTCCCTTAGCATGTTAATCATTTTTATTTTGAACTCCCTTTCAGGAAGAATAATGAGGTCCATGTCATCTTTCTCAGGGGTTATATTAATTTAACTCTGAACCAGGTTACTTTGACATTTCATATTTGTATATTGCACCCTCTAGTGTCCAGAAGCTCTACTCTCTGGAGCTGCTCAGCCCCTGAAGCACTATTGGGGTTCACAGGGGAGTGGTATTGGTGCCTGTGGGGAGGGACGAGCTGTTTCCTGCTTCCTGGGTGCTATGCCTGTCTCCACTGCCTGAACCAGTGGGCCAAGCACACAGGTATAAGCCTCTATGCTTTGCGTTTGTAGTTGCTGTAGACAAATCTTCCCTCTGTCTGGCCTAAAGTCAGGGTACAGTTTGCTGATTTGAGATCCAGGTGTGGCAGGCCAGGAGAAAGGCATAGTAGGCTGCCTACCCCGGAGGGGTTCCTTCAAGCTGTGTAGCCAGCCAGGGAGCTGGAGCACGTGGAAATCATGAAAGCTCCCAGCCTTCTGGGCAGAGTGCACCTGGACAATGTTGTCTACCTGTCCTTTCTCCTGAGCAGTAAGCTCTGTGCAATCCTTGCCCCTTTAGCAGCCCTCTTGCTAAGGGTTTCCGTGTTAGGATGTCTCTCAGACTGTCTGCCTTTCTTTTGTCCCAGGGCAGCCAGATATGGATCCTTGCTTTCCACAAGTGGGTGGAATCTCAGTCTCTCCAGGAATTCTGCCTGTCTTAGCTTTCCAATCCCCTAGTTACAGGAGTATCATGAAAGCACCTTGAGGTATAGGTTTGTGCTCCCAGAGAAGATCTCTGGAGTAAGATATTCAGCAGTCCCAGGCCTCCACCTCCTCCCCACCTCCATTTCTCTTCCTCCAGCCAGTGAGCTGGGGTTGGGGAAGGGCTTGGGTCCTGTCTGCTTTGGTACATTATCTTGTTCTGTGAGGTCTGCCCTTTTCTCCAGGTGTTTTCAGTCTGGTGCAGTCCTCTTTCCTGTTGCTCTTTCAGGATCAGTTGTATTAATTATATTTTCATATTATATGCAGTTTTAGGAGGAAGCCACTGTTTCTCCTCTCACGCCACCATCTTTAATCCTAATTTCTCAAAAATATTTTTATATGTGTAATTACAAATGATTTATCACTTAGTATATGATAAAGAAATTATGAGTAAAGGGTTAGCAAACATTTTCTCCTTTTCAATAGAGGAATTTAGCCTCTGTTTGATTTTGTAGCTGTGTTTTTTAGACATGTAATAAGGGCAAGATATTATGTTGTGTTATCAGGCAATTTTGTTTAGGACAAAACAACACCTATTTGGCAAATTGTATTTGGACCAGGAAGACTGTGAAGGATTTATTAATTCTTCATAGAAAACCATAACTAGTGACTTCCTGAGTACAAACTAGGCTTGTTCCTTGTCAGGACCATGGAAGTGATACTATGGGAACCTTTTGCAAGAGAGAACAGTGAGATGGGACTTGCAAGCCACAGTGGCTCTTCCATCTAACCATTTGATCTCTCTGCAACCAGACTGTAATGGGATCCCTAAAGAAAAAGCTTCAGAATTGCTGTGGGAATGCAAAGACTCCTCAGAGACAGAACAATCCTGGTGTGAGATATTGGCTTGTATCCTAAATGAATCTAATGTTGAATAACCATTAAAAAATGCAAGTATAGCAGGATGGGCCAGGCCAAGATAAGCTGTGTCTTCTTGACATGGAGATCAGAGCTGCGCATGGTGACCATGCTGACCTGCATCCCAAGGGTGCTTGAAATTCTACTTCACACCTTGATAGCATGCAGATATTTTTGACACAGATAGCCAAGAGCCAGAAGAGCAAAACCCAAAGGTAACACTTGAGCATCTGGGATGGAATCAGCCTAGGGAGTTTGAAGGAGAGGGATTATAAGGCCAGAAAGAAGTACTATCTTCAATTGAAAGGTGGTCAGACAAAGCATTACAGGAATGTGATCCTGGGAATCTACAGTAATCCATATACATTATGAAAGAAGTTAAACACATTTCAGGTGTTCAGAAGCTATTATTGCATGCATAATATTAATAAAATGGCAGAGTAGGGAATTCTGAGGATCTGTTCTCCATCGAAACAAACAAAAACCTACCAAAAACTGTCAGAATAAACTTTTTCAGAACTCTGGAAGATAGTCAAAAATTTATAGCAACCATGGGATTGATGAATCAAGAAAGAGATGACAAACACAGTAGGAGAACATGTGGCTCCTTAATTCACCCTTGACTCAGTTCTCTAAGCTAGGGTTGGGTGGCGCAAAGGAGAGTTGTCAATCAAAAATACAGTATCTACTAAAACCATCCTTCAGAAATAAAGGGGAAAATTAAAACACTACCAAAAAAACACCCTAAAAAGGCCTACAAAACAAAAAAGTTCATAACTTAATCACCTTAAGAGGTTGAGCTGTTTCTAAAGAAGCTAGTATATTAAAATTTAAAATTGTAGTTATAAGTATGTAGAAAAATGTAGTGGTGACATTTCACCTCCAAAAACTAGTTAGTTGTAAGCTTGATCAAAGTCACAGAACAAAGCAAGTGATGTTTTATGCCTTTGTCTTTTATTCCACTGCTAGTTTGACCACTTTTATTGCATATCTGTTTTAAAAACAATAAACACTAAACTCAAGTAACCCATTTTGTGTCATCATTGAAAAATTGTAAGGAGATATTTATTTGAAATATGTATTATACTATGTAAATATAGTGTACTCGATACATTTTCTATACTAAGTTTAAGTATACATGAAACTGTTTAAATGTTGGAGTCTTAATGAACGGTTGTCTTTACAAAGTCTGCTAATCTTATTACTTAATACCTATTGATGTAGCTATCCTACAGTTCTACTATGGGCACCTGTGCCCCTGAGATTTTCATGTCCAAATACCCAGAACCCGCAAATATATTACTTTGCATAGCAGAGGGAATTTGCAGATGTGATATTTGAGAGGGCAATATTTTCCTACATCACCTGGGTGGGCCAGATGAAACCACAAGCTTTGCTATACTTGAAAGGGGGAGCAGAAGAGTCAGAGCCACAGAAGGAGATCGGTTATAGAAACAGAAGACAGAGAGAAAGAGGGAGAAGGAGAGGTGCTACACTGCTGCTGGCTTTGAAGATGGAGGAAGGGGTCTCAACCCGAGGAATGCAGGCAGCCTCTTAAAGCTGAAAAAATCAAGGAAATGGATTCTCCTCTGGAGCCTCCAGAAGGAACCCAGCACTGCTGACACCTTTCATTAAGGGCTTTTGACAGTCCGAACTGTTAAGATAAATTTGTGTTGTTTTAAGCCACTACATTTGTAGTAATTTGTTACAGCAAAAACAAGAAGCTAATACAGAACCTAAGACATAATTATTTTCTAGCAGAATGCTCCACAAAGGAAAGTATGGATGTTTTGGGAAAAGATTAGGTTTAAGTTATGAGATTGATTAGGAATTTAGGATTCATTAACATTTATTTGTATGACTTTATAAATCATTACCAAGACATTTGTGGCCTCATCTATTAACTGTGAACTTTCCACCTCTTAGAATTTTTTGGAAAATCAATTTTTTTTGGAAAACCAAACAATAAATGTGATAATGCTTCTCAAATTATAAAATGTTGTATAACTATATGGTGTAAGTGTTGTTATTTTTATTGTTTATATGATGAACCCTTTGATAATTTGAAAATGAAATTCTAAACCTCTAGCAGAATTCCTTTATTTTAGTGTCAACAATGTGATATTTCCTTTTAAAATCTTTCCTCCAGTTGAAGGGGTACATTTAACTTGTCACGGGGTTTATCCCCACAGTGTCACAATTTAATTATGCAATATGATTTGTTTATTTCCTAGGTATAAGACACCATCAAAGTGCCATGGAAGCAAGGACATTGGTAAAGGAATGCCTCTTAATCTCAGCAACAAAAATTTGGGAGAATAAAATATATCATATATGAGATACAAAGTGATATTTGTTTTCAGAAAAGGAAGTTTTCATATTTATCAGAAGGGATTTATGAAGAAGTGTAAATAGGCTTTAAGTAATTGCCAAAAACAAAATGGTAGGAAAAAAACCAAACCTTTAAGAGAGAGAATAAAGGGTACCACAGATGGTTGTCTCATCAGGATAGTGCCGTAAGGATGAAGAAAGAATGTTTAGAGTTTAATGTAACAAATGTAAAATGGTGAAAGAATGTATGTTTTCTATTACTGCCTAAAATGTCATCACAAACTAAATGCCTTAAGGTGTCAGACATTTATTAATTACAGGTCCTTAGGTCAAAAGTCATGTACAGAGTGGCTGTGATCTATGCTCAGGGTAGATAAAACTAAAATTAAGGTTTCAATCAGACTGAATTTTCATTTGGGCTCTAGAGAAAAGTCTACTTCCAAGTTAATCCTTATTGTTGGCAGAATTCCATTCTTTGTGGTTGTAGGACTGAGATATCTATTTTCTTGTTGATGGTCAGCCAGAGACTTCTCTTAGCCACAAATGTGCTGCCCCACCTTGTTCAATAGCTCCTGCCATCTTCAAAGTCACCAACCAAGAATTTTTCATGTAAAATTCTCCTCCTTTTTCTAATGTCTTAGTTCTTCTCAGACAAGACAGAGAAAACAGTTTTTAAAGGGTTTATGGGATTAGCTCAAGCCCAGTGAGATAATCTTAAACTAATTTGTGATCTTAATTGCATCTACAAAATCACTTCAGAGTAGGATATAGATGAATGCATGGTGGAGTAACTGGGAGAAGGTGTGTGCATAAGCAGCCAGGAGTTCTGCGTGCCATAGTAGACTCCTACCTGCCACAGGAGGAAAGTAAGATGATATTGCAAAGGAAACACATGAATTATGAGGAGAGTAAGATTTGAATATTCTGCTAAAATGGCTGGATTCTGTTCTACAATTTTACAAAATTGGGGCAAAAATCCTCCTATATATACTTTAATGAAGTGTTTAGTAGAAAACCAGTAATTTTAAATGAGGTAAAAAATGCAGTATCTTCCTTCCCTTTCTAGTGCTCAAATAGGATAACAAAATGTAATTAAGAAAAAATAAAAGTAATAACTATTCTTCAACCCAAAAAACAGACAGAAGTAGATCTAAATAATTTGAAAATGTCTGAATTATGGGAAACCAATAAAATTGGGTTGGTAGGAAATATAGATAATGAATATGGAATCCCTGAACACTGAGGGAAGCATGGTGATTCCTCGCAAGCTGGATCAACAAATTTAAAAATGATGGGTGGGCCCTGATGCAAGTATCAGACTAATTTTGAAACTGGACTATGAACAGCAAGACCAGTGTGTCTCTTTCAGCAAAATAAAGTTGTCCTACTTTAGCAATGTAAGATGTCTCTCTCTCCTAGCTAAGTA
Organism: Manis javanica; assembly: GCF_040802235.1. Classification (NCBI taxonomy): domain Eukaryota; kingdom Metazoa; phylum Chordata; class Mammalia; order Pholidota; family Manidae; genus Manis; species Manis javanica. The sequence continues at coordinate 49,721,724 of NC_133167.1, forward strand.
TTCACCGTAAAACCACTTCAAGTGCAAACAAGCTCTAAACACATTATACCAGTGAACATGAAGCCCAGAGTCTGCACTCCAGTTCAAAGAAGAAATACACTGGAAACAAATTTATAGATCCCAGTTCTCTGTACTGATCATCTGAGTCCTTTCAGAGAAAAAATTAACACATAACACATAACTTAAAAAGAAATGAGAATGAAAGTGAGATGATCAGTAACACTGAATGACAGAAAACAAACAAAAAATGATGCACATTCAAATTTCTGAGGGAAAGCTATTTGAATCCAGACTTCTATAATCAAGCACATGGTGAGAGCAAACGAAATAGTTTTAAACATGTCAGAACAAAAAAAGTTATCTTCCTATCGTAAGCATGATCTTTTGTTAAGACAAATCACAGTAAAAGAAAAAGAAATGCATAAGGAAGGACAACAACAAATACAAGAATCAGCGGCAGTAGAGTATCATCAGAAAGAATCAAAGAATGCTCAGACGTTAAAAGGAACCTCTTTGAATCTTGAAGGCAGGGATAATCTCTTTTAAGCAGCTGGATTTAGTGACAAAAGATTACATTCCCTTCTTCATATGTTCAGTTACTAACCTGGCTCTGTAAAAACCACTGCCTTAATCATAATAACAAGCATATTGCTGTTGGACATAAAATGATCCAATATAAAAACAATACATTGAAGATTTAATTATTATTGTAGAAAGTATAACTTTAGTGGTATTCTTTTAACATTTCCAAGTCATTTAACTTAAAAAAAGTTGAAAGGATTGGTTAAAATGTAGACATACTAAGTTCTTTATCTTTTGCATCAAGAGATAAATATATAATGTGTAATGTTGATAAAGATATAAAGAAGAAAGCATTATTTAAAGCTTTGGTGTAAATTACAAGGTTTAATATGGATAAAATCATAAGTAGTTGGGGAATGCAAGTAGGAGATACAATTACTAAATTATTCATCCTTCATAATGGGACATCAGAGATCAATCTAAAATTAATAAATTAATATATATATAATACTTAAATTTGTAATTTTAATCAAAAGAACTTTCAAAAATGGCTAAATTTGATTACCTCCTACATCTGAGAATCAGATGGAGAGATAAGGAAAGGATTTTTATAAATAATTCTGGATGATTTTTTATCTTACAAGTATTTGTACACATTTGATTAACAACTTTAAAACCTTTTATACATTTTAAAAATACCTCAAATGGTCAGGAGAAAACATTAAAAATAAAATAAACTAGAAGATATAATGTGGACAGAATTTAATTATCCTTATATAATACTAATTTTCTTTATTACCTTTAAACATAAAACAGCTCCTTTTTAAAACCTGGTAAAGATAGATGGAGTTCCATTTCTAAGTTTCAAAGAATACTAATGAACTAATACTACAGCCAAGCTTTCCATCAGTTCTTGCTTAGAAATACTGCCAAGACTGAGTCATGATTCAATTAAAGTTATTGATTAATAAGAAGTGCAGGACTTAATTTTGTCATCCTTTTTAGAGACAGTTATTCATGACTAAAAGATCTGAACTCCTTCTAAGCTAATAAAGCAATTCTTCTTTGACTCAAAGAAGTAGGGTTCACACTCCTGGAAATGCAATGTTGTAATCATGCTTATGAGCCTTTAAACAAACTTAGAAAATTTAATTAACTGGTTAGCTAGTATCCATGCCTGTAAATTACCTAACTGGACAATAGTTGGAAATATGCAACTGGATTCTAACAAACCATTGTTCTAATACCCTATCTTAATACTTTTTAACTGTTTAATGTTTCGTTATTTGCAAGACATAGCTAATATCTACTTGATAGGGTTATGGTATGAATTAAATGAACTAAAACATTCAAAACATTTTGCATAATTTCTGGCTTAGAAAGAGCACTGAAATGATACAGACATTTATGCTATATTTGTATGACCTTCATGTTTTAAGTGTGGGTACTGGTGATTTGTATTTTATTAGTGTTAAATCAGACATATGGATTGCTGCAGGGTTTTAGAAAACAAGAGAACTAGAAGGTCCTGAAAAAACCAGAGGAGTATGGAGCTATACAGAAACTGACCTACTTTGAAATTAAGACTTGATCAAGGTACAACTGGTGACAATCCACAACTCTCTTAAGAAAATAGCTCCTGATGTCAGGAATTCCTTCTTTGTTATGGCTGAATAATATTCTATTATATCACATTTTCTTTATCTATTCTTTCATCAATGGACTCTTAGGTTGATTCCATATCCTGACTACTGTGAATAAAGCTGGGAGTGCAGTTATCTCTTCTGGACACTGATTGCATTTCCTTTGGATATACCAAATGGTGGGATTGCTGGATCATATCATATTTTTAATTTTTTGAGGAACTTCCAGACTCTTACATACTGGTTGCACCAATTTACTTTCCTACCAACAGTGCAAAGTGTTCCCTTAACATCCTCTCACCAACACTTATCATTTCTTGTCAAGATTGATAATAGGCATTCTAACAGGTGTGAAGTGATATCTTATTGTGATTTTCATTTGCATTTCCCTGATGATAGTGCCATTAGCAACAACATGGATGAAACAAGAGGATATTTTGCTAAGTGAACTAAGTCATACACAGAATAAACAAATATTCTATGGTCTCACATGTGGAATCTTAAAAAGTTAACTTATAAAAGAAGGAAAGAGGTTTCCTGGGTGGGAGAAATGAGGAGATGTTGGTCAGAGTGCACAAGCATTCACTTAGGCAGACTGAATAAGTTCTGGAGACCAAATGTACAATACGGTGACAATAGTTAATAATACTGCAGTACTGCACTGTATACTTGAAGCTTGCTAAGAGAGTAGATCTTATATTTTCTCACCACACACACATACACAAAAGGGAACTATGTGAGATGATGGATGTGAAGATTAACTTAATTGGTAATCTTTTCATAATGTATACTTACATTAAACATACTGTAAAACTTGAAACTACCATGTAGCCCAGCTTAAAAATACACAATTTCAGCTCAGCAAGGGATTCTCAAGATGGTGGCAAGAGTAGGGTGGCGGAAATCTCCTTCGAAACTCCCTGAATCCCAGCTCATCAGCAGGAGGAAGGGAATCAGAGTGGGAGGGAGTGGAAGCACAGGGCTGCTAAATAACCAGCCCTGGTGGTCTTCCCCTGCAGCACAGACACACATTGCATGGTGCATTGGATATTGGAGGAGCAGAAAAGCAAGGTCCGAGATTGAAATTGCAAAGAGGTTCCCATAGCCGGCTGCCCTGGGACAAAAGAAAAGCAGGCACTTTAAAAGTCTTAAGGGACTAGGGTTTGATAGATGGACAAAATCGTCCTGGCACACTCAGCCCAGCAGGCTGGGAACTTTAAGGAAATTCAGGCACCCTAACCCCCTGGGTAACAATGCAGGTCCAAAGGCTGTTCCTCCCCCGCACCGCCCCCCCCAACTGCCAGCACTTCAGCAAACAGACTGACCCTCCATTGCTGCAGAACAGCCGGGGAGCAGCCCCGCCTCCAGAAACCACATAGGTTAGGACAGAGGCTTCTCCCTGCACATGGCTAACTGGCCCAGACCCAGAGGCTGCTCCCTGCATGTGGGTGACTGGCCCAGACAGCAGAGACCGGTGCAGAGTCCAAGAGGCACAGAGGGGCTTTGTTCTCGCTGCAGAACATGTGCCATTCGCTGCCACACCTGCAAGTGCCCAAGGCCACCCTGAGGGCCACCCCGCCCACTGCAGCTAAGGGGACTAACCCAGAGGCTGCTCTCTGCATGCAGCCGATGAGCACAGACAGTGGAGTTAGGCATGGAGACAGGTAGGCATAAAGGGGTTTTGCTCTTGTGGCAGAACATGCACTGCTGACCTGTGATGCTTACCATTGACCTAGGCCATCTCAAAGGCCACCCTGCTCACAGCAGCTTAGGGGATTAATACACAGGATGCTCACTGTGTGTGGTTAACTGGCACAGAGAGCAGAGACAGGCAAGATGACCAGCAAGCAGAAAGGGATTTGTTATCCCAGCTGACACAAGTGCCACTTGCTGGCAACTACGTCCATCACCATGAAAAGGCAGAAGAACCTTGTTCAGTCCAAAATTCCTCAAACACCAGAGAAAGGGCTTGGTGAGACTGAAATCACCAATTTCCTGAAAAAGAATTCAAAATGAAAGTCTTAAGCATGGGCATGGAGCTATAGAGAAATATTCAAGAGCTAAGGGATGATTAAGGAGGGAGATAACAGAAATGAAACAATGCAAGGATTGAAGAGTAGACGGGATGAGGTAGAAGAGACTGTTAATGGAATAGAAATTAAAGAACAGGGACACAGAGAAGCTGAGGCAGAGAGAGATAAAAGGTTCTCTGGAATGAAAGCACAACTCCACATGAGCCTGTGACCAGGTAGGCATTTCTCATTTGGAATGTTGTGAGGAGGACCGTAAGTAAACAATCAGCTACATCATAGATACAAGAGCAACAATAAAAAGGTACACTTCCAGACCCTAGGTGGCCAAATTTGCATGAGTCACATTCTGATACTGTCTTCAATTACTCTTTGGGAAAAATGGTAGCCAAATGTGTATGTAATTTGAATATTTTTAAAAAGTTGATGTATCTGTACAAATGGAAAATAAGAAAAAAAGTATTATGCATTGATAAATCACCTCAAATCTCACTTTCATTTTGAAAATATGTCATTATTATATAACTGGTTCCAAAATAAAGGTTTGCAGTAAACAAAACATAAAATAGAAAAAAGAAGAGGGAGAAAACCTACTACCTCCTGGATTATTCATGGGTATGAACAGTTTTCTAGAGTTTATAATATTATTTAGAGTAAAGATATTCATTGATGGTTTATTAAATCACAAAACTCTTTCACACCATGCCAACCTATTGATGTCCTCAGGAATTAGCACCCAGAGTGACGGCATGAAAATGCACCATTCAGTTCTGCTAAGGAGAGCATAGTTGACCTTTGGCCCCAGCTGCTTGCCTTGAAGAATCATCGCCATGGTTATGTGGAGGCTATGTTTCCCACCAGTTTGCTTAAAATCTGTGATTGACATGGCATCAGCACTAAAGCAGACATTTGCAGTGGCTGAACTTGACTTGAAGGTCTCACATAAGCCTGCTCAAAGTTTTCATTATGTTCTGCTCCAGTCTTAGGCTCCACAACCAATTCTCTTTCCTTTTTCTCATCCGTAAACAGGTTTTAGATTTTCACTGTGGTCTGACATTTCCCCCTACATTCTCTGGTTCTCTCTTCATTATCATTTATAGTCATTATTCCAATAAATACCTTGAAAGCCTAATCTAGTCTTATAGTGAGTTTCATGCAAAACTTGAACAAGCAGAAGTTATTCCAGGAGTGGCCTGAGAAAGCAGGTGATAACATGGAGTTCTGTAACCAATTTGATCACTGTCTGGATGGGTAACTAGGGTGGGGGTTATGGATGCTCCTTGGCACAAGGTGGGGAGCTGAATTGCTAAAGTTTTCCTTCCTAGTTAAATGGAATGCCCTTGCCACTAGAACAGTTCAAGCATTTGAAGTTACAGAATGAATAATCCCTACAAGGCCAGTGTTGTTGGCTAGTGCAACTAAGTTATGCTGAAATACTACAGAGGGAAAAAGGGAAACAGAGCACCACACCAAACAGTTAAAGCAAAGCACAGGAGCTGGAAGGCCTCTCTGATGCTGTCCAAAGAGGCTTTTATCTCCCTCTGCAGTGGAAGAGCTGACAGAGCTGAACAGCAGACAGACGATCTGATAGATTCTTCCAACCCTATCCTTTATCATCCGTCCACTCCCCCACCAGTCTTTTCTACAGATACCAGACCTGCATCAAAGTCTGGAAGGCTTTCTCAGCCTTCTCTGGCTTCATATTCCATATCTTTCAAGGTGCTTCCTCAGTAAACATTTATTTATTCCTCCATGTTAAACATTTATTTTCATTTGGCCTCTGGTTTTTCAGGTTCCAAATTAATACAGCCATGATTTGAGAAAAAACAAGTAATCGAACTATTAGAAAAGGAGGAAAAAGGATTTGATATTAGGACGAACATTTCTGAACACGTATCTAGCATCTATTTTTTCCCTGCCAAATTGTATGACAAGCATGAGATGTTGATAGGATTTACTCCAGCCCCTACACTTGGAGAATGCCCTGAATGGCTTAAGCCTATTTTAGCCTCCTCACCCCTCTTCAAATAGTTTTCAATTAAGGGATTAAAATAAGCCATTTATTTCCAGCAGTCTTACAATATAATACTCAAAGTGGACACTGGACCAAATATATCGATAATGGGAAACATTGTTTTTATTTATTCTTCTTCAAAGAGGAGAGGAATAATATTTTCCACCAGAGAGGAATAAGAAAATATCCTGCAGATATATGGAAAACTAGGGACAACTTAGCAGCAATGGAAAGACTGAGATATCTGCGAAGAATCAGAGCTAGTTTCCTGATCAAAGTGAACTTGAAGTTCACTCATCCTATTTGACATTTTCTCTTATGTAAAAACATCTCACATTCTATTTTTAAACTAATTTAAGTGTATTTTTCTCTCAGTTCTCAAAAGTTTCCTACATGACCTGAGAAAATTCTTGTATTTGCTGCTTTTATTTAAGACATTGGTTCAAATATAAAATATAAATAAAAAAGTGCTGTTCATCTTATAAAATGTATCTTGGTTTCTTTTATTAAAAAAAAAATTTAAGCATGTTGTAAAAATATCGCCATCTCAATGTATGGCTATGTGTATTTGCAACACCCTGAAGCAATTTTTGCACTTGACTCTTATGAACAATATAACTGATATTTTTATATCCACTTTAAATGGAAAAAATATTGAAATTTGATAGTAATAAATATCAGAGAACACTTGTTTTAAATATTACTCTTACCTTTAAAGATATCGTTTTTCTTTATGTATTTTAGAATGAATTAGACTGAAGTAAGAGACGATTCAATATGCAAATATTTTTTTCTTTCTCCTTTTTAACTGTAGAATCTGACTTCATCAAAATTGTTCTAACAAATATTTCTTACTTTCAAAAAAGAAAATCTTTTTGCCCAGTCCCCCAGAGCCTATTCATCTGCACTATGGAACCTATGAAAAAACTGTATGCTTTTGGAAAATAAATGGGACTAATCCATTCTATTTTTACTTCTATTTATCCTACAAAAAATAGACATATGCCTTTAAAATCTGTGGTACTCAACCTGCCCTTAGTGAGTGATCTCTGTATATTTATTTATGTCAACTGAAAAAGCCAACATTTGATTCCCAAAAATGAACACACACACTCTTATATTTCAATGTACATAAAAAGATTGCTAATAAATTAAAATTGCAAGTAGATTAATTAGAATACTAAGCAGAACTTCATTTAAAATGATAAATATTCACAACACATTCAATCCTTTGACATGATTCTCTGTATAAAAATGTTGAGTGATCTTATTTTCACAATTTTAATGATTATTTTTTAAAAATATAAAATTAAACACCTACCAATATCTAGTTCAAAAAGTGTACGTTTTAACCACATTTATAAACACAAGGCCAATTAATCCCATTAGAATTGCCACTAATCATAGACATTATTGTAAAATAGGTATACAGTCAGAATTTTACCACCTTTTTCATATGTAAAAATGTATAACAGAGGAAACAAAAATTTTACATGTATAAAATTGGAAATGACTCAACACTGGAGTATTTTCCAAAAGTGCTTCTTCCTTTGGGAAAAATAAGAAGAGTTAGTTTATGAGAGAATAATAAAAATTAATTGCTCTTACTATGCTTAAGAAGCTTATATCCTATATCAAAGTAAACTGTCAATTATTTTCGCAAGTCACATAAATTCAATGTGAAACAAAGTGAAATGAAAACAAGTTGAACAATTTTTCCTAGAGCTTCTTCAGGCCCTTTATACTATGTCTCATTATCTATAAGATTTCTTGCACTACATGAGAAATTTGCTATTGAATATTAATCCTATAGCATCTCTCCAGGCCCAGTTTAGGTATGAACTGGAAAGACTGCAAATTTACACACAAAAAATTGTTACTTTGGAGTTGGTATTCTATATTCCTTGAAGCAGTGAAGGAGAGTAAAGCCACATAGGCTGTTCCCTGTTCATTGTTGCTGTATCCACTATTAGGGTGGCTGTATATTCTTTTTTGCAGATTATGCAAAGTGTGAGAATTAAGTCACCTATATTCAAATATCATTGTAAACCATACCCAACACAAAATAAGGTGACTTCCTCATGCTCTGCCCTTCTTTACTGTCTATACATTAGGAATGCTCACTAACCATAGCTAACGCTGGGTGAAGCCTTTTCACATATATAAACACAGACTTTTATATTAAATTAAAATAACAAAACATTAACATGATTTATGATTTGTATCTAAAATATATAATGAATTCTTAAATCTCTACATTAAGAAAATAAACAACTGAATTTAAAAATGGGCAAAAAGATATGAAAACACATCTCACTGAAGAAGGTAATACATATAGAAAATAACCATATGAAAATAGACTCAACACCATTTATCATCAGGGAATTGTGAAATAAAACAGTGAGATACTACTACACACTACTTAGACAGGCTAAAATACCAAAAAATGACAATACCAAATATTGATGAACATGTGGGGCAACAAAACCTCTTTACTGCTGGTGGGAATTCAGTTTAGTGGTTTCCTACACACTGAACACACTCTTGCCACATGATCCAGCAATCATGTTCCTTGTTATATATCCAAAGGAAGTGGAAATTTCAATCGTTGCTGGTGGGAATTCCTAGTGGTACACCCATTTTGGAATGCAGTTTGCAGTATTTTAGAGAGCTGAACATAGTTTTATCATACAATCCTGTAAACACACTCTAAGGTATTTACCAATTAAGTTGAAATATATGTCCACTCAAAAATTTGTACATGCTTATGAGGAGCTTTGTTCATAACCACCATGAACTGCAGGTGACCAAAATGCCCTTCTCCTGCTGAATGGATGAAAATCTGTGTTACATCCATGGACTCAAATACTATCTCACAATAAAAAATTTTAAAGCTGTCAAGCCACTAAAATACATGGAGGAAATTTAAATGTATATAAGTATATGAGAGAAACCAGTCTGAAAAGGATACATACTGCATGACTCTAATTATATGATGATGTGTAAAGGACAAAACTATAGAGACAGCAAAAAGATCAGTGGTCACCCAGTATTCAAAAGGAGGAAGAGAGAGATGAATGGGCAGAGTATAAGGGATTTTTATTGCAGTGAAACTAGTCTGCGTGGTACTGTTATTGTGGTTATGTGATGTTATGTATAGACCCAGGCAACTTCACAACACAAAGAGTAAACCTTAACACATGCAAATTTAAAAAATCATTTAGGAAGTTGGTATCTTAGAAAAGAATGCAGACTGTATTAAGACAATCTAACTGTGTTCTAAATGTCTGAAGCAGCCTCACAGAGGGGGTGTGAGGAAGGATTCTGACCTAAGAAATTAGGGAAATCAGTGAAGTCTCTATGCTAAAAGTATAGGGAACTCCCTAAGTACCGTATTTTAGTTAATAGAGTTCCCCATGGAGTATGGATTAACAATTCTGATACTGCCATACTTACATACTGGAATTGAAAAACTAAGTAAATAGATCACAGATGATGGGAGCCAGGGTTCTTACTGCTGGGGCAGGAATATACTGATAAACAAGAGGAATAGCCCTCAAGAATCCACATCTTAAATGATTGTAATTGGAAACATCATTATGAACATATATTTAGCTTAATATAGATACAAATGATTATAAAAAGAAATAGAATATAGAAAAGTATAGAAATTTATACATATGAGAATAAACAAGGATTTACTGTACACACATATATCTCTTGGCTCTGTCAGCTGAAAAGTCTAGGAGCACTGGTCCTCAAGGGGCAAGAAGAACCAGGGACCAGGTCAGTTTCTAATACCATTCTCCAACAAAGGTATTCAGGGCTCATTGGAACAGTGGCTGATTCTAGGTCCAGAGCAGAAAATATAAAAGAGAAGCATGGATTATCCGAAAGTAAGATGGTGCTAAAAACAAAGAAAGAAACAGATAAAAAAAAGCAATGATGAAAGTGTGGGAGTAGGTCAATAGGACACAAAAGCTGACTGAAAGAGTTCCTAATGGCCAAAGCTGGAATGATTTGAACAAACCATAAGTGAATTAAATTACAACCCAAAGCACAAAACACAAATCCATACTGATGTAAATACATGACTGAATAAACAAATAAATGTGGAAGAAGGCCCAGATGTTACATGCAGAAAGACTCCACAATGATTTACATGCATCCTCTTAAGAAGGTGGGTCATAACACTCTTAAAAAATGTGAAGAATCATCAAAAATAAGGATAGTCAAAGAAACTGTCATAGCCAACGGATGCCTAGGGAAACATTAAAATTACATGTAATGTGGTATCTAGGATGGGATCTTGGAATGAAAAATGTTAGGGGAAAACTAATGACATATGAATAAATTAACACGTCTAGTGCCCAGATTTTAGTGAACAATATATCAACATGGGTTCATTAATTGTAGCAAATGTACCATGCCAATATAAGATGTTTAATAGGGGAAACTGAGTACATGTGAATGGGAACACTCTGTACTATCCATTCAATTGTTTTTCGTAATTCTAAAACTGTGCTATAGAGTCTATTAATAATAATGACATATAAGGGGAAAAAACCAAAGGAAAGTACCTAATGTTTAGGAGTTACAAAACATAAATGACTTGTGGGTTAAAAATAATTTCATTAGAAAATATTTACAAATGAAATGAAAATGCTATGTAGCAAGTAGCAAAACCTAAAATATAAAGCAAAAAATGGGAGATGATTTTTGACTTAATGTCTATGTTAGGAAATGTAAAAGTTTAAAACTTGATATTGCTAAGACATGTCTAAGAGGTTTGTAACAGATGAGAAAACTAATTTGAGAAAACAAGAAAACATTAAGTACGTATGAAGACATTAAAGATACAGAAAATAATCATATAATGTGTATGTGGGGGGGACTTGTCAAAGAAGTAAAAAATTTGTTCTTTGAAAAGACTAATAAATTGGCATACATGACAGGTTTGCCAAGGAGACGGAGAATGATAATCCCTAAGAAAAATTTTGTGAACAACTCTATGACAAAAAATGTAAAAGTTATACAAATTTTATACAAAATTTCAGGCAAACAGTACCTACTAAAATTTAACCAGTCCTTATTCCAGGATCTTTATCAAAGGGTATTTTCCCCTAATTTAGAGGTGTTTATTTAAAAAAATATATTTCTACCTTCTGCCTCCTAGAAAGCCTCTACTCTACCTCTTAAACATCAAAACATGATAACCAAACCAATCTATTCATCACACTATTTTCCTCCCATAGTCACATATTCTAGAGGAAATAAAACTCTTCTTCTCTCCACTTAATCATATCTTACCCCAGTTCTGAGTCCAGGCCATGTGATAACTTTTCTACAAGAACTTCTTTAGTCTATATCTTCATAATTTGTTTTTCACCTTCTAAGATGCTTGATAGTACTGCTTGGGTTAAAACATGTCCTTATAGGCCTTAGAATGTTCTTTTTTAAATTTATTCCCAATCACATGTTAAAACTCTGAACTGTGTAGGTCTTTAATATTTCCTTCACAGTTAACTAAAGGGGTTGGATAAATGAATGGCTACAGGAACAAAACCACAAATAGAATAACAATGCACTTTCCTTCTGTGCCAAACACTTGAATCTATTTCTTAGTTACTACTTAATAAACTCCAACACTTTTTTTTTTTTTTTTTTTTTTTTGAGAGGGCATCTCTCATATTTATTGATCAAATGGTTGTTAACAACAATAAAATTCAGTATAGGGGGGTCAATGCTCAATGTACAATCATTAATCCATCTCAAGCCTAATTCTCGTCAGTCTCCAATCTTCTGAAGCATAACGAACAAGTTCTTACATGGTGAACGAATTCTTACAGAGTGAATAGATTCTTACATGGTGAACAGTACAAGGGCAGTCATCACAGAAACTTTCGGCCTTGATCATGCAATATGACCTATAAACCATCAGGTCAAATATGAATATTCATTTGATTTTTGTACTTGATTTATATGTTGATCCCACATTTCTCCTATTATTATTATTATTTTTATTTTTAATAAAATGCTGAAGTGCTAGGTAGATGCAAGATAAAGGTAGAAAACACAGTTTAGTGCTGTAAGAAGGCAAATATAGATGATCAGATGATCAGGTGTGTGCCTATGGACTAAGTATTAATCCAGGCTAGACAAGGGCAGCAAGACATCCACGGATGCAGAAGATTTCTCTCAAAGCAGGGGGGGTGAGGTTCTGAGCCTCACCTCTGTTGATCCCCAAATTCTCACCTGATGGCCCCCCTGCGACTGTGCCTGTCTTAGGTTATTCCTCCCTTGAGGAATCTTACCCGTCTCTGGCTAACCAGTCATCCTCCGGGGCCATACAGGGAAATGTAAAGTTGGTAAGTGAGAGAGAAGCCATATTGTTTGCAAAGGTTAGCTTTTTACTTCTTTGCAGATTTATGCCCTGTGGCTTCTATGCCCAGCACTTGTCTCGAGGTATCTTTACCACCTGGAGGAATTATGATACTCGGTAAATTCGATATGAGGCACGAACTCTATTTAAGGTTTGTAATTAGGAAGGAAGAAGAAAAGCTATAGATGTAGCATATGAAGGAAACTTGGGAGGATTGATTATTTCTTTGACATATCTTCTTGTATAGTACCTTAAGTATGTATAGGTTTTAAACTACTAACTAATTTGCACACACATATTAACATAATAGGAATACAGTGACATAAACAAAGCAAATCTATAATTGCCAGCCATCTCCAGTGAAGCCAAGAAAACCATTTAGGCACCCTAGGCATTTGTGAAAATTTATCTATGATATGATGGATATTGTCCAACTGTACTTGAACCATCAGACAAATTAAAGCAGCCCATTTCTGGGATCTGTTCACATCCCATATGTTCTTTTAACCATAGATAGTCTATAGTCATTAGATTTTGGGGTGCTACAACTTGCACCCCTCCCAACTCCTGGTTGAGTTCCAACAGTACAGATCCAGTCAAATTCGTTGTCTCACTGTATGCACATGCCAGCCTAGACATCTCCCTCCTCCTTCTTATGGCAAGTCCAGGAGATGGTGGGCTGGATGCAGCCACAACCGCAGCATCGTCCGGATCCCTGTGGAGGCTTTTTGATGATCATCCCCCGGCCCGAGTCCTCCAGAGAGTGCTGATGCCGGAAGCTCCTCCTCATATGGTATCTTAGTTCATTCTCTGGGTATCCAAGCTAGGCCTTGATCTTCTGCGTAGAAACAAACAGACCCTTTGCCCACACTTTGACATGCCCTCTATACCACTGTGCAGAACTCATTGGAGGTCAGCACACAGTAACTGCTTTTTTTTTTTTTTTTTTTAATTAAGAGAAAGGAATATTATCAGAAAAGAGTACCTCCATAGCTGATCATCTGACACCCTTTAAGTGATCAACATTAAGGATATTTAAAGCATGCGTTGATCTTTGATTTACCAATAGTTTTATCCTGTTAAGGAGTAATCCCCCTTTTCTTTCTTTCTTTCTTTTTTTTTTTTAATTTTTAATCTACACTTACCTGAAGAATACTATGTTTACTATGCTCTCCCCTATATCAGGTCCCCCCTAACAACCACATTACGGTTACTGTCCATCAGCTTAGCAAAATGTGGTAGAGTCACTACTTGTCCTCTCTGTGTTGTGCAGCCCACCCTCCCCTTTCTCCCTCCCCCCCATGCATGCTAATCTTAATACCCCCCTTCTTCTTCCCCCCCCTTATCCCTCCCTGCCCACCCATCCTCCCCAGTTCCTTTCCCTTTGGTACCTGTTAGTCCATTTTTGGGTTCTGTAATTCTGCTGCTGTTTTCTTCCTTCAGTTTTTCCTTTGTTCCTATACTCCTCAGATGAGTGAAATCATTTGGTATTTCTCTTTCTCCGCTTGGCTTATTTCACTGAGCATAATACTCTCCAGCTCCATCCATGTTGCTGCAAATGGTTGGATTTTTCCACTTCTTATGGCTGAGTAGTATTCCATTGTGTATATGTACCACATCTTCTTTATCCATTCATCTACAGATGGACATTTAGGTTGCTTCCAATTCTTGGCTATTGTAAATAGTGCTGCGATAAACATAGGAGTGCATCTGTCTTTCTCAAACTTGATTGCTGCGTTCTTAGGGTAAATTCCTAGGAGTGGAATTCCTGGGTCAAATGGTAGGTCTGTTTTGAGCATTTTGATGCACCTCCATACTGCTTTCCACAATGGTTGAACTAATTTACATTCCCACCAGCAGTGTAGGAGGGTTCCCCTTTCTCCACAGCCTCGCCAACATTTGTTGTTGTTTGTCTTTTGGATGGCAGCTATCCTTACTGGTGTGAGGTGATACCTCATTGTAGTTTTAATTTGCATTTCTCTGATAATTAGCGATGTGGAGCATCTTTTCATGTGTCTCTTGGCCATCTGTATTTCTTTTTTGGAGAACTGTCTGTTCAGTTCCTCTGCCCATTTTTTAATTGGGTTATTTGTTTTTTGTTTGTTGAGGCGTGTGAGCTCTTTATATATTCTGGACGTCAAGCCTTTATCAGATCTGTCATTTTCAAATATATTCTCCCATACTGTAGGGTTCCTTTTTGTTCTATTGATGGTGTCTTTCGCTGTACAGAAGCTTTTCAGCTTAATGTAGTCCCACTTGCTCATTTTTGCTGTTGTTTTCCTTGCCCGGGGAGATATGTTCAAGAAGAGATCACTCATGTTTATGTCTAAGAGGTTTTTGCCTATGTTTTTTTCCAAGAGTTTAATGGTTTCGTGACTTACATTCAGGTCTTTGATCCATTTTGAGTTTACCTTTGTATATGGGGTTAGACAATGGTCCAGTTTCATTCTCCTACATGTAGCTGTCCAGTTTTGCCAGCACCATCTGTTGAAGAGACTGTCATTTTGCCATTGTATGTCCATGGCTCCTTTATCAAATATTAATTGACCATATATGTTTGGGTTAATTTCTGGGGTCTCTAATCTGTTCCACTGGTCTGTGGCTCTGTTCTTGTGCCAGTACCAAATTGTCTTGATTACTATGGCTTTGTAGTAGAGCTTGAAGTTGGGGAGTGAGATCCCCCCTACTTTATTCTTCTTTTTTAGGATTGCTTTGGCTATTCGGGGTCTTTGGTGTTTCCATATGAATTTTTGAATTATTTGTTCCAATTCATTGAAGAATGTTGCTGGTAATTTGAGAGGGATTGCATCAAATTTGTATATTGCTTTCGGCAGGATGGCCATTTTGACGATATTAATTCTTCCTAGCCATGAGCATGGGATGAGTTTCCATTTATTAGTGTCCCCTTTAATTTCTCTTAAGAGTGACTTGTAGTTTTCAGAGTATAAGTCTTTCACTTCCTTGGTTAGGTTTATTCCTAGGTATTTTATTCTTTTTGATGCAATGGTGAATGGAATTGTTTTCCTGATTTCTCTTTCTATTGATTCGTTGTTAGTGTATAGGAAAGCTACAGATTTCTGTGTGTTGATTTTGTATCCTGCAACTTTGCTGTATTCCGATATCAGTTCTAGTAGTTTTGGAGTGGAGTCTTTAGGGTTTTTTGTGTACAGTATCATATCATCTGCAAATAGTGACAGTTTAACTTCTTCTTTACCAATCTGGATTCCTTGTATTTCTTTGTTTTGTCTGATTGCCGTGGCTAGGACCTCCAGTACTATGTTAAATAACAGTGGGGAGAGTGGGCATGCCTGTCTGGTTCCCGATCTCAGTGGAAATGCTTTCAGCTTCTCGCTGTTCAGTATAATGCTGGCTGTGGGTTTATCATATATGGCCTTTATTATGTTGAGGTACTTGCCCTCTATTCCCATTTTGCTGAGAGTTTTTATCATGAATGGATGTTGAATTTTGTCAAATGCTTTTTCAGCATCTGTGGAGATGATCATGTGGTTTTTGTCTTTCTTTTTGTTGATGTGGTGGATGATGTTGATGGATTTTCGAATGTTGTACCATCCTTGCATCCCTGGGATGAACCCCACTTGGTCATGGTGTATGATCCTTTTGATATACTGTTGAATTCTGTTTGCTAATATTTTATTGAGTATTTTTGCATCTACATTCATCAGGGATATTGGTCTGTAATTTTCTTTTTTGGTGGGGTCTTTTCCTGGTTTTGGTATTAGGGTGATGTTGGCTTCATAGAATGAGTTTGGGAGTATTCCCTCTTCTTCTATTTTGTGGAACACTTTAAGGAGAATGGGTATTATGTCTTCTCTGTGTGTCTGATAAAATTCCGAGGTAAATCCGTCCGGCCCCAGGGTTTTGTTCTTGGGTAGTTTTTTGATTACTGTTTCAATTTCTTTGCTTGTAATTGGTTTGTTTAACTTTTGTGTTTCTTCCTTGGTCAGTCTTGGGAGGTTGTATTTTTCTAGGAAGTTGTCCATTTCTTCTAGGTTTTCCAGCTTGTTGGCATATAGGTTTTCATAGTAGTCTTTAATAATTCTTTGTATTTCTGTGGAGTCTGTCGTGATTTTTCCATTCTCATTTCTGATTATGTTGATTTGTGTTGACTCTCTTTTTCTCTTAATAAGTTGGGCTAGAGGCTTATCTATTTTGTTTATTTTCTCAAAGAACCAGCTCTTGGTTTCGTTGATTTTTGCTATTGTTTTATTCTTCTCAATTTTGTTTATTTCTTCTCTGATCTTTATTATGTCCCTCCTTCTGCTGACTTTAGGCCTCATTTGTTCTTCTTTTTCCAGTTTTAATAGTTGTGATGTTAGACTATTCATTTGGGATTGTTCTTCCTTCTTCAAGTGTGCCTGGATTGCTATATACTTTCCTCTTAAGACTGCTTTCGCTGCATCCCACAGAAGTTGGGGCTTAGTGTTGTTGTTGTCATTTGTTTCTATATATTCCTTGATCTCTATTTTGATTTGTTCATTGATCCATTGATTATTTAGTAGCATGTTGTTAAGCCTCCATGTGTTTGTGAGCCTTTTTGTTTTCTTTGTAGAATTTATTTCTACTTTCATACCTTTGTGGTCTGAAAAATTGGTTGGTAGAATTTCAATATTGTGGAATTTACTGAGGCTCTTTTTGTGAGCTAGTATGTGGTCTATTCTGGAGAATGTTCCATGTGCACTTGAGAAGAATGTATATCCTGTTGCTTTTGGATGTAAAGTTCTATAGATGTCTATTAGGTCCATCTGTTCTAGTGTGTTGTTCAGTGCCTGTGTGTCTTTACTTATTTTCTGCCCAGTGGATCTATCCTTTGGGGTGAGTGGTGTGTTGAAGTCTCCTACAATGAATGTATTGCAGTCTATTTCCCTCTTTAGTTCTGTTAGTATTTGCTTCACATATGCTGGTGCTCCTGTATTGGGTGCATATATATTTAGAATGGTTATATCCTCTTGTTGGACTAAGCCCTTTATCATTATGTAGTGGCCTTCTTTATCTCTTGTTACTTTCTTTGTTTTGAAGTCTATTTTGTCTGATATTAGTACTGCAACCCCTGCTTTCTTCTCACTGTTGTTTGCCTGAAATATGTTTTTCCATCCCTTGACTTTTAGTCTATGCTTATCTTTTAAACTCCAACACTTTTTAGTGGCTTTCTAAAATGTGGTTTCTTTTGGAGTAGCTGTTCTTAATAGGATAAATAATCATAATAAGCAACATGAAGGTTGGGCAAATAAATCTTTCAATCTCTAATATAGATTTTGGGTTCACACTCTGGAAGTCATGAAATGAGAGAACGAACTGCGTCTTTCACATGCTCTCTAGAATTTTTGTTCAAAGATTAATGAGTATGTAATTAAAGCAAGTACACTAGGAAATATGAATGCCCATTCCTAAGTTTATGTATATTCTTAATATTTATATAATCCATAATTTTCTTGAAATGCATTCTAAGTAATACAGAGTTCTCATTAATGTAAAATCTTCATCTCAATATTTGTGCTCAAAGTGATGGATAAAATGAGAGAAACATTACATCCCAGGCCATAGTACCTACAGTAAATTATGACTAATTTTTCTTTGCTACAAACATTACCATATGATGAAATGACTTCATTTTAATGAGAGAGGTATAAAATTATCAAGCCCTATAGTCAGAGGTTTATCTGTGATCTCAACTATGTATTGATGTGTATAGAAACAATCCTCCAAACTTCAAGCTTTTGAATATTTATATTGGTTTCAGCTAAATTCTACAGAGTATTTTTTTAATATTAAGGTTTCTACTATATAGAAAAACATAAAGGGAATGAGTAGCTTAACTATTACTCTCAATAGTGAGAATGAATTATTTTTGTCTAAGAAGTGGTTGCAAATGATTAATATTAGATGGTTTTATTTGTACTGTGTTTATCATTTTTTCTTTCATAAAGAAACAACAAAACCACCAACATTGATTATAACACAGGCAATAGTGAGTTAAATATAACCAGGTGGAAATTAAAGTTTCCTTATGATTGCGGGCAGATATGAGAGACAAGGATCTCAGGTTTGTGCGTCTGTTTTCAAAGAAACACAACAATATGAAGAGCAAAGGTGGGTCTCCTATCATTTCTCAGCCTCTCTTATACAGTCCATACAACCTTTCAGTCAGCAAAGAACTGCACGTTAACCTTGTCTTTCTCTGACCCTTCACTACTGGCATACCATGTGTTGTGGCTCCACTAAAATTAATGAACCAGAATTTACACTTTAGGAACATCTTCACCTTGAAATAAATATAATGTGAAGGAAAGGTGAGAGAAAAATGTCTTTATGTGTCAAATATCATTATTTGTTGTAATAGAATTTCATTAGAAAAAAATGAAAATCATATAAAAATGTTGCTTTGGTTTCCAAAACTAACAATTATGCAATACATGTGGTGAATAGATGTAAGGAAATTCTTTCAGAGAAAGATGAAACTACAGAGTTCAGTAGTAATCTATCAAAGTTCTTTTTTCTCTCACTGTAATTTCTTTCTGTTATTACACCATCAGGGCAAAATGTTCAACTGTTAGCATTTTGAGTTATCCTAGAAATACTGATTTCAAATCATTTTTTGTTTGAGTTACAACATGGTAATGTGACTAAGGTTTTGTCAAGATCATAACAACTTATAATTTTGAATTAGCAAGCTTTGAGGTGACCAAAAAGGACATTACTCTATATACATTGTATATTGTTCATCCTGGATAAAGTTACATGTTTGCAAATTACGTAGAATCTGACAGCATAAAAAATAAGAAAAAAAATTTTCCCCTTATTTTAGTTTCAGTACACTAGATTCTGGTTTAAAAGAACATGGGAAAACACCTTAAAATTAAAGAAAGAAAGTAGACCCTTTTCTTGAATGGAGTCCAAGAAAAAAGAGTAACAATCAGAGATTCCCTACAGGGGAATGACTTATAAATATCAGTAATAATATGTCAAATAGACATAGGAGAATGAAATCAATTTGCTGGATTCCTTCATTAATTTTTGTTTCAGTTTATGAACTAACCAGATGTGGTTTTGGAACAGCTTTTCCTTGAAATAATCTCAGAAGAAAAAGGTGGAGATATTTAAATTGGGCTTTAATTAAGCAAGAGTGAACTCTGATGTTACAGTTACAAGTATAAATTAGAAAGTAAACATTTAGAATATTTATAATTGAGAAAGACATGGCTTCTTGCACTAAATCCAAGGTGAGCAAAGTCTAAAACTGCACTGAAACTTCTAAAACCTCTATGTGCTTTCATTCTCTCTCTTTATCGCTAATATATTCTCCAGGGATGTTCAGCTCTAAGAAGCATTTGCTTCTAAATAGCAGAAATTGAACTCACTTCCCTTACTATGTTCCTACCTAAACTTGCTATAGGTATACACTTGTCAAGCGCCCAAATTTCCACATCCAAAATCAAGCCACCATTTCTTTTGGGCTCAGTTGTTTACCCCTACTCCTTAACGATCTTGTTTTCCTTTGGCCTCACTGCTTCACTTGTTTAAGACCCATAACTAGGTCTTCATTTTCCCAACTTCTAAGTGTATACTAAGTGTTCATTTTTCTTACCATCTCTGTCTCTGCTTACTCTCTAGATGACCACCACTTTTATGGTTTTAAACTCCACATTACTATATCTAACTGTGTAACTATCACCTCTATTTAGATGCTTACTAGGCATCTCACATGTCCACAACCAAATGCCTGACTCTACACTAACAAACATTTATTTTTGTCAATTTGCTTTAGCACCATTCACTTATATGCTCTGACAAAAATCTTGTAGTCTTTCTTAAGCTCTTTTATATCCAAATCTAATCCATCAATATATCTGTTGTCACTGCATGCAATTCAAATTTTCATATTCTGACCACTTCTTACAATGGGTACCATTATTTTGTAACTCAAGCAATTGTTATCTGTACCCTGAATTGTAGCATCAGCCTCTTACTGGTCTATGTTCTGCCACTTCCTTTCTCTCAGTCTATTCTTCACGTAACAACCAGACAGATTTATTTCCCAAAAAAGCAAATCACATGATCTTACTTTACAGATGGAAACTTTTCATCTTACTGCCTTTGGAGTAAATCTTATAATATTTACTATGGCCTACAAAAAGTTTCCAAATCTGTCCCTGAGCTTTTCCAAATTCATCTCTTATAAATTTCCCTAGCCTACACTTCTTGCTGGTCTCCTTGGCTTCCTTTCACTCTTGTAAGAACCTAAGCATGATTCTGCCCCCGTGTATTTTGGGAAGTATTCTTGCAGACATCTCTCATCATTTACTCACTCACTTTAAATTATTGTCTAACTACCACCTTATCAGAGAGGTCTTCCTTCATTTCCTTACCTAAAATAATAGCTACCTCTCACTTAGCTTCTATATTTTTGTTTTCTTCCTAATTGTAAATGTCTGAACTTGAATATTGTGTTGTCAGATTTCTTCTTGATTCATCGAAATTAAGTTCTATGAAATGAAAGTCTTTATTTTTTCACTATCGTTACTCACCTATATTATTGCCTCATGGGTCTGTGTAGGAATATATTTGTATGTACATATTTATTGACTAAATGTGCCTATGATCTGTGTGTGTGTGTGACTATATATGCCTGTGCAGACACACACATGCAGAGAGATGATAGTGCAACATAGACAAAAAGACAAAACAGATCATTCTGCCTGACTTCTTTCCCTTGTTCCTTTCTATTGTGATTTTTATATCTTTCTTTTCTTTCCTAGTTTGCTCAATGGGTTTTGGAAAGGGGAAATGAGTCAGAAGACGATAAAACTTAGAAAAAAAGATAGTTCATATTTCCTATCCTTCAGTGTAATGAAATTAGCCATTTTAGTAAACATATTTCTTGTATTATAATTTTGTATTAGAAACTATATAATATGCAGCATTATTTACAATAGCCAGACCATGGAAACAATCTAAGTGTCCATGAACAAATGAATACATTTTTTAAAATGTGATCAGTATTATGGAATATTATTGAGCCATAAAAATGAAAGAAGTCTTGCCATTCACAACAACACTGATGAAACTTGAGGGGATTATACTAAGTGAAATAAGTCAGAGAGAGAAAGACAAATATATGATCTCACTTGTATGTAGAATCTAAACAAAACAAACTCAAAGAAATGGAGAACACATTGATTGGTGGGTTTTAGAGGCTGAGGGTAGGGATGGGAAAAATGGCTAAGGTGGTCAAAAGGTACAAATTTCCAGTTATAAGATAAGTTCTGGGGATGTATGTACAACATGGTGACTATAGTTAACAATACTGTCTTGTATGTTTGAAAGTGGCTAGGAGAGTAAATCTTAAAATTTTTCATCCCAAAGAAAATAATATTTGTGAGGTGTTAGATGTGAGGTAATAGATGTTAAACAAACTTACTGTGGTAATCATTTCACAATATGTACACAGATCAAATAATATGTTGTATACTTCAGATTAAAAAAGAAGGAAACTATATATCATATAAATATACTATTCATGTCCATCAGTCTTGAATGCATAATAATCTGAATCATTTCTGATTAACTCACTGTGTAGGCTTTTTTTCCTGACAGTTCCCTTCATAATTTCAGGAAATGTTATAATACATATAATTACAGTAACTTGATTGGATACATACATTGCACTTGCAGAAATAAAATAGAACAAAGTCCCATGTAAATGATTTTTCCCCTCTTTCCCCCTAATAACAGCCTTATTAGTCTTACATTAAAGAAAAAGAGAAGGCAATTCCCTTGACATTTGTCACAGTATAAAATTATAAAAGTACAGTTTCAAAATGAAGTTTCCTTAATAATAGCACAGTTTTCACTTCACTTGTGTTTTGTGATATAATACGCTACTGATCTGACAGACATTGCTCATACCTGGAGGGATGAGCATTGTATGACCTCTCAGTAAATCTTTTCTTCAACTACTTGAGAAGACAATAATATGGTTGTTAAGGTTACTTTTGCATTCAAAGTTATAATAAGGAATTTCCAAGACTTGGAAATAGTCAAAAGAATGCATTTTCAGGGAAGTACTGGTCATTGTATAAGGAATCCTGGAAGGATAATCTGTAACTACAAGGGTGGTCATCGCTGTGTTTCCATCGACTAGGCTATATTAGAACTCAGTAAGTTCTGTTTAGAAAATGGCAAGTAATGCAAATGATTACTGTCCATTGCAATCCAAATATATTTTGCCTAACAGAGATACAATTGATTTTTTCCTTTAGAAAAGATGGCCCAAAGTATTACATTTTATTGTCTTATAAGATATAAACCAGTTTTGATGCATTATATATTAGCATCAGTATTCCTGATTGACTATATAGTATTCAACTATATAGAACAAATATATATTCTTTAGATGATCATTTTAACCAGACTGTTTCTTACTGCTTTCCTAATTCAAGAGCTGACTAAAATGTTTGAACACATCATTTTATATTTTATTACAGTCATGATTTTATCATTTGAGGGAGAATAGGTAACATACCCATATGTATCTATACATGTATATGTGAATATGTTAATTTATGTGTCACTTCCAAAATAACATTTTTGAAATTTTCTTTGTTATATTTCTGAATTTTACTCTATAAAAACATGTGGCCAAAGATAAGCTAAATAAACATTGTGTGGCATTTTTTTAAAACATTTTTGTCTTGATGCTTTTTAACACAATGCCATGCTTTTTATCTCTTCCCTTATGTGAGTCATATTTGGGCTGCAACATTGATGAAAACATCTCTTATGGATTCAAGGATAAAGGAGTTTCTGTAGCCCACCACAATACTTAGGGTGAAAATAAAGTTGGGGTTAACATGTAGCATACCTTCTTTGTATAAGACATGTCACTTAAGCTCTTTTGTTGACATATTTTTATCTTTAAAAAGATCACTAATCTGCTGAGAAAAGCAGTTTTAAAATGTTGTAGAGGATTTTGTTGGCAGAATTTGCATCGTTAATCATGCTTCCTTGGTTGGAAAACATCATGCTGATGATTTGAACTTCACCTTTAGTTGCCTTGGGGAATAGCAATAAAGAGGTGTCAGTGGTTTCCCCATTAATATCTTGTGTACCCTACAAATACAAGTGGTTTTCTACAACTGAGCACATAGGCATCATTTTGCAAATTGCTACAAATACATTAAAGTAAAATTTGAGCACTGGTAAGGATAATGGGGTACTGTACTGCACCACATCAAAGTTTCCTAAAAAGTAAAACCTGTATGAAGAAAATGATCTTTATTTTCTTCATACAGGTATTAATATATTTACCTCAATAGACTTTTGAATCAAATATATCTTATATTATGTACAGTGAGTACAATGTCTTCAGTCAGGCATGCAAATGAGTTAAAAGCAACACTAAATAACAACAAAAATGGTTTTCCCACGAAAATAAACACAAACAGACATTTGTATTTGCGTGTGTGTACCTTTAGAATACATGATATGTATCTATACTTAAGTGTAAAAATATACATGCATGTTAATATATGTATCTTTAATACACAGTACCTGTAATACAAATTAAATTTATATCAAATTTACTTCTCTAATTAAATTTCATATCAAATGAGTCATGCCATATTGAAAGAAAAAAAATTTTTGACTATGATAAAAATAAAATTGAAAAATAAGGAAATTTTGACATGTGTGGCCACTTTGAAAGTATTTCTATGAAATTAGTATATCAAGTCTCAATTAGTTTGTCAGATATTTATAAACCCAAGAAATGTTAACATGGTTTCTGTATTTCATATTCATTTTTGGGATCTTGCAGGATTGAAAATTGAGAATCTGAAGCAAGTATGAGAGCAATTAGGTTATCAGAATTTAAAATATTGATAGAACCCAAACCCAACAATAGGGAGTGGTTAAGTTAAAAAAAATTTGATGCGATATTATGAATCCATTAAAACAATTACTATGAAAATTCTGTAAAAATGGAAAAATGCTATGAACAATATTAAAGTGAATGTTGTAGAGTACAAAACTGTATCTATCTAAAAATATGCACACATGAAAATAATTGAAGAAAAAGTCAGTTTTTTAACTAGGATAAACAAATGTGGGAATTTTTTTTCAGATCTCCAAATAGTTATATATTGTGTGTGTGTGTGTATATATATATAAACAACAAAAATGTGTGTATATGTTTTTAAAGAAGTAAAATGAAATAGTAAGTCATGCAAATGTAAGTAGCTTTAAAATTTAGTCTTTGAACAAAAAAATTTGTTTAAGGGCAATTAGATTTATAAGAGGAACTGTCCCCTCGACTCTATCTTTCTTTACATTTTTTCCTTCTTCTCACTGTCCTCCAGTGAAAACAGATAAACAAACAACAACAAATACTCTGCATCCCTGGTTCCTGAAGCAGCCATCTCCTTTCATAGGCACCTATTATACTTGCAGGAAGGTGTGGATGATCCTCTCACAGTGCTGTTCAGACTTAACACAACAGTACAGGGCAGGTTGAATTCATGCAAGTTCTTACTCTCACTTTTGACTTCGGTGCTTATGCTCAGAATGCACACCAACAGACAGATAAATCAGATTGAATCAGGCTGAGCAAAGGGTTTCAAAGGGCAGGTTGCTTTAGTGGGCCTAGGGATACAGCAGACCATGTCCTGAAATTGGGTTTTCCATATGCTTTCCAATGTATACATACATGTTATATCTTCTATGTGTTTGATTTTTAGCAACTGGGCAGAAGATGGAAAGGAGAGGCAGGACACAGGATGGAGGGAGAAGAGAATTCCGTGAATAGTTTTGTTTGAAGTTCTGCTTTACTTATCAGGGAAATTTCATGATTACTTTTATGTACTAATTTTTATAATTTGATGTTAAATAATGGTATCTGGATATACTCCTAAGTACCATCTATACAGAATTATCTTTACATAGCATCAATTATTTTTAAACTGTGCTTAGACATGTTTTTACACACTAGGAAAAAGATTTTGAATACTACTGATTACACCTAGAGAAATCAAGATGAAGCCAAAATGACACATGCTGCAGAGAACAAGGTGTTTAAAAAAATCAGTGTAGCATTAAGAACAGAATATCATCATTAGGGAGAATTGCTATTTTCAAGTAGATTATACAACATTGAAATTAAAAGGAGGAAGATTGGAAAATAGCAAGTCTTAAAATACTCAATGATTATAATCTTTATGTATTTTTACAAGGAAACATTGTATTAAGTAGTTAAGATAAAATGATAAAAAATAACTAGAATCTTATCTAATGGAATATGACTACTATTTGCATGGCATGGGAATGCTGTTATGATTATGTGATACAACTACAAATAATCCATAATATTTCAAGCTGTTTCCTACCTTTCTTAGAATAAACATTTCTCTTACAGTCACCTGGAACATATGAAGAACGGGTGATACCAGGTTACACAAAAACTGTACTTGCCAATTTTACAACTTCTTTGAAGTCCAGATGTTTTTTAAAAAGTATCATATTTTTGGCAACTTGAAAAGCATAGATGGCTCAAACATGCACTAAAGAGAAAAGACATTTATTTCAAAAAATAAAATGTTTCTTAGGGATGTGGTTGCAAACACCACCACATTCTGCTTTCATGGTATATGATCATAATAAAGCAACCAATTTTACATCAATTCAGTGATTTAGTATTGCCAGAATTTTCCTTCGTTAGAGCTACTCATAGAGATATGAATTGTTTATAGCACTGCAAACCTCAGATTACCAAGACCACAAATACGTGCCTTCCTGGATAAATTAAGAATGCAGATGAATTATAATATATATACTATATATTATATATATAGAATAAACATATATAAATATATATATCCCTTCACCTTCTTGTTCTCTATTTCTAGTTAGTCCATGAAGCACTATTATCTATTTGCACAAACATAGGTGTTTGTTCTTACACAAATTCTCCAGATACTGAAATTGAGTTATTTTTGAGATACTAATTGGTGACTTCTAAAATAATAATGTAATGATTTATGTTATGTTTCAATGTACGTGAATATTAAAGTAGCCAGGCAAACAATAAGTGAACCATTTCATAGACTGTTTACTTTTAACTTATTCATGATCAAATTTGAAGTAATTTAGAATATCCTGGCAATTTGGTCGGGCTTGGTCACTGCCATAGCTTGAAAAATAAAAAGAAACATAATTGAATATTTTTAAATGTAATTATATATAATTGGTAAAATATATAGCTGGGTGAAAAATTTATATACATTATGTCACTAATGTTAAAAGACATATTTGCTTCTTTATCGTTAAAATAAGTTATCTTCTCCACCACCTAAGTCATCTTCCACTAGATAGTAGAAAATAAGTAGTATTCTAACCTATATTTAAATGGATAATTTACTGATAACAAGTTAACTTCTAAGTATCTTTAATCTCCTATTAATTCTCCTATTCCTTCCAAATATTCTTACTTCGCAGAAGTGAGGGAGGTAGGGGGTAGGGGCACAAGAAAGCACTTACAGGAGCTTCTGGCTCCCATATACTCTCCATATATAGTACCTGATTTCTCTAACCACAGGTCATATTATAACTGCCTCCACTTTTGAAATCAATACCTGTTTTTAGGTACCTTTGTCTGTTTTTTCTCATTTTTATGATGACTCAGTAGCCCTCTTTGGATGACTCAAATTCAACCCCACAGTAGTAGTTCTCTCTAACAGTATAGGCATCTCTGAATCTAGTCATCCTCTCTGCCCTGCTTATTAGCTAAGTGAATCCACCTGTCATCTCTCCCCTCTCCATGGCAAGATCCCCAGCTCTCAAATTTATAGCTTTCTGAGTTCCCTTAAAAGGACCTGGGGAAATTCTGGGCACTATTCATTGTATATTTAAATAGAGCTTCCTGAGCAGGCCAAACAGCAAAGCTTGTTGCTTAAACACATTCTGCTGCCAAATTTATTTTGATATTGTCTGAGTTCCATATTGGTAAGGAACAGGCAACCCAAAAGCATTCTCTTTCCAGAGTCCCTACTTTCTCCACCTCTTTGTGATACATGTCCTCCTTGCTGGGTCATTGCCTAGAGAGGAGAAATCAGAATACATACACCTAACTGCTTCTCTCTACATTCTCTTTGCTTCTTTTTCTTTTCTCTTTCAGTTGTTTTTCAACAATTATTCTGAAACAAGAAGAAATGTTCTTTTGCTATACCTGAGAAGTATGCAGATGTCATCAGAAGGCAATTTAAACAGTAACTCATGATCCTTGGTTTCTCAACTCTCCTTTCCAACCCTGGCCTTATATAATCACTTAGAACGCTTCAAACATAAGATGTATGATGTGGACCTGCACTAGATTCTGGAATTACTATTTTTTAAAGCTTTTCTGGTAATTTTAATATTCAACTGGAATTAAAATTTCTTGGATCCATACCATCTCTACCTCCTACCACAGAGAACAGAAATTTCTGATATCTTAGTTTTTTAGAAGCTGGGAATAGCAGAAAATGTATTATGAGACAATCCTCTGAGCAGATAATCTAAGGTTTAATTTCTGATCCAATTAGGAGATGAAATTTTGATTTTCAGGATGCTCGAAGCTAAGAAATGCTTCCAAATTCCCACATTATCTTAATCTTAGATTTTAAATATTTATTTTTTTCTGGATCAGTTTTCTTCTTAAAAGTTTCATTGTTAAGAATAATTCCCAGGATCTGTCTCAAAATTATTTTTTTTAAGAAAAAAGTTAGTATAAATCAGCCTATATCATAAAAGTATATAATGAATCTATAAACTATTTCCTAAAATATATATATTCTCATAAAATGAATCTATTAACTATAATTAACATAATATAATACAAATACAATTTAAAAATAAAGGGATACAATTTTATTGAAGCCAGCAGCCAAGTGATATTATAGCCTACATGAAGAATATACTTCTAAAAATTAATAAAAAATCATTATGACAAAAATAAACACCACTTTGGTTGAAAATGATTTCCTTATTGTTGTCATTATACAAAAATGAAAATTTTAGTGGTAACAAATACAAAGGTGTAGAGGAACATTTATGTAGGAATTTACAATTTATAATTGATGTTATTAAGTGAAACCTCTAATATTAGATGTATTTCTCTAATGTAATCTTTTTTAAAAAATACTTTTTTGAGAAATGTAACTCAATACAAAAAGGGCAAAAGAGAACGATGGTGGTGTGAGAGGTGAGAGACAGGTCTTCTCCCAAAACCACATATAATATGAAAATATAGTTAATACAACTAATTCTGAAAGAGCAACAGTAAAGAAGGCTGCACGATATGGCATATACATGGAGAAAAGACTAGACCTCATGGAACAGGGCAATGTACCAAAGCTGTGATCCAGTGGGATCCAAGCCCTGCCCCCACCCCAGCTCACAAGTAGGAGGAAGAGAAATGGAGCAAGGAGGGGGTGGAAGCCTAGGACTGCCGAACACCCAGCCATGGAGGTCTGCCCTGGGAGCATGAATCTACATTACATGGTGCTCTGGAGATTAGTGGGGTTGGAAAGGTAAAACAGGTAGAATACTTGGAGAGACTGAGATTCCACCTGCTTGCAGAAAACAGGGATCCCCATCTGGCTGCTCTGGGACAAAAGAAAGGCAGGTAGTCTGAGACTTCCTAACAGTGAGAGGGCTGCTAAAGGGGCAAGGATTGCACATAACTTGCTGCTCAGGAGAAAGGACAGGTGAACAAAATTGTTTGGGTGTACACTGCAAAGCAGGCTGGAAACTTTCAGGATCTGCAGGTGCTCTATTCCCCTGGCTGGCTACACAGCTCCAAGGCCCCCCACCATGACACACAGCCAGGGATGGCAAACCGGCAGCCCCAGCCCTGGTGTCAGGCTAGCCAGAGGGAGACTCCAGCCTATGGAAGCTACAAATGCAAAGCACAGAGGCTTACACCTGTGTGCTCGGCCCACTGGCTGTGGCAGGTCAGATAGGCACAGAATCTGGGAAGCATGAAACAGCTCCTTCCTCTCTCCAGGAAGCAGTACCACTTCCCTGTGACCCAAGACATTGCTCCAGGGTCTGAGCAGCTCCAGGGAGTAGAGCTTCTGGGAACTAGAAGGCACTGTATATAACCATAAAATGTCAAAGGAACATGCTTCAAATCAAAATGCCACAAACACCAGATAAAGCACAAAGTGAAACTGAACTCATCAATCTTCCTGAAAGAGATTTCAAAATAAAAACCATAAAAATGTTCATGGAGGTACAGAAAAATATTCAGGACCTCAGGGACGAATTCAGAACTGATATACAATCATTAAGGATTACAGTATCTGAAATGAAACATACAATGGAGGGATTTAAAAGCAGATTAGATATAGAGGAGGAGATGGTAAATGGAATGGAAATTAGAGAACAGGAATACAAAGAAACTGAGGCACAGAGAGAAAAAAGTATCTCTAGGAATAAAAGAATATTGTGAGAATTGTGTGACAACCCAAACAGAACAATATTTGCATTATAGGAGTACCAGAAGAAGCAGAGAAAGAAAAAGGGATAGAAAGTGTCTCTGAGGAGGTAATTGCTGAAAATATCCCCAACTTGGGAAAGGAGATAGTCTCTCAGGCCATGGAGGTGCACAGATCTCCCAACACAAGGGACCCAATGAAGATAACACCAAGACATATAATAATTAAAATGGCAAAGATCAAGGATAAGGACAGACTATTAAAAGCAGCCAGAGAGAGAAAAATGATCACATACAAAGGAAAAATCCATCAGGTTTTCATCATACTTCTCAACAGAAACCTTATAGGCCAGAAGGAATGGCATGATGTATTTAATGCAATGAAGCAGAAGGGCCTTGAACCAAGAATACTGTACCCAGTAAGATTATCATTTAAATTTGAAGGATGGACTAAACAGTTTCCAGATAAGAAAAGTGAGAGAATTTACCTCCCAAAAACCATCTCTACACTGTAATTTGGAGGGACTGCTATAGATGGAGGTGTTCTTAAGGCTAAATAGCTGTCACCAGAGGAAATAAAACCACAGTAAACAAAGTAGAACAATAAGTTACTAAGCAGAAGCAAAATCAAATCAACTCCTCCCAAAGTCAGAAAGGGGATAGACAAAGAGTACAGAATATGATACCTAATATATAAAGAATGGAGGAGGAAGAAAAAGAAAAAAAAAAAGAACCTTTATATTGTGTTTGTAATAGCATCCTAAATGAGTTAAATTAGACTGTTAGACAGTTAGGAAGTTACCCTTGAACCTTTGGTAACAATGAATCTAAAGCCTGCAATGGCAATAAGTACACACCTATCGATAATCACCCCTAAATGTAAATGTTATGAATGTACCAATCAAAAGACATAGAGTCACTGAATGAATAGAAAAACAAGACCTCTCTGTACACTGACTACAAGAGACTCACTTCAAAGCCAAAGATATACTCAGAGTAAAAGTGAAGGGATGGAAAAAGACATTTCATGCAAACAATAGGGAGAAAAAAGCAGGACTTGAAGTACTTTTATCAGACAAAACAGACTTCAAAAAAAAAGAAAGTGATAAGAGACAAAGAAGGACATTACATAATGATAAAGTGGTCAGTCCAAGAAGAGGTTATAACCATTATAAATATCTATGCACCAAACCCAGGAACACCTACATATGTGAAACAAATACTAACAGAATTAAAGGGGGAAATAGAATGTAATGCATGCATTTTAGGAGACTTCAACACTCACTCCAAAGGACAGATCAAAAAGACAGAAAATAAGTAAGGAGACAGAAGCACTGAACAACACACTAGAACAGATGGACCTAACATTGAGATCTACAAAAAAACAGTTCACCCAAAAGCAGCAGAATACACATTCTTCTCAAGAGCACATGGAACATTTTCAAGAATAGATCATATATCTGGCCACAAAAAGAGCCTCAGTAAATTAAAAAAGATTGAAATTGTACCAACCAGCTTCTCAGACCACAAAGGTATGAAATTAGAAATAAATTATGCAAAGAAAATGAAAATGCCTACAACCACATGGAGGTTTAACAATGGGCTCCTAAATAATCAATGGATCAATGACCAAATAAAAACAAAGATCAAGCAATGTATGGACACAAATGACAACAATAATTCAACACTGCAAAATCTGTGGATGCATACTAAGAGGGAAGTATACTGCAATACAAGCCTACCTCAGGAAAGAACAATCCTATATGAAAAGTCTAAACTCACAATTAATGAAACTAGAAAAAGAAGAACAAATGAGACCCAAAGTCAGTAGAAGGAGAGACATAATAAATATCAGAGAAGAAATAAATAAAATTGAGAAGAATAAAACAATAGAAAGTATCAATGAAAGCAGGATCTGGTTCTTTGAGAAAATAAACAAAATAGATAAACCCCTAGCCAGAGTTACCAAGAAAAAAGAGAGTCTACACATATAAAAAGAATAATAAATGAGACAGGAAAAATCACTATGGACACCACAGAAATACAAAGAATTATTAGAGAATACTATGAAAAATTATATGCTAACAAACTGATAACCTAGAAGAAATGGACAACTTTCCAGAAAAATACAACCTTCCAAGGCTGACACAGCCAGAAACAGAAAATCTGAAAAGACCAATTACCAGCAACAAAATTGAAGTTGTAATAAAAAAACTACCTAAGAACAAAACCCCTGGACCAGATAATTTCACCACTGAATTTTATCAAACATTTAGTGAAGACCTTTATAACATTCTCTTCAACGTTTTCCAAAAAGTAGAAGAGGAGGGAATATTTTGAAACTCAGTCTATGATACCCACATCACTGTAATACCAAAAAGACACCACAAAAAAAGAAAATTACAGACCAATATCCTTGACAAACATAGGTGCAAAAATCCTCTAGAAAATATTAGCAAACTGAATTCAAAAACACATCAAAGAGATCATCGATAATGATTAAGTAGGATTTATTCCAGGGATGCAAGGATTGTACAACATTTGAAAATCCATCAACATCATCCACCACATCAACAAAAAGAAGGACAAAATCCACACGATCATCCATAGATGCTGAAAAAGCATTTGACAAAATTCAATGTCCATTCATGATAAAAACTCAACAAAATGGGTATAGAGGGCAAATACCTCAACATAATAAATGCCATATATGACAAACCCACAGCCAACATCATACTTTTAACAGTGAGAAGCTGAAAGTTTTTCCTTTAAGATTGGGAACAAGACAAGGATGCCCACTCTCTCCACTTTTATTCAACATAGTACTGGAGGTCCTAGCCATGGCAATCAGACAACACAAAGAAATAAAAGGCATCCAGACTGGCAATGAAGAAGTTAAACTGTCCCTGTTTGCAGACGACGTGATATTGTACATAAAAAACCCTGAAGAAACTACTCCAAATCTACTAGATCTAATATCTGAATTCAGCAAAGTTGGAGGATACAAAATTAGTACACAGAAATCTGTTGCAGTCCTATACACTAATGATGAACCAGCAGAAAGAGAAATTAGGAAAACAATGCCATTCACAATTGCATCAAAAAGAATAAAATACCTAGGAATAAACCTAACAAAGGAGTTTAAAGGACCTATACCCTGAAAACTACAAGACACTCATGAGAGAAATTAAAGAGGATACCAATAAATGGAAAAACATCCCATGCTCATGGATAGGAATAATTAATATTGTCAAAATGGCCATCCTGCCTAAAGCAATAATATACAGATTCAGTGAAATCCCTATCAAAATACCAACAGCATTCTTCAATGAACTAAATCAAATATTTATAAAATTCATATGGAATCACAAAAGACCCTGAATAGCCAAAGCAATCCTGAGAAGAATAAATCTGGAGGGATTACGTTCCCTGACTTCAAGCTCTACTACGAAGCCATAGTAATCAAGACAATTTGCTACTGGCACAAGAATAGAACCATGGAACAATGGAACAGACTAGAGAACCAAGATAAAAACCCAAGTAAATATGTTCAATTAATATATGATAAAGGAGCCATGGATATACAATTGGAAAATGACAGTCTCTTCAACAATTGGTGTTGGTAAAACTGTACACCTACATGCAAGAGAATGAAACTGGATTATTGTCTAACCCCATACACAAATTAAACTTGAAATAGATCAAATACCTAAATGTATGTCATGAAACCATAAAACTCTTTAAAGAAAACATAGGCAAAATCTCTTGAATATAAACATGCGCAATTTTTTTCTGAACATGTCTCCTCTGGCAAGGGAAACAAAAGCAAAAATGAACAAATGAGACTACATCAAACTAAAAAGCTTCTGTACAGCAAAGGACACCATCAGCAGAACAAAAAGGCAACAGCCTACAGTATGGGAGTAAATGACTTATCTGATAAGGGGTTAACATCCAAAATATGTAAATAAGTCACAAAAAACAAATAACCCAATTAAAAAATGACTGGAGGATCTGAGCAGACACTTCTCCAAAGAAGAAATTTAGATAGTCAACAGGCACATGAAAAAATGTTCCACATTGCTAACTGTCAGGGAAATGCAAATTAGAGCCACAATGAGATATCACCTCAAACCAGTTAGGATGGCCAACATCCAAAAGACAAGGAACAACAAATTCTGGCAAGGATGTGGAGAAAGGGGAACCCTCCTACACTGCTGGTGGGAATGTAAGCTAGTTCAACTGTTGTGAAAAGCAATAAGTAGGTTCCTCAAAAACTAAAAATAGAATTACCTTTTGACCTGGTAATTCCACTCCTAGGAATTTACCCAAAGAAAACAAGATTCTTGATTCAAGAAGACATATGCTGTTCTATATTTCTCACAGCACTATTTACAATAGCCGAAATAGGGAAGCAACTTAAGTGTCCATCGGTAAATGAATGGATAAAGAAAAAGTGGTACATACACACAATGGAATACTATTCTGCCATAAGAAAGAAACAAATCCTACCATTTGCAAGAACATAGATGGAGCTAGTGGGTATTATGCTCAGTGAAATAAGTCAAGTAGAGAAAGACAAATACCAAATGAGGGAAACCATTTGTGGAGTATAACAATGAATCATAACTGAAGGAATAAAACAACAGCAGACTCACAAACTCCAAGAAGGAACTAGCAGTTACCAAAGGGGAGGGTTGGGGGAGGGTGGGTGGGAGGGAGGGAAAAGGGAACTGAGGGGTATTATGATTGGTACACATGGTGTGTGGGGGTTCATGGGGAAGTTAGTGTGGCGCAGAGAAGAAAAGTAGTGACTCTGTGACATCTTACTATACTGATGGACAATTACTGTAATGGTTTATGATGGGGAGGACTCAATAATATGGGTGAATATTGTAACCACATTGTTTTTCTTGTGAAACCTTCATAACAGTATATATCAATGATACCTTAATTAAAAAAAGGGCAAAAAAATTCTTATTTGACATAGTTATAGATGTAGGTGGCATGCAGCAGAAACCTTTATTTAAAGTTGTAGTATTTTTCATGAGGCCTCAACATCAGTTGATTCAATAAACATGTATCAACTGAATAGATGGTAGATGATGGGAGGAAAAGAGACTTGAATGCCACTGGAGAAAGTATACGAAAACGGCATCAATCCAGATACTAGAAATAATTATTTTGTCCAGAGTCTCTCTCAGAGTCAAAGTGGACAAAACCTTTAGTTTAATTTTATTCAAATCATGGCTTTGATTCTGAAATATCAAAACAGTACAGTTCCATGATTAGCTAGACATATATGCGGGTTTCTGTTACGACATTTATTTCTGGGCGTTGGGGATGCTCTGGTAGAAGGAAATTGTAATGTCTTCCTTTGTTCAGATCCTCAAAACTGTTAAAGAAAATCAGAGTACAATTTGGCTATGTACAACAATTAAGAAACAATGGGTACATATCATAAGAAAAATCCCAGGGAAGATGTTTGAAATGGATTGAATCACGCATTGCTTTACCTGGATCTCATATTTTCTTAGTAGACTTTAAATAGTATTTTGCAGATAAAAATGTATCCCAAATATTAAGAAGTGATTCTTTTCTCAAGTGTCAGATTACTGAACAGGAGTTTAAATTATTAGGAAATGTTAAATTTGAGGATAAAGCTGCTCCATTTTTTATAGCAATACAAATCCTTGAAGGAACAGCACATTCCATGAACCTGGCCTGACCGTGACTTCTGGAACAGAACAGAACAGCATGCCGTAAAGCACTCGATCTTGACTGCTGGGTGAAGGTCACTTCAGTGCCTTTTGGGAGATATTTCAGCCACACTGAAGCCACTAAAGTAAAAATCAAAATGTTTGAGAGGCAGCAGCAATAAGGCAATCATTCCCTTTTCTATCTCTTCATAGCATCAATGTGACAAACCTCTTACAGTGAAAATAGCTCTGAATTGCCCGCAGGCTGCCAGGTGAGAGGGCAGACACAGTGAGGCTTTTGTTTTAAGGTCAGATGAATGGGTGAAAAGGTTCAGAGGAAAATCTTTTCGTTTTACCTGATGCTGATTTTCCCACTTAAAAAAAAAATCTCAGTGAGTAGAATGCAGAATGACATACTTTACTGGGAACTGTTCTAATTATCTTTTTTATATCAGGGACTCACTTAGAAACTGTGGAATTGAGAATTAAGTACATATTGATTATTTATGATGAACATATAAGCCTTAACTCTGTATTATATTTGAGGAAACAGAATTCTCAAACTTTAGAACCAGAAAGGCCAACCGAAGTCATCTAGGCTAAATCCTCTATACAGATGCAGAAACGGAGCCCTGGGAAGGCAAAGACAGAAAGCTTCACCCATGCCAGAAGTTCATGATGGAGCCTGCGTGGGGTACTTGGGCCTCTTGACAGTTCAAAGGCATTTGCTACACATACAAATGTATGTTTATATAGTTTCCTCAGACAAAAAATAGATGTGCTCAGCAAATGATTCTTTAAGGCTTTTTAAAAAATCCCCCTTGACATTCCAGAGAAAACACATAACATGATATGTCAGACTTACTAGGCATTGCCTTTATATTTCCATGTTTTCAAAACATGTCCAAAAATGTTGTTTTTCAATAAACATAACTATTATAACCATTTGTTTATTGTCTAAATAAGGATACTATTAGTAATTAAACTAGGATGAGGGTATAAACTGAGACTTCTTAAGATATTATAGAGATGTATATTTACCCATTAAGTACTGTATTTTCTTTTATGAAAAAATATTTCCTATGTTTTAAAAACAATATTATTGTGTAGGTGTATGCAGCTTATAATAATATTTTGCATTTAAGCTGTCATTTATCTGCCTAATATTAAATTTTAATAATAACCCATGCTTTTTGGGCTTTTGAATAAAGCATGCTAAAACAAGTAAGTATGATAGAAAATTTGTGCACTTTCTACATTAATTTTAAGAGGCTGTATGGTCAGATGATAATGAGAGAAATAGGAATGGAAATGTGTCTCTACCTTTTTAACATTTCCCTGGAAAATTATATTTTGATATTGTTTGAAGTTTAACAAAAATGAAATTTGAAACAAGATGGTCCTGATAATTACTAAATAGGAGAGAGGTGCTTACATAAAAAGAAAAGTGAAAGATTTGAATGGAACATGGAAGAATTAACGATAGCATCAAATCCAATTCTCCATTTACTACTAAATTACAGCATTTAAGATGGCTTCAGTAACTATGATACAATAGTTTCAGAGACTTTGAGATCATAATACTTGGTCATGATATATCCTTGGTTACCAATTTCCGCTTTAGTACTTAATATGTACAACTATATGAAGCATTATACTAAGTTGAATAACCCTGACCTCAACATACAACTTAAGAATAGAACATATTTTACATACTTATGTGTTTTTTTGTTATTACATAACCCTACTTCACCCCTTGAAGTAACCACCATCCTAAGTTTTGTATTCACCATTTTCCATTTCCCAAAAAGACATCAATCATATTTATAACCTTAAAAACAACAGCATTAAGTTTAGATTTATTTTGAACAATGTAAAGTGTGTATAGTCCTTTGCAACCTTTTGTAACTCAATACAATATCTATAAGGTTCATGTTATATTTACCTATAGTTAGTTTTTTGCACTATGGAATATTTTGAAATTTTGTGAATATATTGATTTATTTACAAATTTTTTGATCATATATAACTTTTAAAAAGAGGTGTTTACTTTATTTTGATATGTAAAGACACAAATGAATAAGATTGTTTTCTTGAGTTGCCAAATCAGTTTGCATTTCACAAATAATGTGTAAGATTTTCTATTGATCCACCATTATCACCTGATATCAACAAACTCTTTTTTTTAATTTGGTGGTAAAGTTATTGCTCATTTTTTACTAATTTGTAACATACTTATGGGCCTTTACTGTTTGTTCTTTTATAAATTGCCCCCTCAGTTTTGTCTAATTTTCTACTGGCTGTTTTTTTCTTATGTATTCATATTTTTAAATAAGATCTTAATGCTGACTCTTTCTTGGTATGTATACTGCAGATATATTTTCTCAATTTCTGCCTTGTGTTTTTACTTTCTTTAATGAAAATTTACTGTAATAAAATTATTTTTGAAGTAATGAAATTTAATCTTTTATAAATGCTTTGTGCTTCCAATATTGCTTAAGAAATAAATACCTACACACTCTGAAGTCATAAAAATATTTCCCTAGATATTGTTCAAAGATTTCTGTTTTTCTTATTTTAAACTCTTTTAGTTTAAACCCTTTAATTCACTTTACATTGATTTTGTTTATCTGTTCACTTTTTTATTTTTAAGGAATTAATCTCTTTTTAAAAAAATATAGATAACTAAACATCATATACATTCTTTGAAAGTATATCTATTCACCTCTTTCTCTTAAAAATTTTCCAAACATAAGTGGATCATAGTGTCTCAGCTGTAGATTCTGTTCCATTCTGTCTATATCTATATACCAATAGAGCTGTATGAAATAGTCTTGGTATCTGGTAGGCCAGATTTCTCCAGTTTTAATTGCCTCTTTAGGGTTGTATTCATTCCACATACAAATTTGGAATCGATTTGTGAAGCTCATTAAAAAAAATATTGGGATTTTACTTAAAGGCTTATTGAATCTTAGATCAGTTTGGGGGCAAATTGTATCTGTTTTTCCATATATATGAAATATATCATCATGTTTTAGCTATTCTTTAATGCATTTCAAAAACAATTTTATACTTCTCTTAAATAGAGCTGTATGACATTTTTAGGATTACCATTAAGTACCTTATGAAATTTGTTGTTCTTCTTATTGGTATTTATTTTTATTTTCTAAAAATTTGTTGAAAATATAGAAAATATAGCCAGACAGTTCCTAAACCCTCATTAGACAATGATGGTATCTAGAATAAAATAACGATAGTTTCGTTTCTGCATTCCAATCCCTATTTTGGGGTTGTTTGCCATTTTTTGTTTATTTTGTTTTGTTTTTACTGTAGGACCTCATTACAATACTCAAAGAAAGTACACTGTTCAAAGGGTAATGAGCATCCTGTCTGATTTCCAATGCTAAAAACTATGGGTCCAGTATTTCATCACAAAGAAAGGTGTTTCCATATTTATGAGGCAGATAGTTTTTATAGGGTCAAGGAAGCTTTATTCTCAATTTTAAAGAGCTCTTTCATGAATGGTCACCGAAATTTATGAAATTATTACAGACACACACATATGTGCGTGTGCATAAATATACATGTATATGCATATATAATTCTGTGTTTAGTGATTCCCAGAGCCAAGTGACTTTTCTGTTGACTCTCACTCATTATCTTCCTTATATGTGGCTGTGCTGGTGTTTTAACCTTTTGTTGTGAACTCACCTTCTGTTAATCATATTCAAAGGAAAATATAAATCCAGGTTTCTTTTTTTCCAGTGTAATTTGTATGTGTTTTAGTCAGGAACTAGGGGCAATACTAATTTTAATCCACAATCTTAGAGTTTACCAATTGCTGTCCACAGTTCACTACCAGACTACAAAGATCATAGTAGTATTTACTCACCATTGAATTCCACATTTTTGTAGGTGATTATTATTGCATGCCCAAGTTTTGGTCAGTACCCCAGAGTGATGGGGTGCATCTCTGGAGATATTATCCTTCCTAGACACTCAGCAGATCAGTATTGTGGAGGCACTATTTGTTTTGCAACACAAAGGCCCTTTGAAGTAGCTTGTGTGCTACTCTCCTGAGAGCGAAACCTCTAAGGTGTTTCTGAAAGTGTTTTTTGCCTTTAATAATTTTCTCCTGTAACAAAAATATATATGACTCATGATATAAATGTAAACTAGGTTGAAATTCAATGGTTTTATGTATAGGAAACATAGAATTCATGTAATTTAAGCTGTTGCTATATTATAAATAGAAACATTATTGTCATGAAGGAAAAGTACTCATTAAAGTAGAAAAGAGTTCAAATAACACATCCATCTTAAAACAGTAACTCCATGCTCATAAACAATATTCCCTTTACAAATAGTTTCATCTAAGTATAAATCTACAAATAAATAATCTTATTCTTTTGCAACTCTCATCTACCTCAAAACTGCAGCCTTTTTACATTTATTTATATGGGAAGCATAGACTGAGCATTTAAACTGTGCAAGTTACTGCACTATCTATGCTGTGAGAGATAACATAAGGGAAACAATCCTTGTCATTAAAGGGTTACAACCTAGTGGCTTCCAAGTTTCAAAGTTAAAAATAAAATATTCCAAAAATGAACCCTAAGTTGTGAACTACTGTGATCACCTCTGTATATCTGTGCTTCTTCCTCTTTTTAACTTGCTGTTGGCAAGTCTCAGTGATAAAAGCCTGACAGAGATTTTGAAGTTATCCAAAGAGCATGTGGATTAAAAAAGCAGATTTTCCTTTGAAGCTTAGAGTTCAAATGCAACACATATTCCGTCAGAAAAAATTTGCAAAGATACACGAGGCAGGCAAACAACTCTCAGGTCAACATTACCTGTACATGTTTTAGACTCTATTAGCCTTTGAAGCAAAAATAAATCCTTATTGGGAAGCTTAAATAAAGGCAGTCTCAAAGGCAAATTGTTAGTGTAGGGGACGTTCTAGGGGAAAATAAATTTTGGTAAGTAATAATAATAAAAAAAACTAATTAAATATTGAGCTTTTACTATTTTCCAAGGACTCTGCAAAGTATGTTCATGTGCATTCTTTCATTTATTTTGACTAATAATAGTTGACTTCACTGAGCCTTTGCTTATTTAGCCCGGTCAGGAAAGTGGCAGGGCTAGGACTCGTCCCACCAGTAACTCCTTCCTGCCTGCATCCAGTAGCCCCTGGAATCCTGTCTGTAGGCAGTGAGTGCATTAGATGTGTGGCCTCTGCCTTTTGCTAATTCCATCCAAGAAGTGTCCTAAACATACGTAGGTTTTCCTACCTAAAAATTAAGTGCTGGTAAAATGGGCTTTGAGTATACCTGCTTCTTGCATTGGATTTTTTCTATGGAAAACTAAAAAAAAAAACTGTGTTCTTAGGATAATATTTTATGAAAGTTTTAGTTGTTGTTGTTTGGTTGCAAGTAATAATAAAGCATTAAGCAAGGGTTTTGTTTTGCTTTTCCTTCTAAATTCATTTATTAATATCTCTCAGAATCCAAGAATGGGATCTACAAGTTGTTGGAAAGACTGCTTTTACTTGAAAGCCATTTGGAGTCAAAATTGTTATTTCCGTACTTATTTTTCTTCAGCTGTCACATGGCCACTTACATTCCATTCATCATGTATTGTTTTGTCCTCTTTATGCAAACCAGCTTCATTGACTTTTCAGTGCACTTAGCTGTGCACGGGGTTACATTTTCTAGTGTTAGGTCCAGGTACCATCAGTAGACAGGGTTTTTTTGTATCTCCACTCCACGTTCTCAGGAGAAAAAAATCTGAATTGTCCACCTTCAAATTTTGTCCCCCTTTACGTCATTCAAAGTAGCCTAGGTGTTGAAATCATGTGATAGAAAAACTGTCATGGGGGCAAGGTCTTTGCTCAGGAAAGGGAGAGAGTTTTCTAGGAAGACACTCTGATGGGTGTGCCATTCATTATCTTATGGGGAGGAGATATAATGATCAGATAGATTTATATGGTTTCAGCTCCTGTAACATTGTCTATGGTTAAATCAGTTACGATTGTCATCTCTCAGAGTTCATGGCCATTCAGATTGTGTATCTGTCCCTGGGGCTTGATGCCCCCAAGCATTATGAAAAGTGACTCTGGAACTTCAAAATAAAAACCCAGATTCAGCCTGAATTCCCTTAGGGTATCTGTGTACGGTACATAGTATACTAACTTCATTAAGAATATGGAATGGGAAAGGTCTTTGTAATAATCTAAGTGAGCCTGATCTTCCAGGAAGTTTACAGTTGATGAAGCATTCTTCATGGATATTAATAGTTCATAAGATAGTCTTAAAACACATACACCTGCACATGGGTATACACACACACATTTTCTAATACCTACTTTGCACAATGAAACATAATGTAATGACATATCTTGTGCTTTTAGATACTTAGGAAAAATCAGAGGAATGGCTTTCTTTAATTAACCACATTGGGAATAACATTCCAGAATCTTTTTATAAAACAAATGCCAGTAACTGTATAATTAAATAAATATTTCCTAATGGATTTTAATATTCAAATCAAGCAATGATATGCTTATTGTATACATTTTTATGTAAGAAAAGGAATGATATTTCCATCAAAACTTTTCCCTTAAACTATGCCAGTGGATCTCCCAGGAAAAGGAAAGACAAGGGAAGATGATTAAGTTTAGTATGCATTAATTAATTGTGGATATAAATGAAGGCTACCGTGTTCCCCAAAACAGCTTCCCCCAGCACACTTCTATTAGTGTGAGAGAATGGGAGGAATGATGGCAGGACAAAATACATACAATAAGCCCTTAATGTGATTACATCCTCCTATTCTTTCTTAGGTTAAATAACACTAATGTTAGTGGAAAGTTAGTGCAAGTTCATGGATTAAAAAGGTATGTTTATTAATACCAATCTGAAATGTAGATGATATCTGTGAGTGAGGGCTGAGAAAGGAAAATGTTTATACATTAATCATAACTAGGACTGCTGTATCACAGCAAGTTAAACAACATGTGGCTTTGCTTAGATAAATTTAAAGCATATGAGAAAATGGAGTCTGTGTTATTAACTTCACTTATCACTATTTTAAGCTCATTTTACATAGAATGTTGAAAAAATCAATATTAAAATAAATTAAATTATACCCATATTAAGTACTTATTGAACCAATAATCCTGGATTACTTTTACCATATCAAACTTTTTTTCTTACTCTAAGGTAGTTTAAGTGGTAAATGCTTTCTATAGAGAACTATGAATAAATTCATTTGCATTTGATAAATATCTTTGGTTGATTAAAATATTTAAAAATCAATAAATTTTAAGACATTTAGAATACTACCACCTGTAGAATATAATTTTTAAATTACTGTCAATTGCTAATGGCAATTGAATGATATTTCTTCATATTGGTTATTTATTTCAGACTTTATTATCAACTTAGGCCCAATTTCCTTTTCAAAAAAATTGTCTGTTGCTGTAAGTCATCAAATTATCATCACAAATGACATCTTAAAAAATTTTATAACCAAGAAAAAATTAAAATATCATATACAGCCTACATAATTCAAATTCACATGTTCAGAAATAAGAGATAATTTTTTAGACAGCTCTTTCATACCTGCTTGTGAGCATGGTCGTATGAATTAATGTGATTGTCAAACTCCTGATGCTTATAGTACTGCTTGTCACAGAGTTCACAGTAAAAGTTGGCTTTCAGATCTTCCAGAGCTTTTGCTATAGTGTTCTGCTTCTCAGAATAACCCTAAAAAATAAAATTTAAAGGAAGGAATTAGTTGTCCTCTGAGTTGACTTTGTTCTGCCAGTTGTCAACTTAGCATAATAATTAGAAATGAATATAAGGGAAATATAAAGCAAATAGCATTAAACTAAATGAGAAGAATTGTGAGTTAAAGAAAAACGATTAACAGAAGAAGCCAAAATAAATGATGGAAAATAGCAGAACGAGGAGAAGAAAAGCAAACCATACAAAGAAATGGAAGCCCTTATTTAAACAAGTTCCTCAGGCATAAAAAAAATGAAAATCATATAGTTATACTGACTTAATTTTTGTTTTCTGACAATTATTACATTAATATAAAACTTCCGAATTCTAAATTCTGAACATCTAAAATGTGTTCTGTTTCAGTAATCCCATGTTGATGCACAATTATTCATGTTGGGTATTTTAGTTTGTTTCTGTACATACTGATATTTATGAATCCCAACTGGATTTCATTTTCATCTTGACCCATATCAATTTAGGTTTAACTTTTAAAACTTCTCTAGTCTTTAGAAAATGAAATTCCTTTGTGCAAATGATTTTCCTAAACTGAAAAGGATTTAGTGTATAAGCAGATTGCCTTCTTCATGTTCACAGTAAATAAAGATGGCTATATAATTAAAACCCTGAAAAGAAGAAAAATGCAGTCAGTTATTATTAGCTTTCATTTATGATGCATAAAATAGCAAAATGTGCCTTCAGGTTTTCTTAAATCTAAATTTACTTGCTGTTTTGTGCTTCCTTAAATGTTAACGTTGCCAAACACGAATAAATTTGACATGTTGAAACATCATCCAAGTCTTTTGCTGAAGTGCTGATATGAAGAAGACCTACACTTCAGTCCCCACCATAGAATATATCATGTGTCTAACTTACAGATTCTCTCATACCAAACTCCTTTTAAATTTCAAAATTACTACATATTCAGGCCTCCTGTATGCTATCATACGACATTAACTCTTTCAGACACTGGGTTTTGAGGTGAAATGACACAGTCCTGAGTATGTCCATTGGCAATTGCCCT
The DNA here is from genome assembly GCF_040802235.1 of Manis javanica. Lineage (NCBI taxonomy): Eukaryota > Metazoa > Chordata > Mammalia > Pholidota > Manidae > Manis > Manis javanica. The sequence goes on from NC_133167.1 coordinate 49,766,307, forward strand.
CTTACTAAATACACAGGCTAGAATGGACTCTGTAAGAATTGCATCTAAAAAATTTAAAAGTGGTTTCCTAATTGTAATTTAATGGTGACTAATACTTTCCTTACTTAACTGTACTATACATTTGTGCATATATCACATATCACAAAGTTCACCATGATTTGTATGTATACCTTATAGGAATAAAAAAATACATTTACCATAATATATAAATACACGGCCCACTTTCTCACTTTAAAGACAATGATCCATTGTTCTATCAGTATTATTAACTTCAAAGCAAGAAGTGATAAATTGAAAAATCATTAAAATTGTTATATATGATTTATCAATTTTACCATTTCTTATCAGACTTGTGAAATCTTCCCTAATATTCTTTTTAATTGCTTCCAATATATTAAAAATGGTTAATTTAAAAAGATGAAATAAATCATATAGACCTAAACTGCTTACTGAATTTTAACAAAATCTTTAAAATAATACTTTGTGAATTAGCCAATTTAAATGAAACTAAAATTAAGTACTATGATTTCATGGCTAAAGTGTGTGAAGCAGAGATAAAATTCCAATCAATATGAGTTACATTATAATGGCAATAGCTTTTTTGGCTCAAAGCTGAATTAGCTCTCAGAATAATATTCTTGAACAACAATTTCTTTGCAAACTAGTTGATTCTTCTCATTAATTATAATTATAGTTAAGCTACATCCCTGCTCTAAGTATTTGGTTATTCCTTATTTTTAGTGTAAGTTTATTTTTTTCTCCTAAGATTGATATTCTTCCATAGATTTAACCTTAGCCTAAATCTGAAGAGAAAAAGATAGCTAACATTTATTCAGTGCTTATTTAAGGTCAGTCACTGACCCTAAGACTTTGTTTGTATGTATTAACTCATTTAATCCTGATTGAAATTTTAGAGATGTGTATTCCAGATGTTTCTTCATTTTACAGGTAAGAATACAAAGCAAGGGAAAGTTAAATAATTAGCTCAAGGATGTATAGTGAATATATATGTAGCCCATATTTGAGCCCAAATGATCTGGTCCATAGCATTTCACATTACATTTAAACTTTTAAGCACATTAAAAAAAAGATAGAGAGAGCAATATAATAACCCCCACATATCCATCACCCATCACTCAGCTTCAGCGGTTATTAACTTAGGCCCAACTTGTTTCAATATAGCCTATCCTCTCTCACTCCCTTAGCTCTGCCCCAGATAATTTTTAAGGAAATTTCCAAGTTCATATAATGTTATCTGCAAATTGTTCAGTATGTATCTCTAAAATAAAGGATCTTTTTAAAAAACATCATCACAAAACCAATATCAGATATAAGCAAACAAACAAACAAAAAGAAAACACAATCATTCAGTCCTATCATCAAATGTATCTGTAGCTAGGTGCCCTGTCCTTGAGGAATGTGAGCTCATGAGGACAGGAATTTGTACAAATTTTGGTTACTGTTGTATCTGCAGAGCTTTCAACAGATCCCAGCATTGGCCAACAATCAACATGGATGTAGACGCTTTTACATGCATTTAACACGTAAGTGTGTTCAAATGACCTCAGTTGTCTAATATTTTAAGCTAGTTTGTTTCAAACAGGATTCAAATAAGGCCCATACATTACCATATGATATGTTTCTTAGTCTCTTTTACATTACAGGTTTCCCCTCTCTGTTTTATTCCTCATTGCAATTTATTTTTCAGACTCGTACTGCACAGTTGAAAAAAAAGTTTCAGAACTATAGAAATGTTACAAGAATATGATATCGAATTCTGGTAAATAAACAAGTAAAATAATTGCTAACATTTTGACATAGGTTTGTCCTCTTGCCTTCCCTCTCTCTCATCTTCCTCTAAGATATTAAAAGACACACAGCATAACTGAAGCTAAGGTTGCAATAGATTGCACAGTAAGAAGCATTTTCACGCTACAAGTTTCAAGTTGATATGAACTGCAGTAAGGAGTGAGGGCTGTAATCTAAAAAAAATGTTAGTGGAATAGAAGAACTAGTTATTGTCTGTGTGTCGTAAGGGAAATGAATCATATGTATTGTCACTGATTATAGATTTTTTAAAACATATGTGGACAAAATCACTCCACATTCAATGACATGCCCCAATCCCCACAGCCCCTCTCATTCTTTATTGTGGATGATACTAAAAGAAAGATTGATCGAGATTATAAAACACAATAAATAATCCATTTTTAATGCAGCCTTCCCACTGCAGAAGTAATACATCTGAATAAGACGAAAAAGGAGCACAGCTACTCATATATCCTCAGCACATTTCCCCCTGCATCTGGCAAACCCATTCTGCTCAACTTCATATACAACTTCCATTATGTGTCACTGAATGTGCTGGCACACAGTGAAGAAAGGCTAAGCTTCTGGTAGCTAGCCAGGTTATTGAAAACCATCACATCTGACATATATCTAAAACAGTAAAGCATAAATCCTTACTTTCAGGAAAGCAAGATTCTTCTTACATGCAAACTTAGCAATAGCACTGTGCAATATACTTTGCAGATCGGTGCACTGAAACAGAATTCGTGGTTTATCAAACATCAGAGGGCCATCTCATCTAACCTCTATTAAAAAATGAGGAGTACTAAAGTGGGACTTGGAAGGAACAGAACTTTCTTCTCCAAAATGACATATATGGTGGCTTCAACATAACAGGGTGTCAAATAGTATTCAGCTTCTTTTAAAATGTAACTGTAACTAGATGCATTGTCCTTGAGGAATGTGAGCTCCATAAGGACAGGAATTTTTTGTTGTTCTTGTTGCTTTTTTATTAAGGTAACATTGATATACACTCTAATGAAGATTTCACCAGAAAAACAATGTGGTTACTACATTCACCCTTATTATAGAGTAGCCCTCCTATGCCCCATTGCAGTCACTGTACATCAGTGTAGTAAGATGCCAGAGTCCCTACCTGTCTTCCCTGTGCTACACTGTCTTGCCTGTGACACCACACACACCATGTGCATGAATCATGATACCCCACAATCCCCTTCTCTCTTCCTTCAAACCTGCCCTCCCCCACACCTCCCGTTTGGTAACCCCTAGTTACTTCTTGGAGTTTGTGAGTGTGCTGTTGTTTTGTTCCTTCAGTTTTGCTTCATTGTATTCACAAATGGTTTCCCTCATTTGGTATTTGTCTTTCTCTGCTTGACTTATTTCACTGAGTATAATACCCTCTAGCTCCATCTATGTTCTTGCAAATGGTAGGATTTGTTTCTTTCTAATGGCTGAATAGTATTCCATTCTATGTTTGTACCACTTTTTCTTTATCCATTCATTTACTGATGGACACTTTAGTTGTTTCCATATTTTGGCTATTGTAAATAGTGCTGCAATAAACACAGGGGTGCATATGTCTTTTTGAGTCTGAGAAGACGTTTTCTTTGGGTAAATTCCTAGGAGTGGAATTCCTGGGCCAAATGGTATTTCTAGTTTTAGTTTTTGAGGAACCTCCATATTGCTTTCCACAATGGTTGAACTAGTTTATATTCCCACCAGCAGTGTAGGAGGGTTTCCAATTCTGCACATCCTTGCCAGCATTTGTTGTTCCTAGTCTTTTTGATGTTGGCCATCCTAACTGGTGTGAGGTGATATCTCATTGTGGTTTTAATTTGCATTTACCTGATAATTTGCAATGTGGAGCATTTTTTCATGTGCCTGTTGGCCATTTGAATTTCTTCTTTGGAGAAGTGTCTATTCATATCCTCAACACATTCTTTAATAGGGTTATTTGCCTTTTGGGTGTTCAGGTGAGTGAGTTCCTTATATATTTTGGATGTTAACTCCTTGTTGGATGTGTAATTTACAAATATATTCTCCCATACTGAAGGATACCTTTTTGTTCTGCTGATGGTGTCCTTTGCTGTACAGAAGCTCTTTAGCTTGATGTAGTCCAATTTGTTCATTTTTCTTTTGTTTTCCATGCGTGAGCGGATGCATTCAGGAAAAAGTTGTTCATGTTTATATTCAAGAGATTTTTGCCATTGTTTTCTTCTAAGAGTTTTATGTTTTCATAACTTACATTCAGGTCTTTGATTCATTCTGAGTTTACTTTTTTGTATGGGGTTAGACAATAATCAAGTTTCATTCTCTGACATGTAGCTGTCCAGTTTTGCTGATGCCAGTTGTTGAAGAGGCTGTCATTTCCGCATTGTATATCCATGGATTCTTTATCATATTGACCATATAAGCTTGGGTTTTTATCTGGGCTCTTTAGTCTGTTCCATTGGTCTATGGCTCTGTTCTTGTGCCAGTAACAAATTGTTTTGATTACTGTGGCTTTGTAGTAGAGCTTGAAGTAAGGGAGCATAAACCCCCTAGCTTTATTCTTCCTTCTCAGGATTACTTTGGCTATTCAGGGTCTTTTTTGTGGTTCCATATGAATTTTAGAAATATTTGCTCAAGTTTGTTGAAGAAGGCTGTTGGTATTTTGATAGGGATTGCACTTAATCTGTAGATTGCTTTAGGCAGGATGGCCATTTTGACAATATTAATTCTTCCTATCCATGAGCACAGGATGTGTTTCCATTTATTTGTATCTTCTTTAATTTCTCTCCTGAGTGTTCTGTAGTTTTCAGAGTATAGGTCTTTCACTTCCTTGATTAGGTTTATTCCTAGGTATTTTATTCTTTTTGATGCAATTGTGAGTGGATTGTTTTTCTAATTTCTCTTGCTAGTTCAACATTAGTGTATAGGAATGCAACAGATTTCTATGTATTGATTTTGAATCCTGTAACTTTGCTTAATTCAGATATTAGATCTAGTCATTTTGGACTGAATTCTTTAGGGATTTTTATGTACAATATCATGTCATCTGCAAACAGGGACAGTTTAACTTCTTCATTGCCAATCTGGGTGCCTTTTATTTCTTTGTGTTGTCTGATTGCCATGGCTAGGACTTCCAGTACTATGCTGAATAAAAGTGGGGAGAGTGGGCATCCTTGTCTTGTTCCCAATCTTAAAGGAAAAGCTTTCAGCTTCTCGCTGTTAACTATGATGTTGGCTGTGGGTTTGTCATATATGGCATTTATTATGTTGAGGTATTTGCCCTCTATACCCATTTTGTTGAGAGTTTTTATCATGAATGGATGTCGAATTTTGTCAAATGCTTTTTCAGCATCTATGGAGATGATCATGTGTTTTTTTGTCCTTCTTTTTGTTGATGTAGTGGATGATGCTGATGGATTTTAGAATGTTGTACCATCCTTGCATCCCTGGAATACATCCTACTGTATCATGATGGATGAACTTTTTGATGTATTTTTGTATTGTTTGCTAATATTTTGTTGAGTATTTTTGCATCTATGTTCATTAGGGATATTGGTCTGTAATTTTCTTTTTTTGTAGTTTCTTTGCCTGGTTTTGGTATTAAAGTGATGCTGGCCTTGTAGAATGAGATTGGGAGTATTCCCTCCTCTTCTACTTTTTGGAAAACGTTAAGGAGGATGGGCATTAGGTCTTCACTAAGTGTTTGATAAAATTCATCAGTGAAGCTTTCTTGTCCAGGTGTTTTGTTTATGGTAGTCTTTTGATTATCAATTCAATGCATTGCTGGTAATTGGTCAATTCAGATTTTCTGATTCTTCCTGGGTCAGCCTTGAAAGGTTGTATTTTTCTAGGAAGTTGTCCATTTATTCTAGGTTATCCAGTTTGTTAGTATATAATTTTTCTTATTATTCTCCAATGATTCTTTGTATTTCTGTGGTGTCTGTAGTGATTTTTCCTTTTTCATTTCTGATTCTGTTTATGTTTGTAGACTCTCTTTGTTTCTTGATAAGTCTGGATAGGAGTTTATCTATTTTGTTTATTTTCTTGAAGAACCAACTCCTGCCTTATAGATTTTTCTGTTTTTTATTCCTCTTTATCTTATTTATTTCTGCTCTAATCTTTATTATGTCCTTCCTACTGACTTTGGGTTTCATTTGTTCTTCTTTTTCTATTTTCATTAATTGTGAGATTAGACTGTTCATATGGGAGTGTTCTTCTTCCCTGAGGAAGGCCTGTATTGCAATATACTTCCCTCTTAGCATGGCCTTCACTGTGTTCCACAGACTTTGCCATGTTGAATTATTGTCATCATATTTCTCCATATAGTGCTTGACCTCTGTTTTTACTTAGTCATTGATCCATTGGTTATTTAGGAGCATGTTGTTAAGCTTCCACATATTTGTACACTTGTTTGTTTTCTTTGTGTAATTTTTTTCTAGTTTCATACCTTTGTGTTGTGAGAAGCTGGTTTGTCCAATTTCAATCTTTTCACTTTACTGAGGCTCTTTTTGTGGCCTAGCATATTATTTATTTTTGAAAATGTTCCATGTGCCCTTGAGAAGAATGTGTATCCTGTTACTTTTGAATGGAGTGCTCTGTAGATGTCTGTTAGGTCCATCTGTTCTACTGTATTGTTCAGTGCCTCTGTCTCCTCACTTATTTTCTTTATGGTTGATCTGTCCTTTGTAGTGAGTGGTGTGTTGAAGTCTCCTAAAATGAATGCATTACATTCTATTTACCCCTTTAATTCTGTTAGTATTTCTTTCACATACGTAGGTGCTCCTGTGTTGGGTTTATAGATATTTGTAATGGTTATATCCTCTTGTTGGACTGACCCCTTTATTATTATGTAATGTTCTTCTTTGTCTCTTATGACTTTCTTTGTTTTGAAGTCTTTGTTTTATGATAAAAGTACTACAACTCCTGCTTTTTTCTCCCTACTAGTTGCATGAAATATATTTTTCATCCCTTCATTTTTAGTCTGTGTATGTCCTTGGGGTTGAAGTGAGTCTCTCGAAGTCACTTTTAGTCTGTGTATATCTTTGGGTTTGAAGTGCATCTGCAGAATATAGATGGGTGATGTTTTTTATCCATTCAGTGACTCTATGTCTTTTAATTGGTACATGCAGCCCATTTACATTTAGGGTGATTATCTATAGGTACGTACTTATTGCTATTGCAGGCTTTAGGTTTGTGGTTACCAAAGGTTCAAGGGTAATTCCCTTACTATCTAAGAGTCTAATTTAACTCACTTAGGATGCTATTACAAACACAACCTAAAGGTTCTTTTTTTTCCCTCCTTTCTCTTCCTCCTACATTCTTTATATATTAAGTATCATATTCTGTACTCTTTGTCTATCCCTTGACTGACTTTGGGATAGTTGCTTTGATTTTTGCATCAGCTTAGTAATTGATTGTTCTTCTTTCTTTACTGTGGTTTTATTTCTCTGGTGACAGCTACGTAGCCTTAGGAATACTTCCATCTATAGCAGTCCCTCCAAAATACACTGTAGAGGTGGTTTGTCAGAGGTAAATTCTCTGAGGACAGGAATTTGTACAAGTGTTGGTTACTGCTGTGTCTCCAGAGCTTTTAACAGAATCCAACATTGGCCGACAATCAATATGCATATATATGCTTTTACATGTATATAAAAAGCAAACAGAACAAAACCCAGCAGCCCCAGATCTGCAATATGATTAAGATAGTTTTGCCTATGCTTGGGTTGTGGTACCCAGTCAACCAGAGAACACCTTAGGGACTAATAACAGGTTCTGCTATGTACAAATTACTATTACTAAATAATAGTTGTAATCCTATATCACAGTGTAATATTTCTGCTAGATATACTCTATTTAGAGTAGTTAAAATTACAAAGATACAAATAGGTTGGGTACTGTTAATACATAATTATTTTCAATACTGGAAAAGAACATTTGTAAGTAATACTTAAAAGTTATGAACTTTTTGGTGTTTTTTATGAATGCCTTGTTGACAAGCTACATTTTTATTTTCTACAATAATTTAAGATATTATTCTTCAGTTCAAAATTTTTCAATAGTGGCCCATCATTATTAGAATGAATATTATTATAATGATCAACAAGTCTTACTCAACCTGGTTGCTGGCTACATTTATCACTCTATCTCACTTTGCTTTAGTTACTTTTATTTTTTTAATATTTCTGAAACTTTCTTAATTATATACCCACTTTGACACTTGGACTTGCTTGTTATTCTCTTGGAAGGTTCTTACACCACATATTTGCATGAAACACTGATTCATTTCTAGCAGATCTCTGCTAAAATGCTGTTTCCTCAAAGATGACTTCCCTTGTCATCTGAGATAATGAACACTTTTGGTTTTATGTTTACTTCCCCTTTTTTTATCATAAAAGTTTCAGATGTACAATTTTATTATTCGACATCTATACACACTACAAAAGAATTGCACCACAAGTCTACTCATCATCCATCACCAAACAGTTGACTGTCTTCAGCCATTTCACCTAACCCCTTAGCCCCCATCCCCTCTGGTTACCACTAGTCTGTTCTCTGTATCCATGAGTTTGTTTTTATCTTATTTGTTCATTTGCTTTGTTTATTTAGAGTCCAAATATGAGTGAAATCATATGGCATTTGTCTTTCTCTGTCTGACCACTTCACTTAGCATAATTCCCTCAAGACACATCCATGTTGTCACAAATGGCAAGATTTCATTCTTTTAATGGCTTTCGATCTTTTAGCTTTCCTTTTAATGTGAAGAAGAGGAAGTTTATTCAGAAAGAAAACAGCTATAGAACACCTTTGGGCATTGGAGTCTGAAAGCTATATTAACAATAAGGGAGAGATAGAGTACACAAGAAGGCATTCAGCAAAACTGATGTTAGTTTTTCTGGTTTAAATCCCTTCCCTATTAGGCAAGACGGCAACCATTTCTGGGTAACAAAAGTTGTGCAAGTGTCTCAAAATATATCTCATTCTGTTTTTAAAGGCTAGGTTCTATTATCTCAAAGGCTAAAATATGGATAAAAAGATGATTTTGAGGACTATAGAAGGGGCAAGAAGGGATGAGTCAGAAAGTTACAATTGTATCAAAAGTCACAGATGTATTGAACAGAATTACAATAAACCACGTACATTTAAACATGAAATTTTTTTTATTTAAGGATTCCACAGAAATACAAACCCATCTGTACTACCATGAAAGGCAAAGACAAAATACTGAAAAGGCTGTATATTGACTATTATATCTCTGTAGACAACTTTGGGTGAGCTAAATTAAGTACAACCCAATAGCAAGGACAAAATACACCTTCTGTCCGCATTTATGAGAATTGGAGCAAATTTAAAGGTGTTTTTCAAAATTGTAACTCTTTTCAGAATTAGTTTCAAAGCAAGAGGATTCATTCATAGGATTTTACCTCTTTCTCTTCTGTTATTTTGCTGATAACAGCCACCCCATAATTAGCATGGCTTCTATTGATAGAACCTGTTCATGTAAAGGAAGGATGAATCCCCAAGCCTCAGCTATCAGAGAACAGTCTTGTCCACCCTCACTTGGCTATACTTATCAACATGATTTATCCTCAGAGAAAATCTGTTTCTTTCTTCATCCATGGATTTTGCAGGAAGTCCTAGCCTGTAACTAGTACTTATAAAACTCTCTGGTTGACTTAAACCAGTATTTTGTATAACTTCAGAAGGTACCAGAAAATTCAGTTAAGACTTTTCCCTTCATTTTAGGGAGGATCTGAGGAACAGCATGTTTTAATAGTTGGCTGAAATTTAACATCATCTTGCAGTGTCCCTGCACATAAAGCAAGGTGGTGGTAGATCTCATTTTCAAGGCAAACCAGAAAAAGTATATAAAGTTTTCTGAAGCTGAATGTTAGCTGAGGTATGTAGGATTCTACTTCACATATATAAAGTCTCATTCATATATGTGTGTATATATATATATATATATAGATAGATAGATAGATAGATATATGTGTGTGTATACATATATAGCAATTCCAACATGGAAATCCTATATAAATACATTCTGCAGAATCCCAGTATAAAATATGAGTAGTAGTAAGTTTAGGGTTCTTACTTCAGCTTAGAAATCTCTTAAATTTATAGTCAGCAACCATTTCTCTTGAGTGGTAGAAGAAAGGCATTTATTATTGTGACACATATTTGTTACTGTCTCAGTTATAATAGTAAGCTAGAGTGAGACAGCAGTTTCTCTAGTAAATTGTCTCACTGGTTATCTTAGCTTGAGTTCTACCAGAAATAGAAACTGAGACAAGAGCTAAATTTAAGTGGCTTATTTGAGATCTCAGGAAAGACTGGTAGAAGATTGACAAAGAGAGAGTGAATAGGAGGCTGGTACAGATTTCTGGTTTCAGCTCCATAACATAAAGAGCTTGAAAGTTATCATTCCTGTTGGTACAATAAAAACAATGTATGGAAAGTGAAAATCAATTATTTTTCTTGTAAGTGTCATAGAACAGAGGTCACAGGGTACGTCACCACTTTAAAATCTGAAGGGACAAGCACATTCAGAGATACAGCAACTATTATCTTGCTTACTTGGATTAGAAACTGCTATAGCCATGAACTGATAGGAATTTTTAAATGTTAACTTGATGAATTTATGTAGGCTGGTCTGATTTTGTTCTAGTTTGTGAGACAGATTGATTTTGTTCTAGTCTGTGAGACAGAAACTCTTGATGGCTACAACAATCTTAGAGGGACACCAAACACTTTTGCAGGCTTTCCTTTTATGAACACCACAGGTTCTTATGATGATAATCTGAGAAAGCGTCCTTTGTATGCCTGAAAGGTGGATGAGAAGAATAACTACTGTGTTATAAGCCAAGAGCCTTCTCTGTAACCAAGCTGCTCCTCATCTCCATTCAAATACCTTATTCAAGCCAGGGAAAGGAATTTACTATCCTGTAGTCTTCCTGACTCATATAATTTTGGAGGCAAGATTGCTGAGGCCACAGATTCAAGAAAACAGAGTGAGAATTCTATAGCCTTTATCCCAAACCCCCAAGAAAGTGTAGGGACCTGGGAGTCAAAGAGAAAAAGAAACTCAACACAAGAGAAACACATATGATGGCTACAGCCCTGAGACATAGATGTATTAAAGGATTAATATATAATTGAAAAGTTATAGATTACTCCTTCTCCCCCACACCCCAGCTACAAGGCTGTATAATAATAGTGGATTAGAGTTGAGATGGTTGCACAATACACAGTCTCCAAGGAAGTATATATACGTGAGCACAAAGATAAAAAGACACACACAATCAAGGACACCAGAGGAGTTGTTAGTTCCTTGCATTTGTAGCTACAGAAAGTTTAGACACAGCCAACACCTAGACAGATTGACAGAAATATACTAAAGGTCTGTTTACTTCAGTTCCTATTACCTGATTCATGTCCAGATTTCAATAAAAAATTACAAAGTATTCTAAATGTAAGAAAAAAAAACAGTCTGAGGAGAAAGGGCAAGCACCAGAACAAGGCTCAGATCTCAGATAGGCGTTGGAGTTCTCGGAGTCATTTGAAATGACTCTGATTGATGTGTTAAAATCCCTAGTGGCAAAAGTAGACAACATGCAAGAAGAGACAGGTTAGGTAAACAGAGATTAAAATTCTAAGAAAGAATCAAATGAAAGTGATAGAGATCAAAATAGCTTAAAAGAAATGAAGAGTTCCTTCAGTGGATTCATCAGTAGACAGGTACAGAAGAAAGAATCAATTAAATTGAAGATGTGTCACTATAATCTTACCAAACTGACATTCAGAGAAGGAAGGAAGAAAAAGAACATCCAAGCACTATGGCATAATATCAAAAAGTATAACCTACATGTGTTTGCAGAAGAGAGAGGGAATGGAACAGAAGAAATATTTTAAATAATAATGGCTGAAAAATTTTCCAATTAACAGATGCCAAACTGTACATACCTAGGAAGCTCAGAAAAAACCAAAAGGATATAAATAACAGTACAACAGTAATAATCACCTTGACATACATATTTATAGAGCAAAAAATCAAAGACAAAGAAAATATTCAATTCAGATTTCAAAAGAGGAAAAAAAAAGCCTTATTTGCTAAAAATAAGGATAATAATTACACCAGAATTTTCATCAGAAACCACACAAATCAGAAGATAGTGAAATGGTAGACTGAAAAGTCTAAAGTGTTGAAAGGAAAAACAAAACAAAACAAAACCCACACCAATGTAGAATGAAATATGGCAGCTTTTACACCAGCCATATCAATAACCACTTTAAATATGAATGGTCTAATTACACCAAATAAAAGATAAAGATTGTCAGAGTACATTAAAAAGAAAAAATAGACTAACTACATGTTGTCTACAAGAAACCATTTTTAAAAATAAAGACTCAGGTTAAAGGTAAAGGGATGGGAGCCAGTAAAGATTGTGTTACAAAGAAATTACTACACAGGCAAATTTTCCAACTTGTTCTCGTTGGAAACTAGAACCTAGTAGAGACACAAACCTCAGAGCTTTTTGTATTCATGAGGCACAGGAGCTATGCTAATTATCCAACAAATCCCTTTAATATATACATATTCACTACTTAATATTACATTATGTATCTACGTTTTTGGTAGACCACACTATTTGATTGGGTAGAAAAGGTTTGAAATACCCAAGAAGGACACACATTTTTTTCTACTGAGATTTAGAGGTTTAATACTTACAGTCTTTGATATGTAAATATTTGTGCAAAATTTAATGTATTTTATAAAACAATTTTCTAAAGGGTGTTTTTAATACTGTAATATAAATCAATACCGATAATTTTACATGAAGTTATGGTTTCCTGAAGCAATGGCAAGAAGAACTGCCGCACCCAGAAGTACAAATATCTACCCTTCATAATAACTGATCAGACAATATAAAACCATTCAATCCATTCATTCAGCATTTATGGAGTACCTATAGGTATTATGTGCATCCTAGATACAAGTATGCATAAAATAATGTTTCATATTAATAACATTACGTTGGAGATGAAGAAAAGGACAGCTTTATGATATATGTAAGTGCTATAGTAATTTAGATCTCCAAAGAAGGCTAAGGAGTACAGTGGTGATCAAATTCTTCCAGTTGAGAAATCAGTGTAGTCTTCAAATTAATGCCTAATTCACTGAAAACTGAATAAGTGTCAGCAGGTAAAGAAGGGTGCAGTGGATTTTATATTCAAAGAAAAGTAATTGTACATAGAACCGTAAAATACTACACTTTTGAAAAACTGCAAATGGTCTGGTGTGGCTGGAGAATTTGATGTACGTTGCAGAGAAGGAAGAGGAACATTAGCAGGGCCAACTAAAAAAGACAGGACACAGGGCAGATTATGAAGATATCTTAATGTATACTAAGAAGTCAGAATGTTTATAAAAGCTGCCAGAGAAGTCAGTAAAGATTTTTAAGTAAGGAAGAATGTTCATCAGATTCACATTTAGCAAACAGACAGGACTACAGGGTAGAGTATAAAATAGGAACGCAGTTAACACTGGAAGCAAAGAGGTTTATTAGGATATTTTCTAGGTGTAAAAAAGTAAAATCCTTAATAAAAGGAACAGTAACCAGGGCAAAGATGATGAAAAGACACCTGAAAACTTGAACCAGAACCACAGGAGATTTTGACTGATGAAATGAAGGATACAGAAGAGAATATTACCAGTTGAATGATGGAGACAGGGGCCAAGTTCTTCAACAATGAGTGATTGGGAGCTAAGAAAGTATATATTCTGAGTACTTCTTTTAAAAAGGAAAGGATATTAACTACTCATTTCAGGGATGACTGCTCTTTTGAATCTACAGAAGTGCTCTTGAGTTTTGCGCAAATGTCAATTTCCTAGACCTTGAATATGAGTTATTTAATATTTTCTGACTGTTACTTAGGTTTGAGTTCATTCAATTATAATGTTTTCCTATATATCAGTTCTTATTCTTTGTTTTCATTTCTAGATATTTAAAAACAGCAATAAATTAAAAAGTTCACAACTACTTCTTTATTATTAAATAATAATAAACTTAAAAGGATATAATAAACAATTTAAAAATCAACGTATACCATAAATCTTGTCATACCCATTCAATAAAGATACTTTCTCTGTCTGCTTAATTGGACTGGAATGGTCCATGACTAAATTCAACAAGGGCTACTTGGAGACTAAGATGGTACTGTAGATTTTTTGGATTAGATGAAAAATGTGCGTATTTTCTAATGCTGTAGTTTGGGAAGGAAAGATCTAAGAAGTTTTGCATACATGTTAAAAGAGATATTACTTAAAATAATGGTCACATGGAAAAGGAGAGATAAAAGCACCTGTGAGTGTGTATGTGCGTGCAAATTTCAAGAAAAGAAAAAGATGAATTCCTAATTAATTTTAGGCTAGTTTTATTACTTCCTGAAGTCTTATATTTCTTTTGTTTTCTTTTTTCATTTTCTGGCTACAAAATGAAACTGTCTTGCTGAGAACAAAATAAGGTAAAATAATAGACTTGAAAACTTCTAGCTTTATGCATTTTTAGAAAATATTTTCTCAAAAAGTAAGCATGACATTGTAGGTGTCACATCACAGGAGTTCCCTAGATGCCTTGCAAAGATCATAATGCAACCACAGCTTCCATTTGAAGAAGAACACTATACTGAGACCTGCTGTCCCTCCCATTAGTGCCAGCGGGTTCTGCCCCTGTGGTTAATTCTGCTTTGTCTTCAACTCCAAATGGGAGTGATAGTCTGTGCATTTGATACATTGTTAGCACAGCAGGGAAATCCCATTTGGAAATAATCATATGTTTCAGATAACCAAAAAAAAGGGATATTTTGCAAAAAAGAAGCATTTTAACTTGAAAAACTTACAACTAAAACTGGAGTGGAGAACACATGATATGGGAAGGAAGGACATTAGCATTTATTGATGGCCACAAATGAGCCCCACCCTCAGTTATCTTATCCCTGACAATATGACTCTTCAGGTGAATATTTTTAGCCCCATTTTACCTAGAAGGGTAAGGATAATTGGCCCACGACTTTATACCATGTAATGGTGGGTCTGACTTCTAGCTGGATCTTGCTGAGCTACCTACCAACCCTCTTTCTATGCCTGACACTGTTCTCTAGGGGGCATAATGGCCTAAATAATTAACACAGCAAAAATACATATAACAGATTTTAAAAGAAATGAAAAGTTTAAGACTGAAGTACTGTTTGTTAAAATATAAATTTAATTAAAATGTAAACATATGATAACCAAAACACTTAGTCCTATCTTTTAATTTAAATGTGTAATTGATGGTCAGCTGGTATATTTTATGAGGTTGTCATTTTAAATAGCAACATTTATATAAGGCTATACAAGTGCTACAACACAAGTACAGTAATTTAAGGAGTAGATCAGTGATAGTTTCACTTAACCATTGTAGGTTGTTTAAATTCATTAAAGACTGTAACATGTCATAGATTGTAGTGGCATTAATTAAATAATGGAAACACTATAATGATTTTAAAAATTTCTGAAGTTTAGTTGTAAGTAAACACTAATCAAAGTGTTATAAAAATATCAGTTTAAAATACAGCATTGGTGTTCTTTTAGGTCAAAGAACAGTATTTACTTAGAAGATATTTTGATGGATTCTCTGTGCTAAAAGCAAAAGTATCTCCTACTATCACCCTCTTGTTTTGCATTCCTAGAGTGGGCTAGGATGAGACAAAGTCATTAATTGCTTTACCTGAAGAAGTTGAGGGTTTTCATATTTCTATAGCTCTTGAAAAGAAACACACAGGGATAAATGGGGGGAAAAAAGAAAGATAAGGCAGGAATTTCACTGAAATGTTTAATGACAGAGTTTGAAGGGAAGTATGTAGAGAGAAAAAACCATTTATGAAAGGGAAAACTCATATAGCATTTCAATTGTTCATTTTTAGCATTATGGTAAAACACTTCTCAATTTCGTCCAATCTTTAATAAAATTCAGAAATTCAGAAACGTGGTATTTCAGAGGAAAAGAGGAATAAATAACTGTGGTCTATGTTTGAAAAGACAGAAGGTCAGAGAAGAGGAGAACTGTTAGATTTAGACAAAAAGTTAATGGTAATTCAGAAGATAACAAGCAAAATAAGACATTACTGGGAGAAATAAATTCCTGTAGAAGACAACAGGAGGGGTGTGAGGTATGTGTGTGTGTGTGTCTGTGTGTGTGTGTGTGTGTGTGTGTGTGTGTGTGTGTGTGTGTGTGCGCGCGCATGTGGGTGGTTTAAGGGGGAAATAGGTTGCTGGGTTTTGTGCCATAGAAGGGGTCAGTAAGGACTTCTCTTGTTTTTTACTAAAAGAAAAATTTATTCTGTGACATTGGAGGACTTAAAGGACACATAGAATTTGATAGCTGAATTACAAATGATGTTTCTAATTAGAATATCAATTTCAATTCAGTTTTAAATATGTTGGTTGCTGAGAACTGGAAATAAAAGTTTCATTTCAAACTAATGTATGCAGGGAATAACATGAAAATTGTTGAAACTTGAATCTCATTTAATCTAATCAATCACATGACTTAGTTTAATTCATAGATTAGATAAATAGGTTTAAATAGGTTTTTCCAGAGACTCCATCCTAATATTACGAAGATTTTATAGAGTTCATTAGCAACAGGGCACAAACCTAGATAAGGGGTTCATGGAACTCCTGAATCTCAGTTAAAGGGGTTGAGTGGGATTTTTCAATAAAAAAAAAAAAACTCAATTCAGATCATTTTTCTTAAAACATATTTTATTAAGAACTGGTAATGAATAATTTTCCAAGATGGAAAAAATCTCAAAATTCTCTAATTTTCACACTGTATAGTTTTCATTTTTATATTTTTTTGCTCTAGAATTACTTACATGTATTGAAAATTCTAGGTTGGAATACTACTAATGTCATGAATTCTTTATACAGGGCATTAGATACTACTAGTGTTTTTTAAAGTGTATATTCAATTGTAGACATTATGTTCTTTCTTTTAGTACTGCCAAAATTATTCTAAATATAGTCACTTTTTTTTTTGCAGTTACATTTTATTTATTTATTTTTTAAGAGAGCAAGGCAGAGGCTTTTATTTAGAGATAAAGCAAAAAGACAGAGCTCCTGGCTCATGCCAGTAGGGGACAAGAGAGTCCCTAAATACGGTCACTTTTGAAAGATAGGTCAGCCTATTTCCAGTTTCTCTGCTTTGTGAAACATAAGTCAGCTATGAGTTCCTTTTGATAAAGAAACATAATATCTCTAGATATGGATTAATATTTTAGTTCAGAAAATACTTTTTAAATAAGTAATATTTTTAAATGTGAAAATACACAATTCAGCATAATAGTCCCAGATTTTAAATTATATATGAGTTGCTAAAAATTCATTTAAAGTAGTAATTTATACCTTTCTGTAACAAATTACTATGCAGCTATTAAAATAATGATGTCTTTAATTGGCACGTACAGATACATCATGAATGCATATATTAAAATTACATCTATGTGTGCATAGATGCTCATAGCCACTTGTTTATAATTTTTGTGCTTTAGTGGTCTGGCAGTTAAGGTTAGATTTACATTTTTTCATGTCTTCTGAAATACTACTTAAATTATTCAGTGAACATATATACTTAAAAAATATAAGAACTCTTGCTTGAATAACAAAATGAGAATAATATGATACTTCAGTGACTGATGTTCTGAACATGTAAGGACTGAAGAAAGAACTGAAACCTACACATTAACTTCCAGCCCACATGGATTCATCACATCAGTGGATAAAGTTATATACTTTAGTTTTCTAAAAAGTCAGGAAAGAAAACAAAATTTATGAAAAAAATGTTTTCTACACATTTAATTTCTAGTACACATAATAAGCATGGATTTAAAGAACAAATGGTGAACTGCCAGTCTATACTAAATTTTTTTATAATAGATATAATGCCTCTTTTTATTTAAAATATCCCAGACTGCTATAATTTATGGCTGTACTTTGATAAAGGTGTTTAGGGTTCATATTTATGTTAGGACAAGCCATATAAATAAGATATACCTAGAAAGAATGTAAAAATGTTATAAATTGTGTTTAATAACTGATGATAATTGAGAATTTGAACTTTTCAATGTCTTACATAGTCTGAGAAATCTATCCTTTCCTGAGGGAAAAATTGTTTGCAAAATAGAGAAACTTCTAGAAAATTTTTCTAGAATAAATGATATCAATACCAATAATAGTAAATATTTATATAGCACTTTGTGCATGCCAGGCTTACTTCAGAGCACTTCACATTGTTTTATATCATGCAATTCTTACATCTTTATGTAGTTGACTTATTATTATTGCTAATGTATAGATGAAGGCATGGGGGCACAGAGAGTTTAAGTGACCTTCCCAAGGTCTCCTAGTTGGTGGCAGAATCTGTGTTTGAACACAGGCCTCCTGGCTCCAATGTTGTATTTTAATAATGAAAGCTGATGATAAGGAGCTGTAGTAACAAAAACCAACACAGCTCATAATTACCCAAACTACTATATTTTTGAACTAAAAATGGGACCACAAAGACGATAATAATAAATTTCTCTGTCCTAAACTCCTACCTGCTATTTTATTTGTCCTGACTCCCCTGCAAATACCCAACAAGGAGAATCTCCTATGTCCTCATGCATGTTCTTTTTCTTGGTCACCAGCTCGTGATTTCAGAAATGACTGCTGTCAGGGCTTCCCTGCCCACTGAACCATGTGACAAGCTTTTTCCTGTTGTCCCTCCTGGGGCAGGCTTCCAAGGCCCTGGTCATCGTACTAAGGCTGATAACTCCTGTCAGGACCAAAGCCATGGTGGAGGCCTCTGCTGACGTGAATGAGAGCGAAGCTGGATGCACCAGGCTGCTGCTCAAAGTAGGAATGCTTTTACATCTTGTAGAATATGCTCAGTGAAATTTCACATGCAGCCTTTTAAAAAAAGTACAGAGATGACTCTCAAAGAAAATTAAGTACTTTTAAGTAAATAGTAAATAAACATATTTTTCTTCAGACTATTTTTGTTTTCTAATTTATGACTTCTTAGAACATTAAGTCTTTCTTTAGAAAATAGCTATTATTCTCTGCGTGTGTGTGTGTGTGTATGTGTGTCTTCAGGAACCAGTTACTAATACGATTACATCTTTTACTGATTAGTATGTGAAACAAATGACTTTAATTTTCTCCTTTTAAATATCAAGACATAAGAGACTGAAAAATCAGGAAAATCTGATAAAAATATGAGAATTGCACTCAATATGAAATGTAAGGAGAATAGTATTTGTAAAAGAAAATAAGCTATCAAATTCGATGTAACCTTAATGAACTTTAAAAACATTAAAATAAGTTAAATTAAGGTTAAAGAGTATTTTATAATCTGAGGACTAAATTAGATAATGTTTTACTTCAGAAGCTAAATTATTCAGGACACAGTGGTAACCACCCAGTTCTGTGCTTATCCTATTGTTTACCAAGCACTATGCTAGTTGGATTCTGGGTTTACAAAGAACAAGCAGGGTCTCTGGAATAGAGCAACACAAGAGCTAGTGAGATAGACAGTCACATAAATAGATGTTGTCAACCTAGTAACATAAGTGTTATGGTAAAGATTTAACGGGATTCTTGGGAGCACTTAAAGGTCAAGGGAGACTTCTGGAGGTGATAACAGAACTGATCCGTGAAGAATCAGTGGTAATTATCCGAGAAAAGAAATGTCAGAACAGATTCTCAGCAAGAGAAGACACCATAAACATAATCACAGAGCCTTGGAAAAAACTTCAGGAGGTCAGGGAACAAAAGCAGTGTGAAATTGTTAGGCTTTCGAGTTTTAGGGAGAGTATGTAAGAGATAAGGATGGAGAGGGAGGTAAAAGCATAATCACAAAGTGTATGGCACACTATGGAGTTTGCAGTTGTTTAAGTTATTCACTATATAATGGGAAGACAAGATTAGGAAAAAGGAGTTAAACATTTTTAAAACAGCTCAAGTAAGAGATGCTGAGGGTCTGTATCATAAAACCTGTAGGTTAAAAAAATCATCCAATTATAAGTCAAAAGTCACATTGATTTTTAATATCACAATTTTATAGTATCTTTATATTTAAATAATTTATTTTAAAAGTCTTTATCAAATCTTACTTTGAGGACTCCATTCTAAGAGTTCCATAGAATTGTCTATAATGACTGATTTTAATCAGATAGTCACTACTATTCAATGTGAGTTATTACTTTTCTCTCCGAAGGCCCTAATTCTCCATCCTAGCTGTCATGAGTTATGCCCAGTGTCTGTAACACCGCTTAGGCAGCTCCCGCAGGTTTGTGAACACTGACAGATTTCAGGCCTGGGTAGCTGCTCCTTGTTTTCAGTAACAAATCGATGAAGAACAGACTCAGCCACACTGTCATTCATTGTTGATCCATGCTCTCCATCCCCTGGAGACATTTCACTACTATTAAACAATTTAATTCTAAAGAGCAACTATAGTGTGCTAAGTACATACTGGGCCTTTCTGATTTAGTCCTTCACAACCCTCCAAGATAGGTATGATTATACCTAATTTACAGATTAGGGAAAGGAGGTCCAAAGAGCTCAAGTAGCTCTTCCAAATTTCAGAGATTGAGTGGCAGAGTTAGTATTTAAATCCACCCTTTTGTTTCAGCTTCAAAGCCCTACCATTAACATACATCCCTAAAGTTATGCAATTCAGCTTAACACCAAAAATCAATGAGTACCTACAATGTGTATAGCACAGAATGAGGTACAAGGAACGCAAACATGAAAACCGAATTATTCCTTACAAGCCAACAGATAGAAGATGCAGGGAGAAGTCCTCAGTGCCATGCCGTAAGTACAGTCAGAGCACAATGAGACAGAAATAATTCATTTAATTCAGGAAGGCAAAGAAAATCAGGGAAAGATGAAAAGGAGACAGCACCAACTGGAACTCTAAAGAATTGGAAGAGTCCAGCCAGATGGAGAGCATTTATTGGAAAGAAAAGCAAAATGAAAACAGAAGTTGAAGGTTCATAGAGTGTTCTAGAAATAAGTTGTTCAGTGTTGCCTGTGTAGTGAGTATACTTGTGTAGGTGTACTCAGAAAACAAAATTGGAAAGACACCCTGGCCTGAGACTTGTATGTCATGACAATATATAGACGATGGGGAGCCATCAGAAGTTTTAAACTGGAAAAAATGGATTAGATTTATCTGGGAAGGTATTACAACTTCCTGACGCTTCTTTCTTCAAGGCAATTTTTAAAATGAAAATGCATCCTTAAGATAATTCACTATATATATGTGAAAGTCATTTATGCAAGGTGATTTCAGGTTTAATTCATTTCTATTTTCAATGGACAGAAAATAATGTCACAATAATTGTGGTTCAGAGGGAGGAGAAGTAGCAAGTGGAGCAAACTGCTTTCTCACCTTTGGGTTCAGGTACACACAACATTTTCTGCAAGCAGAATTAATGGATAGCTCATATTTTTAAGTTTTACTTTCCTTTGATATCAGTGTATCATTTTTAAAAAATTGCTTCATGCTTCTTCCTCGATAGACCAAGGCTCTACAGTTTTATGCTTTTTTAATTAGAATAAAATAATATTGAGAACAATTTTTTGACAAACAGTTGAATAAGTGATATTACTATTATCTGACCCAATCTCTGTTTTAAAGAGGAAGACATTAAATCTTAAAATTCAAAATGATTTTTGACCAAGATCATAGATGCCTTAAGTTATTCATTAATTAAACAAATATTTACTAAATGCCCATTATGAGGGATATTCTCCCTCTCAATAGCATCCCTAATATTGTCCAACAACCACACATATTTGTTTTCCTTTTAATGTGAGGCAGAGAGAACTAATAAACTTTGCCTCTTGTCAATATGCAAAAAATATAAACAAGAATACTATGTTCTTTTCAAAGTGATAGACTATATAACATAGTAGATATAAAGAATTTACCAAGATGAAAGAAGATAGGTAATGACTGAAAATTTCCTGCAAAAGATACCTTTTTGTTTAAAAATTTGGCTAGCTTTTTTGCTAGTTTTCATTTTAGAAAAATAGGATAGTTGCCCCAGAATATCTGCAGTGAGTTAAGAGAGCTTTGATTATGTAACCAAAGATTAACAATTTCTGACCAGTGTAATGGAAGGGTCAGAACTTCTCATTTTGACTGAGTGCAGGGACTCTATTACAAGCCAGATTTTTCTTACCAAGCAGAAATGAGAGCTTTAGGCCCTGGACCATTAGAAGTCTGGAAGCAGTACAGGTATTAACTTAGTATTAAAACATAATACAATATACAAACATTGCTTAATATTATCTTTGCTATGAAGAAAAGAACAATGAAAAATTGTTGCCCCAATCTGTTTCTTAGTATTTTGAATTTTTCTCTCACATAAATGGTGAACAATGGAGAAAAAGTTATACATGGTCCCTGTCTTCATGGAACTTACAATCTAGTGGGGTTGGGTGAACAATAATGACAAAATTAAGCACATAATTATAAGGATATAAAATAATTACAATTGAGTTATGTTTTTTGAGGAAAATAAGAGTATTTATGGGAGAAAAATGATAAATCAGACATGTGGGAGGAAACAGCAGAGAGTAGAGTTTCCTGAATAGAAAATGGGTAACCAATAGACAAAAATTAAAATGTTGGTTCTTTGAAAAATAACAAGATTGGCACACTTTGAGTTAGACTTACCAAGAAAATAGGATAATGAAATTACTAAAATCAAGAATGAAAGTGAAGGCAAGGCATCATTACAGAGTTTGCAGAAATAGTAAAATTTACAAAGTAATACTAAAAACACCAATATGCTGACATATCAGGTACCTCAGCTGAAAATGGACAAATCTGGTGAAGACACAAACTGCTGCAACTCACTAAAGAAGAAATACAAAATCTGGATATACGTGAAATACATAAAGAAACTAATTAATAATTTAAAAGCTACTAACAAAGAAAACTCCAGACTCAGATGGTTCCATAGCTGAATTCTATCAAACATTGAAAGAATTAATATCAATTCTTCACAAACCTTCCAGAAAATGAGAAAAATTCCCAACTTATTCTATGAAACCAATATTACTCTGTTCCCATATCAAAGTTATCAAAAAAGGTATAGACCAATATTACTTAAGAACACACTTTGAAATTTCCCACATTCTCCAAAGTGGGATAGTAATTAGAATCAAGTAACATATAAAATGTATTAGACATCATGACCAAGTGGGATTTGACTCAGGAATGCAAGATTGGTTTAACATCCTAAAATCAATGTAATATACCCTATTAGATGACAAAAAGGACAAGATCATTTCAATTAATGCAGAACAAGCATTTGACAGAATTCAATACATTTTTATCATAAGCACAAACTACAAACTAAGAATAGAAGGCTTCCTTCACCTGACAAAAAATATTTACACAAATCCCACAGCCAACATTTTACTGATTGATAAAATGCCAAGTGCTTTCCCCCAAGATAATGAACAAACAGGGATTCCTGATATTGATCAATACTATATTGAAAGTTTTAGCCAAGATATCTAGATAGTAACAAGAAATAAAATGCATGCAGATTGGGAAGTAAGAAGTAAAGCCATCTCTATTTTCAGATCCAGTAGAGAAATCCAGTAAAAAAAAGAAAAACCTATTAGAACCAAAGTACAGTCAGCAAATATGTAAGGTCTAAATACAAAAATCAGTTGTATTTCTAAACACTACCCAGAAACAGTCCAAAATGAAATCAAGAAAGCAACTGAATTTATAATAGCATTAAAAAGAGAATACTTAGGAATAAATTTAATAAAGAAATAGAAGACTCTTAGATGAATAATTATAAAAACTACTGGAATAAAGAAGTTATAAATACTTGGAAATAATCACATGTTCATGGATTGGAGTAATTAAAATTCTTAAAATGGGAATAATCCCCAAATTCATCTACAGATCCAGCAAATCTCTTTTATAATCTGATCAATCTATTTTTCAGAAATTGATGAGCTAATCCTAAAATTCATATGAAAAGGTAAGCAACAGTTGTGAACTAAAACAATCTTGAAAAAGAAGAGTAAAACTGGAGAAATTACTGGTCCCCATTCAAAACTACACAGCTACAGAGTAATCAAGATATTGTGGCAGTATCATAAGAGTAAATATATACACTCATGTAATAGCATTGATAACCAAAAATAAATCCTTAGGTTTATGAATAATTGGTTTTCTACAAGGGTGCAGAGACAATTTAGTGGAGAATAAACATCCTTTTGTGAAATGGAACTACCAGATACATGCAAATAAGTAAAGTAGTACTCCTTTCTTACATTATACATAGTAATTGACTCAAAATGGATCATAGGAAATAACATAAGAGCTAAAACTATAAAAGTCTTAGAAAAAAATAGGAATACATCTCTACTACCTTGATTAGGTAAAAACTTCTTACACAGAACACCAAAAACTCAAGTGAAAGAAAAAAAAGATGCAGGACATCATTAGAATTAAAAAAAAAAACACTTTTATTATATGAATGACACCACAATTAAAAATTTGAGAAGAAATCCCACAGGAGAAAATATCTGCAAATCGTATATTTGATAAGGAACTTTTATCCAGAAGATATGAAGAACTCCTATACTCAATAATAAAAAGATAATACAATTAAAATGGGCAAAATATCCAAATAGACATTCTCTCAAAGAAGACATACAAATGACCAATAAGCACATGTGAAATCCCAAATCATTAACCTTTTGGATAACAAATCAAAACCAAAAATGAGATATTACTTACCACCCATTCTGATGGATATAATTTAAAAAATTAACAGCCAACCAAACAGCAATAAAAAAAAAACAGCTAACATTTGTTGGAAAGAATGTGGAGATACTGGAGGCCATATGTTACTGATGTGAATGTGAAATGGTGTGATGACTTTGGAAAACAATTTAGTTGTTCCTTGAATTATTAAACATGAGAGTTATCGTATAACCCAGCAATTTCACCCAAGAGAAATAAAAATGTCATATAAAGACACAGATGTTCAGAGAAGCATTATTCATAATAGCTCAAAATGGAAACCACACAAATATCCATGAATTGATGATCGGAGAAATGAAATGTGGTGTATCTAAACAACGGAGTATTATTCAGCAGTAAAAACAATGACGTGCTGATTCATACTACAACATGTGTAAGCCTTGAGAACATTATGCCAAATGAAATAAACCAGTGACAAAAAACAATATATTGTACAAATCCATTTATATGAAAAGTCCAGAAAAGACAAATCCATAGAGAAAGAAAATGGCTCATGGCTGCCTAGGGCTGGGTGTGTGGTGAGAGGGAATTAGATTGTGGCGCTAGTTGGACAACTCTGTGAACATACTAAAAACCATTTGCTGTAAACTGTGAATTCATGAATTGGATTGTATATAAAGTATGTCTCAATGAAGCTGCTAAAAGTGGCAATATAATTTTAAAGTATCACTTTGTTTCAGCTGATAGAAACTTTATTGTGCAAAATAAAAATTAAAGCACAGCTGAATGTTGTCTTGGATTGTGTATGGGTCTACTTTCATTCAAAGGTAGTTTATAAATTCATGTAAATTGAATAGCTTTATGTAAATGGAAATTCTTACAAGAAAAAAATTATATAGGAGAATTAAGATCAAAACCTCTATTTTTGTGAATAAGATTACCAAGTTATTGGAGCCAGTGCTTCCACTGGAAGTGAATAAAAGAGCTGGATAAAATATCAGAATTTCCTCTTAAAAGCATTGCAGGGGTGATATGATTTTAAGAAATCTCCAGAAAAATAAGTAAAGAGGTGGAAACCAGAGAGGAAATAAATGCATAAAGGTTATTTTGCTATAAGTGTATTTTTAATATTGCAGGAACTTGGACTTAATTTCGGACCACTTAACAGGGTATGTAGGTAGAAATGACAGCTCTGGACCAGCCTAGTTCAATCTCACAGGATACACTCCACCTACAAAGACTGAATTGAAAAAAGCTTTACCATAGGGTAAGAGAAACCAGGAGTAATCTTAGCCTTACCAGCAATTCAAGGATATTACATGAAAAATTTCTTTTCCATAGAGCAGACCTGGGGTTTAAAATTTTCCTTATATATTTTAATAACAAACTTGCCTTCAGAGATCCTAGATTAACAGTACCCATATGCTTCTTACAAAAGCAAAAGTAAGTCCTCCTTGCTGATAGCTAACTTCAACCTCAGGACACAAAAATTCTACAGATTATTTTCAAATGAAATGCAGCAGCTCACAAAAAAGAAAAAGAAAATGGGGAAAACTAGACAACCCTCTTTCATTGAATATTGGACCAGAATTGAATATACCCATATGAACTCAGAAAGAGATGATAGAGATAGAGATAAAGTTAGATGAGAGAGAGAGAAGGAGGGAGAGGGAAATAGGGAGAGAGGACATTATCTAGCTCTGCTCACTGAGAGGACTTAAAAGTAATGACATTCCACCAGAAATAATATAGCAAACCCCAAGTATTTGTTCTAATATCAAGCACCAAAGCATCGTGGATAAATGAGTGATTCTAGAGCTAAGGGCAAAAAATGATGAGCTTAGAATATCAAATTTTCATAGTCAGTAAGTCAGTGTCTTAAGAATTATGGGCTATGTCAGGATTAAACAGAAGCCAACTTGAAGAGTTAACCACTGGCCAAATCCTGGGCATGTTTACATCAGGTAAACAATATTTAATATAAAGAATTAGATACAGTGGAAATTTATGAATATACATTAACATAAATAAGCAAAGGAATAAATACAAGGCAGAGAAAAAACCCTTTTTTAAGATAATATGATGCAAACTGCTAAGTGAAGAAATCAATAAATGACCATTTTACAAACATTATACTAATTGATTCAAGCAAGATTCTTCAATATATTCTAAAATAAATGAGTGAAAGTTTAATGAAAAAACCAGATTTTATGTGGTCCCAAATTATTATTTATTACTTACAAAGGAAACCATACATGGTTTACAGAGTAGAAGACTTGCATGCATCATTTTCACCATGAACTCAAAGTTAACATTAGAAGGGGAGGACAAATGGCACATGTGCCTCCTGACATGATGCATTGAGAAGCACATTCCATCACTTCCATGTCAATGTTGGGAAGGATTCAGGAATATATCAAAATAAGAATTTACTTAAATGAAATGACTTAAGATTAATACATAATAAAGTAGAAAAATTATTACTGAAAACCAACAAGGCATCAATATGTAGAGCTGCATGTGAAACAGCCAGTAGCCACATGTGCTTATATACATTTTAATCTAAGTTAATTAAAACATATTTAGATAAATATTCAGTCATGAGTCACCATAGCCACATCTCAGCGTACATCAGCCACGTGTGGCTGGCACTGACCATATTGTGTAGTGCAGACAGAGAATATTTTCAGCATTGCAGAAATTTCTGTAGGACAGAACTGATCTACAATTCTGGACACCACAAAGAAACCCCAAACAAGAAAACATTAGGAAACCTGATAGAAAAACATTTAAAAAACAACAACAGATAAAACATTATCTACAGAAAAGGGGATGCCTCCATGACTAATATGTAATCCAGAGAGAGCAGAGTAAAGCAAGAGTAATAAACATAGAATGAGAAATTTAAAAAAAAAAAGAGGATTATTCCAGTGCTGGGGAAAATGTGGGGGGACAAAACTCTTGGGCATTGTAGATGATTATAAATGAGACCAATTTACTAGAAAGCAAATCTCCAAGAGTATTTAGTGAAATTATGTATGGATATGCTTGAAACTCAGGACTTCCCCTGCTGGGATAGTTATTTTAGATAAATTCTTGCAAAAATCCAATAAACTTTCAATAAAAGTTAATTTTATTGAAATAAATAAATAAAAATAATTAGGAGGCAATCTAAAATGTCTGCATTCTTGGCACATGGAGAAGTAAAATACAGATTAATATTATTGATAATGTGCAGCAGGAAGAAACAACACCTACATATACAGAAACATGGAAAAGTTATAAAACAGTAAAATTTGGGCACATTAGCATTATATAAACTTAAAACATTAGAAACGTGTCAAAACTACATAGTATACAACATGCATAATATTTAAGCACATTTATTAAACAAGTTAGAATAGATGTCTTTTTGGATCAAAGTGAGGATCAAAGATTTAAAAAACTGAATAAAGCAAGAGTGAGGTCTTATAGCTGAATGATAATGATGTGCTCTGTCCTGGGAATATGACTAATTCACCTACTGACATCTCAGTCTCAAAAAAAAAAGGAAAATAACTAGATCCAATATTTAGGTCAGAGCAGTTTTAAAAATTAAACAAGCTAGAGGGCAGAGCCAACATGGTGGCGTGAGTAGGACAGTGGGAATCTCCTCCCAAAAACATATATATTTTTGAAAATACAACAAATACAACTAATCCTAAAAGAGAAACCAGAAGGCACAGGACAACAGCCAGACTACATCTACACATGCGAGAGCCCAGCAACTGGTGAAAGAGGTAAGATACAACCCTGGCCCAGCGGGACCCGTGCACACCTCCCCCCAGCTCCCGGAGGGACATGTGCACCTCCCCCCAGCTCCCAGAGGGAGGGAGAGGGAACCCAGGACTGCTAAACACCCAGCCCCAGCCACACACAACAGAGCGCAGACACAGTGCATGCATGGAGGGCTGGAAACTAGGGAAATAGGGCAGCAAGACCTCTGAGCGGGTTCCGAAGCTGATGCCTCTGTGACAAAGAAAAGCGAGTACTTTTTGAAAGTCTTAAAGGGACAGGGACATAACAGCTGGACGGATACAACAGAGCTCACAGCCCAGTGGCTGGAAATTACAGGGAAAACCGGGTGCACTAACCCCCTGGGCAACAGCTCTGAGACCCCTCACGGAGATAAACAGCCAAACAGCCCCCAGGTCCATTACCCCTCCGGGTGCTGTGAAAGCAGAGAAACAGCCTAAGGCAGACCACGCCCACAGAGAGGGAAATTCCTCCATTTCGGCCAGGCAAGACACAAAGACCCAGTCTACGCACAATTACCCAACACAAGCCACTAGGGGGTTGCAGTTGTCCCAGTAATGAAAGGCCAGTAGCAAGTGAAAAGTTTGGCCCTCCCAGCTGACAGTCAATAGCACCTGTCAACATGAAAAGACAAAAAAATATGATCCAGACAAGACTAACCCAGACAGCTTCGGCATCTGCTACATCTTCCCCTGAGAAGGAACCTGGGGAGATGGATTTAACCAGTTTTCCTGAAAAAGAATTCAAAACAAGTCATAACCATGCTGACGGACTTGCAGAGAAATATGCAAGAACTAAGGAAGGAGAATACAGAAATAAAACAAGCTCTGGAAGGACTTCAAAACAGAATGGACGAGATGCAAGAGACCATTAATGGACTAGAAAGCAGAGAACAGGAACGCAGAGAAGCTGATGCAGACATAGATAAAAGGATCTCCAGGAATGAAAGAATTCTAAGAGAGCTGAGTGACCAATCGAAATGGAACAATATCCATATTATAGGGGTACCAGAAGAAGAAGAGAGAGAAAAAGGGATAGAAAGTGTCTTTGAAGAAATAATTGCTGAAAACTTCCCCAAACTAGGGGAAGAAATGGCCTCTCAGACCACAGAGGTACACAGAACTCCCATGACACGGGATCCAAGGAGGGCAACACCAAGACACATAATAATTAAAATGGCAAAGATCAAAGACAAGGACAAAGTATTAAAGGCAGCCAGAGAGAAAAAAAGGTTACCTACAAAGGAAACTCCATCAGGCTATCATCAGACTTCTCAACAGAAATCCTACAGGCCAAAAGAGAATGGCATGATATACTTAATGCAATGAAACAGAACGACCTCGAACCAAGACTACTGTATCCAGCACGAATATCATTTAAATATGAAGGAGGGATTAAATAATTCCCAGACAAGCAAAAGTTGAGGGAATTTGCCTCCCACAAAACAACTCTACAGGGCATCCTACAGGGACTGCTCTAGATGGGAGCACTCCTAAAAAGAGCACAGAACAAAACACCCAACATATGAAGAAGGGAGGAGGAGAAATAAGAAGGGAGAGATATAAAGAATCATCAGACCACATTTATAATAGCTCAACAAGCGAGTTAAGTTAGACAGTAAGATAGTAAAGAAGCTATCCCTGAACTTAAAGATAACCACAAACTTAAAGACTGCAATGGCAATAAGTTCATACCTCTCAATAATCACCCTAAATGTAAATGGAATGAATGCACCAATCAAAAGACACAGAGTAATTGAATGGGTAAAAAAGCAAGATCCATCCATATGCTGCTTACAAGAGACTCACAACAAACCCAAAGACATGCACAGACTTAAAGTCAAGGGATGGAAAAAGATATTTCATGCAAACAACAGAGAGAAGAAAGCAGGTGTTGCAATTCTGGTATCACACAAAACAAACTTCAAAATAAAGAAAGTAACAAAAGACAAAGAAGGACATTACATAATGATAAAGGGCTCAGTCCAACAAGAGGATATAACCATTCTAAATATATATGCACCCAATACAGGAGCACCAACATATATGAAACAAATACTAACAGAACTAAAGGAGGAAATAGAATGCAATGCATTCATTCTGGGAGACTTCAACACACCACTCACTCCAAAGGATAGATCCACCAGACAGGAAATAAGTAAGGACACAGAGGCACTGAACAACACACTAGAACAGATGAACCTAATAGACATCTACAGAACTCTACATCCAAAAGCAACAGGATACACATTCTTCTAAAGTGCACATGGAACATTCTCCAGAATAGACCACATACTAGGCCACAAAAAGAGCCTCAGTAAATTCAAAAAGATTGAAATCCTACCAACCAACTTTTCAGAACACAAAGGAATAAAACTAGAAATAAACTGTACAAAGAAAGCAAAAAGGCTCACAAACACATGGAGGCTTAACAACATGCTCCTAAATAATAAATGGATCAATGACCAAATCAAAATGGAGATCCAGCAAATATATGGAAACAAACAACAACAACACTAAGTCCCAACTACTGTAGGACACAGCAAAAGCAGTCTTAAGAGGAAAGTATATAGCAATCCAGGCATATTTTAAAAAAGAAGAACAATCCCAAATAAATGGTTTAATGTCACAATTACCGAAATTGGAATAAGAAGAAGAAATGAGGCATAAGGTCAGCAGAAGGAGGGACATAATAAAGATCAGAGAAGAAATAAATAAAATTGAGAAGAATAAAAAAATAGCAAAAATCAAAGAAACCAAGAGCTGGTTCTTCGAGAAAATAAACAAAATACATAAGCCTCTAGCCAGACGTTTTAAGAGGAAAAGAGAGTCAACACAAATCAACAGTATCAGAAAAGAGAAAGGAAAAATCAGGACGGACCCCACAGAAACACAAAGAATTATTAGAGAGTACTATGAAAACCTATATGCTAACAAGCAGTGAAACCTAGGAGAAATGGACAACTTCCTAGAAAAATACAACCTTCCAAGATCTACCCAGAAAGAAACAGAAAATCTAAACAGACCAATTACCAGCAATGAAATTGAAGTGGTAATCAAAAAACTACCAAAGAACAAAACCCCCGGGCCAGATGGATTCACCTCAGAATTTTATCAGACATACAGGGAAGACATAATACCCATTCTCCTTAAAGTTTTCCAAATAATAGAAGAGGTCATTCTATGAAGCCAACATCACCCTAATACCAAAACCAGGCAAAGACCCCACAAAAAAAGAAAACTACAGACCAATATCCCTGATGAATGTAGATGCAAAAATACTCAACAAAATATTAACAAACCAAATTCAAAAATACATCAAAAGGATCATACACCATGACCAAGTGGGATTCATCACAGGGATGCAAGGATGGTACAACATTCGAAAATCCATCAACATCATCCACCACATCAACAAAAAGAAAGACTAAACCACATGATCATCTCCATAGATGCTGAAAAAGCATTTGACAAACTTCAACATCCATTCATGATAAAAACTCTCAGCAAAATGGGAATAGAGGGCAAGTACCTCAACATAATAAAGGCCATCTATGATAAACCCACAGCAAACATTATATTGAACAGTGAGAAGCTGAAAGCTTTTCCTCTGAGATCAGGAACTTGACAGCGATGCCCACTCTCCCCACTGTTATTTAACATAGTACTGGAGGTCCTAGCCACAGCAATTAGACAAAACAAAGAAATACAAGGAATCCAGATTGGTAAAGAAGAAGTTAAACTGTCACTATTTGCAGATGACATGATACTGTAAATAAAAAACCCTAAAGACTCCACTCCAAAACTACTAGAACTGATATCGGAATACAGCAAAGTTGCAGGATACAAAATCAACACACTGAAATCTGTGGCTTTCCTGTACACTAACAATGAACCAACAGAAAGAGAAATCAGGAAAACAACTCCATTCACAATTGCATCAAAAAAAATAAAATACCTAGGAATAAACCTAACCAAAGAAGTGAAAGACTTATACTCTCAAAACTACAAGTCATTCTTAAGAGAAATTAAAGGGGACACTAACAGATGGAAACTCATCCCATGCTCGTGGCTAGGAAGAATTAATATCGTCAAAATGGCCATCCTGCCCAAAGCAATATACAGATTTGATGCAATCCCTATGAAACTACCAGCAACATTCTTCAATGAACTGGAACAAATAATTCAAAAATTCATATGGAAACATCAAAGACCCTGAATAGCCAAAGTAATTCTGAGAAAGAAGAATAAAGTAGGGGGGATCTCACTCTCCAACTTCAAGCTCTACTATAAAGCCATAGTAATCAAGACAATTTGGTACTGGCACAAGAACAGAGCCACAGACCAATGGAACACAGTAGAGAATCCAGACATTAACCCAGACATATATGGTCAATTAATATTCGATAAAGGAGCCATGGACATACAATGGGGAAATGACAGTCTCTTCAACAGATGGTGCTGGCAAAACTGGACAGCTACATGTAGGAGAATGAAACTGGACCATTGTCTAACCCCATATACAAAGGTAAACTCAAAATGGATCAAAGACCTGAATGTAAGTCATGAAACCATTAAACTCTTGGAAAAAAACATAGGCAAAATCCTCTTAGACATAAACATGAGTGACCTCTTCTTGAACATATCTCCCCGGGCAAGGAAAACAACAGCAAAAATGAACAAGTGGGACTATATTAAGCTGAAAAGCTTCTGTACAGCAAAAGATACCATCAATAGAACAAAAAGGAACCCTACAGTATGGGAGAATATATTTGAAAATGACAGATCCGAT
Source organism: Manis javanica (assembly GCF_040802235.1). Taxonomy (NCBI): domain Eukaryota; kingdom Metazoa; phylum Chordata; class Mammalia; order Pholidota; family Manidae; genus Manis; species Manis javanica. The sequence goes on from NC_133167.1 coordinate 49,799,531, forward strand.
AAAGGCTTGACGTCCAGAATATATAAAGAGCTCACACGCCTCAACAAACAAAAAACAAATAACCCAATTAAAAAACGGGCAGAGGAACTGAACAGACAGTTCTCTAAAAAGGAAATACAGATGGCCAACAGACACATGAAAAGATGCTCCACATCGCTAATTATCAGAGAAATGCAAATTAAAACTACAATGAGGTATCACCTCACACCAGTAAGGATGGCTGCCATCCAAAAGACAAACAACAACAAATGTTGGCGAGGCTGTGGAGAAAGGGGAACCCTCCTACACTGCTGGTGGGAATGTAAATTAGTTCAACCATTGTGGAAAGCAGTATGGAGGTACATCAAAATGCTCAAAACAGACTTACCATTTGACCCAGGAATTCCACTTCTCAGAATTTACCCTAAGAACGCAGCAATCAAGTTTGAGAAAGATAGATGCACCCCTATGTTTATCGCAGCACTATTTACAATAGCCAAGAATTGGAAGCAACCTAAGTGTCCATCAGTAGATGAATGGATAAAGAAGATGTGGTACACATACATAATGGAATACTACTCAGCCATAAGAAAAGGGCAAATCCTTCCATTTGCAGCAACATGGATGGAGCTGGAGGGTATTATGCTCAGCGAAATAAGCCAAGTGGAGAAAGAGAAATACCAAATGATTTCACTCATCTGTGGAGTATAAGAACAAAGGAAAAACTGAAGGAACAAAACAGCAGCAGAATCACAGAACTCAAGAATGGACTAATAGGTACCAAAGGGAAAGGGACTGGGGAGGATGGGTGGGTAGGGAGGGATAAAGAGGGGGGAGGAAGAAGGGGGATATTAAGATTAGCATGCATGGGGGTATGGGAGAAAGGGGAGGGCTGTACAACACAGAGAAGACAAGTAGTGATTCTGCAACATTTTGCTATGCTGATGGACAGTGACTGTAAAGGGGTTTATAGGGGGGACCTGGTTATACAGAGGATCAAAGCCTAAGTTGGCTACCCTGAAAATGAACTAAGATATGATATGAAAAGGAACTTCCAACATCAGCACTCTCTGGAAGACTCATGCCAGAAGATGATCATCAAAAAACCCAACAAAGATTCATGTGCCACTACAGGTATAGATGCACTCATCCCACCAGTTCCTGGACTTGCCATGGGAATGAAGAAGGAGATATCTAAGCTGGCCTTACAGTAAAACAACAGTAAAACAACAAATTTGACTGGATCTATACTCTTGGAAATCAACCAAGAATTAGGAAAAGTGCAAATTGTAGCACTCCAAAATCTTACAACTACAAACTATTTACTGTTAAAAGAACATATGGGATGTGAACAGTCCCCAGGAATGGGTGTTTTAATTTGTCTGATTTCTCTCAGACTGTTCAAGTTCAGTTGGACAATATCCACCATATCATAGATAAGTTTTCACAAATGCCTAAGGTGCCTAACTTGTTTTCGTGGTTTCACTGGAGATGGCTGGTAATTATAGGTATGCTTTGGTTATGTAACTGTACTCTTACTATGTTAATGTGTGTGTGCAATTTAATTAGTAGTTTAAAACCTATAGATGCTTATGTTACTCTACAAGAGGATATGTCAAAGAAATAATCAATCTTCCCATGTTTTCTTCCGCCTGCTACTACTATAGCTTTTCTTCTTCCTTCCTAATTACAACCCTTAAATAGAATTTGTGCCTCATATCGAATTTACTGAGTATCATAATTTTTCCATGTGGTAAAGATACCTCAAGAAAAATGCTGGGCATAGAAGCCACAGGGCATAAATATGCAAAGAAGTAAAAAACTAACCTTTTCAAACAATAAGGCTTCTCTCTCACTTACCAACTTTACATTTCCCTGTATGGCCCCGGAAGATGACTGGTTAGCCAGAGACAGGTAAGACTCCTCAAGGGAGGAACAACCTAAGACAGGCACAGTCGCAGGGGGGCCATCAGGTGAGAAATTGGGGATCAACAGAGGTGAGGCTTAGAACCTTTCCCCCCCTGTTCTGAGAGAAATCTGCTGCATCCGTGGATGTTTTATTGCCCTTGTCTACCTTGGATTAACACATAGTCTACAGGCACACACCTGATCATCTACATTTGCTCTCTTACAACACTAAACTACGTTTTCTACCTTTATCTTGCATCTACCTACCACTTCAGCACTTTATTAAAAATAATAATAATGAAGAGAGAAATGTGGTATCCACATATAAATCAAATATAAAAATCAAATGAATATTCATATTTGGACTGATTGTTTATAGTTCATAATGCATGATCAAAACCAAAAGTTTCTGTGATGACTGCCCTTGTACTGTTCACCATGTAACTTATTCACTATGTAAGAATTTGTTCTCCATGTAAGAACTTGTTAGTTATGCTTCAGAAGATTGGAGACTGACGAAAATTAGGCTTGGGGTGGATTAATGATTGTGCATTGAGCATTGACTCCCCTATACAGAATTTTATTGTTGTTAACAATCATTTGATCAATAAATAGGATAGATGCCCTCACAAAAAAAAAAAAGTACACACTTCCAATTGTAAAATAAATAAGTAACCGGGATGTAATGTATAGCATAAGGAATATAGTCAAAATATTGTAACAACTTGGTATGGTGATAGCTGGTACCTAGAATTATCATGTATATAAATGTTGAATCACTGTGTTGTACACCTGAAACTAATGTAATACTGTGTGTTACTGTGTGTTACTACCCTTCGATAAAAAATAATTATCTACAAAAAAAAAACATCCTACAATTTTAATTGCATAACTGATTTTATTGCAATTTGTGATGATAATAAAAACTAACAGAAACAAAGTATGTTTTACTGACAAAAATGGCATTAGAAATAAGCATTTAAGTAACAAGTATAATAACTTCTGGAAAGAACTTGGCATTTCCATAAACTAAGTTCTAACTAGAGTTGTCCCACTGATCTTTAGTATTACACAGACTTAGAGTTGAATCCTAAAGGAGTCATATGTGCATTTTTAAGCACACAGCAAACACTACGTCAATAATTGTCAAAATAGGAGAAGTTTGGAAAAACAGGATCAACCACTGGCTATAGTACCAAGTTGTGACAGATTCTCAATAAATTCATATGAACTGGGGGAATGATGTGGATAACAGAGAGGGACAAAGTGCATAATTAATTGGCAAATCCCAGTATACTTTGATGACTTTTTACGTCACGGAAATTAGAGAGGCTGCCTAAAATCCTTGATTGTAATGAATCATTGATTGACTTTGTATCTTGGAAACTGCTTGTTTTTCTGTTTATATATGGTAAGACTGGAAAACTGAGGTTTCTTTCCAGTCAAGTGTAGCTGTCAGTGTTAAAAATTTAGAAAGAATTACTGACTTCTACATCAAAAATTTCAGAGTTTCCTTACATTAATGGTGTTTTATAGGAATCAGAAACTAATGGAATATTTTCAATAGTGAATAACACTCCTATCAAAATTGTGTTATTTCCATTGCCCTCATTGTCTTTTTGCTATTCTACTCATTGTTTTATTTGGTGTTCAGTGAAACCAACTTCCCAAATGAGGATATTCCTTTTCTTCAGATATGAGACCTATTAAACTAACTGGAAACTATTTAATTCAGTGTGTGGGCGTTTCAATCTGAATATGCATTGAATCATCTGTCAAAGTGCAGATTCTGATTTAGTAGGTCTGGGCTAGGGCCTGAGATTCTGAATTTCTAAGACATTCTTAAGAAACACTAACACTACTGAAATGCAATATGATGGAAAATTTAAATCACTGGAACATCTAATGTTTCAAATATTTAATTTTTTTTTCAAAAGGACATGAAAATAACATAAAAATGTTAATTTTTTTCTTGGTTGAAACCTCTGATAGCATAACCAACAATCAACTCCACTCAGAATAGTTAAATCAAATAATCAGGGAGCATTTATTGTAAAACTTTAGAAGTGTAACATAGTACAAAATAAATGAAAAAAAACCAACCCTCATTTAATATTAATTCTCACTGCCCCCCAAAATGGTGTTATTAGCACTAACACTAACCAGGGAGTACAAGAAGTGTACTTGCCAATAATACACCACACAAGTAGGCAGCAGTATAAACAAAAAAATCCTCATGCTTCGCCCCAAGGAAAATCTCTTGTTGTGACACCTGAAACTGTACCTTTAAAGGAAAATCTGGCGTTTTTCCTCTAAACTTTTAAAACTAAATATCCTCCATAGTCCTTTTTCATTGTGAAAGTAGCTTTCAAAAATACATGAAATATACCAGATTTTTTTTCTGTCAGCATATTCTTGAGATTATAAAACATACTTGTTTCCGAGGTTTATTCTAGCAGAATAACCATATTTTTGCTTCTTTACCCCCTAACTTAACCTTACAAATTGAGGCTACAGTTAAAATCAATTTATATTTTATTGTGTCATGTAAGTTTTCCAGGAGTTTCTGATAAAAATTATAGCCATTCTTCCACCCAAGCTGGAGTCCACCGCCTAGTAAAATCTTTTATTCTGATGGAAATCTTTTCAGTGCTTCAGAGAACCAATTTTGTTCCTTAGGAGAGGGTGGAAGGTGACTCACTTTGAAATTTTGATATTCAAGTTTTGGTGACTAGGTATCTCAGGGTGCTCTCAATTGTGTACTAACAGTTTTCTTTCTAAGTCCAGTTCACCACTCATGCACTGCCAGATACTTCAGTACTTACTAAAACACAGAGTTCTATCTCAGCATTCCACATTATGCTGCACACAAATTACTTATTTTAATCACCTCACAAGGAAAGAAAGCTGTCTCAAATGAAAAACTAACGAGGTAAACATCAATGTAGTTACTTCTATCTTTAATTACAGTAAAAACTGAAACTTGGAACTAATACTGTGTCAAAAAAATCGTCATGCTTTCCCCCTGAAGAAAATCTCTGTTGTGACACCTGCAACTTGTGAGTTAAACAAATAGACCACATATTTCTCCAGGCAAATAATTGGCTTATAGTACTTTAAAACTTGTTTCAAAGTAGACTTCTCACAATAAATAAATCAGGTAGATTTCAAAACTCACCTATTAAATAGACACAAATCATTCACTGTCGCATTTTATCAATAAGGGAAACTAGAAAATAAATATGTACTTGTCCCACACTACTTATAAATAGACTTTACCTAATTAATATTTATAAAATTTGAAATTATTGTCAAGTAGGTTAAAAAGAAGTTTCTTCTTTATTTTATAAGTTTAAAAATGAGAAAACTGATCAACTGGCTCTCTAGAGATTAAAAGACAATATATGAATTGACTAATAAAACTAATTTTGGTAAAATAATTTATGTCCCCTACTTGCTTATCTATATAAGATAGTATGATTCTAGATTTTTTTTTAACTTGCAAATTGAATGTTAGCTAACTGATATTATTTTGGAAGCAAAACAAAAAATAATTTTTATCTTTGAAGGAAGAGTACCCATTTTATAAGGTATGGTCCTAATTGCTTCATGAAATGTCTTATGATAGGTAGAATATGTTCCTTGAACAATCCAATATGACAGTTATTCTTTTATATTTAAAATGACAGTGCCCAAGTCAGTAGGAAATTCAAAAGATGACAGTGTCTATTAATGGGATTGTTATACTTAAATCTTCCAAAATGCTCTAGTTTAAGGTATTTTTCACATTTAAAATATTATATAAAAGATTTGAGGTTATGGTTGCTACTGAATTATGTCACATCTATAAGTTTGTGAACACAAATGCATAATCTAAAGCTAAATAAAATATATGTAGAATTTATATAGATTCTATATATTATCTATAGAATTATGGTATACCCTATATATAATTTTATATGTAATTTATTTAGAGTTATGAGTTCAAGTTTCATTCTCCCTATTACAAAGTACCAATGTGTGGAAAAATTACTAGCACTAAATTTTGTTTTACAGGAAGTATATGAAGTATATTGTGATGATTAAGTGCATTGGATGTACAATTGATAAAATTTAAGAAATGCAAATTCTTTGAGTCTAACATTTCCATTATTTTCCTTTATGAAACACAGTTTTAATAACCTATTAGTTCACTCATTGGTTTACATATCCACTACTTCTTTAGAGGTCCAAAACTGCTTTAATAATCAGTATTTTCATAATAAAAGTAATAACAATAAATGCCATTTATTGATAATCAGTGTTTATACTCAAATTGTATAATGAGAACAAGGTATTGGAGTAATCCCAATACAGAATATAGATCTACTAAGCTCTAAACATATGAAAGTGGAGTTGACAGAAGTTAAGAAAGTGGGATAGACCTTATTTTCTCATTTTACACAGCATAAAGTCAGGAGAAACTGTAAAAACTGGTATATTAGAGAATTAGCATTTAAGTATAGTATTTAAAAAGATAAAAGTAACCAACAGGTAAAATATAAATACTCAAATAAAGAGTAGAAAATTGAGGGGAAAGTATGTAATTCCTTATTTTTCATAAAGGAAAACTTAGAATTGACAAATCAAGATCTAGTTGTATAAGATTATTTAGAATTGTGGTCATCAAATAATGAGCAATTGAAAGGTTAGTTAATTTTAGAAATATGATAAGGATATGAAAAAGATGACTTCGTTTTTACTATCAGCTTCTGTTACTTTATTTTATTGTTTTATCATGTTGAAATTATATTAACAAAATGAAAATATATGATGACTCTGAGTATATTGGATGGAAAACCACTCAGTCATTTATTAGCCATGAAATCATGGGCAGGTGCCATAATTTCTGTAAGTTTGTTTCCTCTTCTTTAAAATGGGAACATAGTACCTATCTTGTTTTTTTATTGGGAAGAGTAAATTAAATATTACATAGGTACTTATGTGTTGTGCATTATACTTTCTATTAATTTATCTGCTATTTTGTCACTATCATGATTATGTTTGGTGAACTCTAAACTCACCATTAATCATGGTTTTTGAAAACCCTAATATATTATTCTTAGTAATCTCCTAAACAGAATAGATGGTAGGATAATATAATAATAGTGCTGGATTGTCTTCACACCAAATTATTTTATTGTAATTATGCAATGTGAAGGAAAGAAACAAAAATAATATGATATTGGGAATAGCAGGCAGATGTAAATTTAGATGCATTAGAATTATGGTTAATTGAAATATTACAGGAGAAAATTGGAACAAGTTTATACACTAAATGAAATCAAATCATTACATAGATTTACTTGTTTTCTGGTATTATTTTGAATTTCATTTTCTTTTGGGAAATAAGAATTTCTACACAGGGTCACTAATTGAAACGAAATGGAAAATATGATATTTATGTATTTAGTTATTTTATGTGTGAGATAATTTTGCAAAGTGTGTATGTGTGTTTGTGTGTACAATGTGTACAAAGCACACACACATACACACACACACACATATCCATCACCAGGTGAATGGATTCATTTACTGTAGTATTTCCATAGAGTAGACTACCAGCCAACTATAAAAAGGAACAAACTACTGATCCACTAAACAATCTGGATGAATCTCAGATATATTGTATTGAGTAGAAGATGGTGGGCTCCGACTAGTAAATATTATCTGATTTAAGTAAAAGAACATCTAGAGCATGCAGAAATAGTCCACCTCCTGGTTGCCTAGGGTAGGTGGTTAGGGGGTTAGTGGGAAGAACTGACCGCAAAAGATTATGAGTAAACTTTCTGGAGAGATATTAGTATTCCATATGAAAGTTGAAGTGACATTTACACAGGTGTTTGTATTTGTCAAAAGTCACGAACAATTAAAACATGTGTCATAGTATATGAAATGTACCTCCATGTTGATTTAAAATGTAAATATTAGGTGTATGTGTGTGGGATAGTATTTTCTGTACAAAAATATAACTAGACTTCACATTTAACATTATATAATAATCTCTATTCCAATGAAGAGACATATTATAGTCTTACATATCCCATTTAAAATAAACAAGATCATACAACCAATGAGTCATTAGATTTTCTATTCTTTAATAAAACTATTATTTCACTCTTAGTCAAACATTTTGACATATTCAGGTTGAATACTGGCCTAGGGCATTCGCTCTAAAAAACACTTTTATCAGCTTAAAGATATTTAGACATCTGGCTAGTATATTTTCTTAGGTAAATTGATTGAATCCTTGTCAGTAGGACAAAAATCCATGACCAACAAGATTTCATGTACACTTGTTAAGATTAAGTAAAAAGTATATGAAGTTAAAATAGTCTTCCAAAATGTTGATGGTGAGGACTTGTTTCCTAGGCCGTGCCATTTATGATTTTTCAACAGATTTGTTTTAATGCTGTTGCCAAATAGAAACATGGATTTGGTGTGAGAGATTACGTGAATAAACAATCACCATAGGCTTTGATAATACAATTTTTTGCAAGTTTTTCTGAACTTTCTAAGTTCATAGAATAAGCTTCAAATAAATAATCAACTGGTTTTCCAAGTGCCTATTAATAAAATTTCAAGGATCTGTTAAAAATTTTTAAAAAATTCCCACATTGGATGAAGGTAATGGAAAGTGATATCACAATTATATCCCTTTTTGTTTGTTTGTGGTTTTAAGAATTATATGGGAAGAAAGCCATGGAAATGCAACAATTTAAATATTATTTGATGGATTCTACAAATAAAGGGAAAACAATATTTGGGTCACTAATTTCCATATAATTTAAGGAAAAAGTGCATTTCCTCAGAAGGCAAGAAAATTCATGTTCTTAAATTAGAATAGGACGAATATCTAAAAGTCTAACTATAGAGTTCTTTTCACATAAGATAACAGGACACATTGTCTGTTTATTAAATTTTGTAAGACTTGTCTAGCTTTTAAGTTATACAAATTGTCAAAGAAGAAAATGTTAAGTATGTTCAAATAAATGTATGATTTTTCAAAGTATTAAATGGGCAGTACTATGTCATTATGAAAATACATAAGGCAAGGATACACACACACATATACACATACATACATGTCCATATATGGAATATATGGCCCACCCATTAATTTATTTTCAAAATATAAATCTGGGTCAGCTCCCATTCCAGACCCCTTACTCTTTCCACCTGAAGCATGGCCTTTGAATATAATATTCCCTAGGTCTGAAAGGCCAGTGTGCCTCTTCTCTGCCTGACTTAGTCAAGAGTCCTTTGCTCAAAGAAGCCTTTTTATCACACCTTTGATCACTTTGAGATATAATAATAATATGTTGTCCCTTTCTCTTAGAGCCATGGTACAAAATCTGTTTGATAAAAGCATTGATTTTTGTATTTAAGTAAGTCTGTCTTCTTCAATGGACCACAAGCTACCAGAAAGCAAAAGGTATGACATTTTGTTATTATTGTTCACCAGTGGACCACTCTCACAAGCAAGAAAAGAATGAAAAACAATGAGAGTTTCATTTTGATCTATAAACTGCTCTTTCTTGCCATAATAGGCACATCAAACTGCCTATTCTGGTATTTTTATTAAAACTATATATTACCGTGTTTTCTTCACATATGAAGATTTAAAAAACTTTATCAAAGTATAGTTTTCAATTCAGCTTGACTGCTTCACTCCACATTTTAGTGACAATTCAAAGATAAGCCCTGTTAATGTTTACAGTAAAAACTGTAACATAAATGTTATGTGCATTATCTGCTATCACTGATGCAATCAAAATGTGAACATAATGTTTATTTGTCCTCATTTGACAAAATGTTTATTTTAAATTCATTTGCACTATGGCATTTAATATGACCGGATTTGTTTCAATTCTGCCTGTTTTATGAGTTAATCCTGCTATGTGTTTGAAAAAAAGCCCCAAAGTAAGAAATCATCTTGTTTTCACACTGGGAGAACATTTCAGGCATGTCTGTCAATCTTTGTCAAGATAAATCTTGAAGTGGGGGTAAAAAAAAACTTTCACATTTAAATTAAAATCGATCTTATGTTTTACTTGTAAAATGTATGCATAAAGGGATAAAATGTGTTTTGCTCTTTAATATTTTAATATATTTGAAAGGCAATTTATATAAATTTTTCTTACCAATAGCCTACAGTGAAGATCAGAAATTTTAGATGTATAATATTCTACCTAATGAACACAATGCATTATTTAAAAAAATTTTTTTTATTGTGGAGAATGGTTTTTAAAATATATGGAATATTTTACTACATAGGTAATTGTTATTGAAGCATTAATTACAACAACATCACAAACACATTTATTGGCATATAATATTCAGTGGGTAGCTCATAATTAATCTTTCCATTTTTTTTTACAATAGCATTTAGATTTTTCCAAAAATCTTTTTATTCATTAAAGATATAATGAATAGTTTTATGCAAATAACTTCCCCTTTGGTTTAAGATCTCTGTATAGGAGAGTTCCTTGTATAAAAGAGTGGAAATCTGCATTAAAAGAAAAAGACAATGACTAAACTTTTTCTTAGGCATGCTTTAGTAAGCACATAATTCCTAAATGGGAAAACAAGTTCTTATTTGTTAATGTCATACTCTTCACCATAATTTGAATATCAAGAATCTTTATGTTGATTTACATGTTTCAAGTTATGTGCACGTCAATAATCTAATTTTTATTAACACCTTAACTTTCTAATTATATATCTTAGAAATTAATAAAAATAACAAGCTATAAGAAATATCTCCAAGTTTACTTTCAACATGTTTTATAAGAGTCATGCTTATATGAAGGAATTCTTCCCTTCATTCAAGTATACCAGTGGTGAATTGAGAACTTGATTTACATATTCAGAAGATCAAGAAAATAGTGTACCAGAGGTGAAACAGCATATTTCTTTCTTTTCTCCCCTTCTAAGGTTGTTTATCCCATAATAGAACAAAAATGCTGTCTACAACAAGAGTCCCATTAATGTGTGATATACATATTTTGACAGAAGGATTTTGTGAACATCAATAAATCGCACGCTACAGATTTGTGTTATCTCTGACTTTATTTGACTTGCCAATGGTTCTGGGATATATCAGTGGTTTTGGGTGAAGTATGGGCACCACTAGCAACAGTATCACATGATCAGAAATCCCTAAAACTGAGAATAACAGCTCTCTTATCAGAGGACCTTCATGACTATTTCTATTATTTTGCTCTTCAAAAATACAGGTACTCTTCTGACATGTACTACAGAACACACACACACACACACAGTCACATTTTCTTTGGCTCAAACTGAATTATTTCAAACAATCTTTAGGAGTAGAGTTAATACTGTGACTTTTGGATTATCTGAAATACAATAGTTGAAACAGCAGTGCATTTACTTTTCATTAAATGCACAAATTTATCTAGTTGCTTCCTAGATATTTAGACTTCTAAGTTCCACAGGATTATTATATATAAATTCTGCTAGCTATAATTTTATCACGTTCCTTCCCCAAAAGATCTATCCCATCTTCTCAAAAGGGTTTCAAATAAAAATCCACAAAATCTGCCCAAGAGTTTAAGCAGAAATCAAGAGGTAATCTTAGCTACTACTCTTTCACTCACCTTCTTAAATCCGATTTCATATATCAATACGTTTAATATCTTTCAACTTCCTGCTCTCCCTCCTTACTGCTGTGGCCACTTTTCCATGTCTTCCTTGGATCAATTGGTCTTCTAACCTCCCCTTTAGCTCCAAATACAGTAATCACAATGTTGAGAGTGCCCTTTCTTAATGGCACATCTTAAATTATTTGCTGCTCTGCTACAGTTTTTTTTAATTATCCAAAATATTTAAAATTAATTAAAAATCATTACTTCATCATAAATATGTTATAATATCACCCCTTCTGATCTCAACCTTCCCTCTAAACAGTAGCTACTTGTGACCATTGAGAAGGAAGTAGTTGTAGCTGCTCACAGTGAGCCCAGCATCCACGCCATCCCTCATCTGAGTAGGAGACTGAAAACCACCAACACCACCAACACCGACGAACAGCATGGGCAGATAACATTCACTTTCAAAACTTTAGTACTCAAGGGTAATACATGGGAATCTAAGCTTGACTGATGAGACAAATTTGGGCACACTTAAATTTGGCATGAACAAATCAACTTAAATATCAAATTTTAAAGAAGTCATGAAGAATGTAAAAAAAAAGAGCACATTTGCCACTATGCAATTGTGTTAAGTGGCTGGTGTGTGGAAATTGGATAATCAGGAAATAAATACACAGAAAAGGAGAAATTTCTGAACTTAATTGAAGAGATAGAACATTATATTATGATGCTTTCACAATCTTATAAGTACTTAAAAGAAACTGAGCCCACTTCTCGAAGTCTTGAAATTTTCTGATGGAGAAATTGCCAAACCATAACTGCTGCCCCTCCACAGGCAGAAGTGTCTTCCACGTGAAAGTACAGGACAGGACTGATGGCCCAATTCCCTTTGTAAAAGTAAGATTGAGAGAGCAAACAGTCCCTTGGGGGGATTAGGTAACATTGCTGCCTAGTGGCTTGCTGAATCCATCTGGGAACAATTTGTCATGTTCTATGTTTAATCTAATAAAGTTGTGGCCTAAAGTCCTATTCCGTTAAGGAATCTCTGAAGTCTTTCATTGCCTGAGGGGACCAGGAACCAGCAGAGAGGAAAATGGGATGGTGAAAGGCATTATGTTACTGGCTCTGGGTTCACAATGCATTTGCCAAATGACAACTTTTGTACTATACTTGTATATTTTTAAATGACATTGGAGATTTAAGGCACTTGGTGTTTGCATGTATCAAAACAAGAAAAACTGACAAGCGGCCATAAACTAACAAGCTAGAGTGACACAAAAACAACAAAAACCAGTCTTTCACTTCCTTTTACATGCACGCAGATCTCATTTCCTCATCTGGACAAAGTCAATGTGACAGCACTTCATTCATTGTAAGGTGTTGGCTGTATGTATTATATGGTATGATTACTTTAAAGATTAGTAGATTAACTTTCTGTAATAAACTTGTTATGGTTTCTGCCCATGAAAAAAATCACTGTATCCCAAGATTCTGGACACTAGCAAATTTAAAATATATGAGTAAATTAATAAGTGCTTTAAAAATATATAGGTAAAGTGAAAATTGCTTTTAAATAAGACATTAAATAATAACTATACACACTGAGTTTATAATCTATTTCTATTTTAGAAATTTTTTTGAAAATATGAATTGTGAGAATAAAGTCAAGTAGTAATATATTATATTGTTCTTTTTTTGATAACCTATTACTACCACTATTTCATAATTTAAATTTGTTTTACTCTAAGGATAAAAAAATGCATATAATTATGTACATAGGAAGACACACTCATAATTTATTTACTTTCCTCATGAACTCAATATTTTAAAATAAGGACTTCTTAAGAATACCAAACTTTGTGTAGTCCCTGTGAGCATTTTATTTTTAGCGTATATTATTTGAGAAAATATTAGATGACAAAATCTACTGTGGATTTAATAATTATAAGCTAATTTGCTATTTTTTTAACAGCAACTCTACATACCTACAAAAATGAATGTAGATAATTTAGTCTGTGGATAATATGGACTTCTGAAGTTCTTACAGTAACTACATTGAGTCACTGACTTTCAAACCCTACAAATTCATAATCCCTTATCAGAACACTAACATTTGTGCCAAAATACTTAAAAGCTTTGCATTGTTTGGACCAAGTAATTCTTTCCTCAAGCACAATTTTAATTTCCTAAAAAGAAGGTCCTATATATCCCAAACTAGAGCTCAGAGTTGAGATTAATAAACGCCTGTTCTTGATAGTAAAGATCTGGTGTAGACAGAGACCATGGGACTTTAAACAATGTCAGGTCCTTGATAGAAAAAATTATCCGTTATACTCAAAATTCTACCTAGACGAAAAAATGCTCAAAGCCATACCTACTAAACCAACAGATATTCAAGAGCTTCTGCCCAGGTGAAGGGAATCTCATTTACATATGTCAAATTAAGTCCCTGTGTTCCAAAAAAGATGCCAGAAATTTAAGTGGGTTTTAAATAGGTCAGGAAAATGTACTCAAGTTTAGAAAGGCCTCTCAGCTAGTAGACAAGTGATTATATCCCAGGCAGCACTTGAAAGCCAGAAACTGCCATGCTGTGCTGAATAAATTCTCCTCAGTGACCTTTCCATGACAACTTTCTCATTTCCTATAATGTGGAGACAATTAGGTGTTAAATTACGTGTTTGTGGAGCAAAGAAGCAATCTTTGAAGCAGAGGTTTTGCTGAAGAACGTATTTGGTGAACATGTAAAAATAGCTCCTAACAAGTAATGTAGTTGTACAATGTCCAACTCCTTAATTCTAACAAATGAGAAAACTGACGTCCAAATAGCTTTACTGACTTGATGAGTGTTAACACAGCAATTCTGAGTCAGAATAGCACTGAAACTCACAATTAAATTCTCAGGCTAGTGATCTTTCTGTCAAAACCTTCATTTTGACTTTAAATGATTCAAGTTAGCCATTTGTCTTTCCAATCATTCATTCACTTAATATAAATTTATTGATGTCTATGAAACAAACTCCAAATAAACGGGTGTGCATGGAAGTTTCTAGCTTTCAAGGGATGAATGCAACACACCCCCTACCTCTAGGCGGGCATAGTCTTCAATCAATACCAGAGACTTTTGAGAAATTCCTATGTGTCATGTACTGTTTTAGGTGATGGCCATAGAACAGTGGACGAAGATAAAAAGTCTGCTTTCCTCATTGAGAGTAACCAGTAATTTCTGGGGTGTTAAACATGCTGTATTTAAAGTGTACATTAAGTATTTCAAGTACATAGAAGTAAGGAACCTAATGTGTATACTGAAAGATCTACAAAGGAAGGTCAGTGACAAGCTTCATCTTGATGGGACCAGTAGTAGAGGCTATAGGAAGAAAATAACCATTTAAAATAAAGGAACAGCAAGAAGAGAGAAAAAAATATTTGGGGCCCATAACGTATTTTGGGTGGTTAGCATAGAGTAAGTGGAGTCTTCTGAGAGATAGAGTTAGGCAGGTGCCATATAATATTAAACCTTGCTTTAAAAACTCCTTACTCGTGGTTAAATAAAAATGATTAATAAGTGGCAAAGTAAAACCACATCTTTTCACTCACTTCACAAACATATTTAAATCAGAATAAAGAAGATCTTTTGAACAGTTCTTTAATTCTTCCCCTGGTACTTTATATTACATTATTTAAATTCCCAATCTAGGCAAAGATCATCTAAAAGGTGGCCCGATTCTCAACTAAATCTTTTCATAATGTTCCCCCTTTCAGAAACATACTATTTTCCATTAATTTAAATACTGCCAAAATTTCAACAGCCAACTCAAATCCTAATTCTCCCCAAAATTCTTCACCACTCAAAAATGAGCACTTGACAGTTATGGATTTTCTCATATTAGGTATTTTTACATAAATAACACATATTATTTCTCCAAATAGATTATAAGCAACTGGAGGTTAAAGACCAATTTTATATGTTTTTATTCTCATAGAAGCTACCAGATGGTCAATAATGTGCAAAATAATAAAATAATTTAATTCTCTGAATAATTTTCTGGTTGAAATGAACATGGAAATATAGTAAAACCCAGCAATCATGTAATTTCTGATAACACCTGGTGGTTGACTCTCAGACTTCTGGATCTTTCATACAGTTTCACTGATGTTAATCACCTCACAAGAACACAAACATGCAGTTTATATGATTAAGTACTTATACTGGGGTTTGCTTGCACATTATTGGCATAGAGGAGTTGCTTGATATAAATACTAGTGCCTTATTTTGTCTGTTGCGAATTTTACTATATTTATCTTTATTATTCTACAAATGACAACAAACATAATAAAATGATGCTGCTCCCCATTTTCTAGAGAATGGGAGAAACTGTACTATATCAACAAATAGAGTAAAGGCAAGAGCCTCATAACCAATAATAATCTTCCTAGTTTTTAATTAATCATATTTTAACTCTTCTTCGTAGGAATAGAAATACCTTAGAACAACAAGGACAGCCCAGCTCCAGCAAACAGAGCTTTCCTCTATCTTTTGGTACTGCTGGGAATTTCATTCCCTTTGCTCCTTGTAACTGAAGGCTTTCCTGGCCACTGCCAAATACCTTCCTGAAGAGTAACCTTTCTCCAGATTTTTCCCTCAGAAATCTTCCAAGGTCAAATCTAATAGAGGGAACTGTCAGAGAAGTAAAGGAAACAATTTGTAAAAATAGTCATTCCATTGTTTTTTTTTCTCTTCATCTTAGCTACAACTATTAAAAAGGAAGAGAAAGAAAATGTAAAGAACTGTTTTCTGTTCTACTTGACCTCTTTCTCCCTACCCAGAAGTCCCCGCTACTTTCTCCTCTTTCAGACTCTAACTAGATTTCAAAGAAACTCTCAATTCTGACTGTGTACAGTTGGAGAATTAGGGTCAGCAAAGCCAGAATATTGTTATGGCTATTTACACTGCCAATTTCCTTTCTATTTGGATATTAGTTGTTCTCATAAATATTATGCAGCTTGTGGTGCCAGGTAGCTAACATCAAATCTACATAAAAGTGAATACAGAATGGGCTCCCTATACATACATACTGTTAAAGAAACTGAACAACTTTCCAGTTTGCCACTAGCCCTGTAAGAATTCAGGGCTCTTGATTTGCATTTTATGTAGATATCGATATAAGCTGTGGATGACTAAAAGTACACAAAACAATTGATAATTTGACCCAAATCTGAGTGATTCCTGGAGATGGACAATAGCATTCTCATCTGCTCTAAATGAGTAACAACCTATTCGTAATGCTTTTGTAGTTCTCTGTTCAATTAACCTGCAAAGGTAGGAAATAAATTCCTAAAATGATTTTTTTGACTACTACACTGCAAATTATTTTAAGATTAAAACATTAATTAACCAAGGAAAAGGTTGAAATTCTACACAGATTCAGCTGTACTAAATTTGGATATTTAGTTTCTAATGTAATCATGGGAGTACAATGCATTTATTATTATGCTCTATGAATCATAATAAAATAAAAAGGGAAAGGAAAGAGGGTTTGTAGTAGATTAGGCATCCAGAAAATCATGATACTCATATGCCCAGTAATGTGTATATTTGACCTGTTTAGGATAAAACTGAAAGAGATGGTAACACTTTGTTCTTAAACAATTTGCTAATAAATTGAATTAAATATTGATTTTATTTGTGAACAGCTTACAAAGTAAATTATTATGTGACGCTGCTGACATGATAAAGAAAGGATGTACATGCCATTGGTATGCAGTATGGCTGGTGCTACTGTGTCATCTCCTTGCCTACAATTTTGATGTTTTATATATATATATATATATATATATATATATATATATCACATGGATATATATATACCTGATGGACTTGGCTGCGTCCTGGCATTTAATTGTAAGCATCACTTGCCACCTCCACAGTGTGCCATTCTCCAAGTAGAGTATCTGACAAATGTGAAAGCAGATTTTTTTTACGGCAAATTTGTAACACCTCAGTGCCTATCATTGAGAAATTCATCTGCAGATCCAGTATATTATTATTCTCTAATTTGAGAGTCTGAGAAAAAGTAATATTGTATGAATGAAAAATCGTATTGCAAAGAAAATACTAGTAACACTTGACATTTAATAGAAGTTTCCTTTATGTATGAAGATACATTGTTTCAGAGATTTTTGCATATAAGCATATTTCTATATTTCTTATTCTGGTAGAAATTCACATAGTAGAATGGTTTCAGTATATTTGATCAATTTTATGGGAATAAGATTTTGTCCAACTTTTGGAGAAATTGTGATAATGACTTAATCACAGTGAAATGGTTATATGATTGCCCAGAGTAAGTGATAAATAAAAAAATAGGGAGTAGGTGTGCTTATTGGTGTTGATGTGACTGTGACTACATATTTGAATGTATGCAAGTGCAAGAAACAGCTGTGAACATATATAATTGACTTGTTAATAATCTAAAATCCAGACAAGTCTTACAACCGGGTATGATAATCTATAGCACAGGCTGGCAAACTGTAAAAATAGTAAGCATTTAGACTTTACAGGCCATATGGTATTTGTTGCAACTCTACAACTCTGTTATTGTCGGGGGAAAAGCATTCATAGGCAATACAGAGACAAATGGGTACGGCTGTGCTTTAATAAGACTTTATTTACCAAAACAGTTGGTGAGTAGGATTTGGCACATGAGCCATAGTTTGAGCATTCTTGATCTATAGACAAAAAACTCATGTGTTCAACTTAACAAACGGTTCAAATTGAACATTTATGAGAACTGATTGCCTTAACCTGTCTTGCTATTTTAATTCACTGGGGAATTTAATGGAAGCATTAGCAAGAATCAAAATGTTTATATTTTGTAAAGGAATTTAGAATTGGAAGAATTTATATAGTATTCTTGCCACTTTTCCCCCACACAAGGGATGATTTCATTAGAGAACTTAAAAACTAAACACTCATATTGACTATATTACTATGAATATAATACTATATGTATCAAATAGGTATATACATTTTTTAAAGTGGTCCTATCATAATATTCACAAGTAAAATATTGACATATCAAAGAGAACTAAATGGTTATCATTCGACAGTTCATAGAATACCTTGTGTCTCTTAAGTTACTAACAATGTAAAAAAGCTAAGTGGATCTTCTAAACATGTATGCCAATTTTATTTTCCATGCTTGTGGTCTTTGTACTTCCCATGAAATCCAGAATTCCTTACTTTTTAACCAGTATTATTTAATATTGATTTATACCAATAACGATATTAGTATATGTTTTTCTTCCTGCATTGTTTTTCTTCTACTCCTTCTTCCTTTTGCCAAGTCTTTTGAATTATGTGTAAATTTTGTAACTATTTCATTTAAGGATATTCAATCTTAGAAATAAATTGTAAAAGATACAGTAATTTTTTATTCATTTATTTGGGAGCAGCCTTTTAAAGTATTTTATAACAAAATTAATACCCTATATTTTATCTGTATAAAATTATATCCGTATACTACACATGACACAGCATATCCCTTCATCAAGTGGTTTATCCAAATAGTGTCTAACAGATGCTCTCTTGATAACGAACTCCTTCAATCCTTGATTTAGGTATATGAAATACTTTCATTAGAAACTGATTACACTGAAACTTGGTTAAAAAAATAGCAAAGAATATTTGATAATCTCATAAAAGTCAGACTTCAGGAACTCAGAGTTTTTTTTTTATTTTCAAAGAAAGACACATGTCTAGAATGGACTGTGATAAGAAATATGCTTATGAACATATATGCCAAAGGTATAAAATAAAAATTAACTATTAAAAATAAAAAATGGTTTAACATTAAAAGGCATTGTATTGTATTTTGCAAAGGACTTTATTAAATTTTAATGTTCATTTTTGGGCTCTAAACAGTTTTTTACTAAATATTTGGGGTTCACTTTTCTATTTAACTATAACTCATCAAACATTAAATATTTAATATTTATTCAGCCATAAAAGTGCATTAATGCAGAAATTAAGTGTTTTAAAGTATGATCACTTAAATAATTTGAAAAACAAGCAATATAGTGCTAAAATATAACCAGTTTTATACCTGCATTATTCTTAAAACAAATATTGAATTCAAGTTTATACTTAGCTTTAAATAATTGGGCTTCACAGTTCTGTCTGAAAATAATTTAGCTCTTCAAATTTTAATTAGTACCACTTTTGCACAAAATGTGAATTTTTGCACAAATTAATTCAATTGGCCAATCAATGAAAATTAGACAAAAAAAGAAATGTAGTAAAAAAGGAAGTTTTAGTTTCCAATGAGCAGACAAAATATATATATATATTTAAGTGATCCTAAATTAGCATAACATATGTGAATAAAACTGTAATATATCCAGAATCTCTCACCTGGCCTTAGTTCATCTCCATGTCAATAGGCATTTCCCAAGGGGTGGAGAGAAGTAGTCTATCTCCATATCAAAGGTAATCAAGAGGGCAAGCAAGGGCTTATCTGGACTGGAGGGGTTAGGTGGGGCTCCTTTTTTGTGCCCAGTGACGAGAGAGACATGGGTGAGCAGAAGTGGATGACTTCTGGTAAGCAATAAATGGGTTTTTCCCACTTTATTTCTCCTTTTAAGAGTAGTAGAATGGTTTCAGTATATTTGATCAATTTTATGGGAATAAGATTTTGTTCAATTTTGGTTTCAAAGGTTTTTTGCCCTGGTCTGGAAAACAATGTTCCTCCCAGAGTTATACCATACCATAAAAATAAAATCTGTATTATAGAATAAAATGTGGTAGAAAAATAAAATATGAGATTGTATATAATACATATACCCATATATATATTCACATTATTAATGGGTTTCTAATATTTAAATAATTAAAAGAAGATGGTACTGAACTACCTGATAGCCTCATATTATCTGTAAACATATGTATTATTTTAGACTCTTACCACAGAGATGTCATATGACTTTTTAATTTGTAATTCTGCAATTTAAGGCAAGATATTTTTCAAATATAAATAAAAATATATGTGCAAAATTATAAAACATAAATTTTCACTTTTAAATGAAAATATAAAATGAGAAAAATATTTAAAAACCCAAACAAACTTGCATTCTAAATCTAATATGGAATTCAGGTCTATTTTTTGTGCTTTCTCATTAAGTAATATTTATTTCTGTACAAATATGCAAGGCCAAAAAAGGAACAGCTAGAAAATTGAATGATTTAATGTGTTCCCTGGGCTGCACTTCTACATTGTACACTTAATTACAAACAACATGAGTTATACTCTACAGTGACAATCTGACTCACCAGTCAATCATTAAGACAGATTAAAAAAAGAAAGAAAGTGTGGGATTTTTTTGTTTAAATTTTGAAAGTAGAAATATACAATATCCAGTTATCTATCTTATACTTTTTATTTAGCATTTTCTGAGCTTTTCTTCAAGATGTGCAGGTAACTAGGTATTTTTCTTTTTTGATTGTGAAGACAATAAGAATCTAAGTTCAACAAACAAGCCTTCAGTTATCTAATATTCATGCTGACAATTATTTTTTCATTGGAGGCCTTTATAAGGATCTTTGAAACACACAGCTTTCTCTACCTCTTTCTCCCCCTCCTTTCCTTCTTTCACTCAAGATCAAATGGTGAGCAATTAAGCCAGGTTGCTATATTTGGTGCATCCAAACTTCCCAAGTTGATAGCATAATGATTTTAATAACTACTTTAAGTGTAACATGGTGACAAGTTGACACCTGAGGTTTATGTCCTGCAATTTTATTTCCTAGCATTCTATTGTTACTCTACAGGAACAGTCATATGATTAGAGTGAATGTTACAGTGTTTTCTTTGCCTCTGATTTAGATCTGATATACATATCTAGTGCACATTTTTTCAAGGTACTCAAGGTAAAGCATGTACTAAATTGGACAGGCAGTAACTGGAAATAACATAGGTAATATTTTTTATGACTACTCACATTACTGTTTATCATTATTGAAAGCAAAAGATATAAACATATGATTTCCTTTATGAGTATTGATAATTCATTAGAATGTCACTCAAACATAATGTAATTTTTGTTCTATTTAAATAAAGGCTTTAATATATTTGACCTATCCTTTCACAATTTTGATTTTTCATTGAGAAAAAAATATCTCTAACCATGTTAGAACTCAGGCTTAGTAAAAGGAGCTGTAAAATAGTTTATTAAAACTTAAAAAAAATAACATTTTTATGTATATAAACTATAGAGATGCTATATATTACATATTAACATCATATTAAAGGTTATATCTACTATTATTATATATATGTCATGGTAATTTGTCCTATTTCTTTAATCTTACTAGAAAAAATATTTGTCATCATCCTGATTGTGATGATCAATTAGCACTACTAATCAAAACATTACTAAAGTTCTCCCATGAGGAATATAATTTTAAAAATATCTATTCCTTTAAAAATGTTGATATATGCACACATCTATTTCACTAAAATTATGTGCATTCTAACGGGTGATAATATTTAATTTCAATTATTCTATTAATAATCCCCATTACAGAAAAATGAACTAAGGATAAAACGGTTTATGAATGGATATGAGTAGGACTTCTCTGCTAGCTAGCCTTACAAGAATTTTCTCTTTTGTATCGTGCTGATGAATTCTTTGTTGTTCTATTCTGAGTTGCTCAGGAATTGCCTACATACTTATTCAGTGCCATTTATTAAGTGCCTTCTAAAGGATGGACACACAAAATGATTACTAGTCATACTGGAAATATCCCAGGCAACCAAAATGGATGTTTTCTAATTCCCTTTGGTATAAACTTATCTTCTATATTTGTTTAGTTCAGAGATGATTAAACCTTTTTGAAGTCTTAGTTCAGCTTCTTGATTATATATATAATTATAGATGATATGTGCAAATACTACATATCCTAATTATTGAGATAATATACTGCTATATAGTGGTCAGAAACATAATTTCTTATAAGATACTTATTTACTTCCTATAGATTTTTCAGAAAGAACAAATTTCTTGGCTTAAAGATTCATTGACTCAATCTTTTTTGTAATCCCTGTCACAAATGTGAATAAATCAAAATTTCAAACTCATCAAAATTTGCATAACTCTCCTTAGTGCAATTGCAAATGGCTTTTTATCTAGAGGCTTGACCTATACTGAAATAAAGGTTAAAAACTTTTTGAAAAAACAGAATACCCTATTGATTTCAAAACAACTAAAACATTTTGACCAAAATAATGAAATGCCTACACGTTTTCTCCTGAGATCTCTTCAACTTTCTGTTAGTGACATCCTTGAGGGAGGTTCTGAAATACAGAAGGATCTTGAAATATATTCCTGAAACCTTGAATAGTTTGTCATAGCCAACCAAACTATGGATTTGGTTTAGTAAAATTCTTTTAACAGTCACATTCCAAGATGAGATCTCCAGTTTTAAGTATCAAACCATACTGTTTAAGCATTTACCAAGACATTATAATAATTTTTTTTAAAAAAAGACAGAGAGCACTATTGGGCTATTAATAATTTTAAGATGGCTCAAGAAAGTTACAACTTCATAGACCTAGATCTTTCACACCTAAATTTTGCGTTCATTTCTACACCAGTTTCTTTTACAAGTAGAAAGGAATTAATATGTCATATTTTGTTTAAAAGAAATCTGAGAAGGAGGCTCCTTGAAATCTAGAACTCAAGAAACTTAGGCATTTTTTCTTTATTCTGATATAAGAATGCTGAATAACTCTGAAACAAAGTTTTTTAAGTGTTGTCCGTGAGTCGGCAGCATCGACTTTTTTTAAGAGCATGTTAGAACTAAAATATCTGGGGCATGCTCCACACATACTAAATCAGAATTTCTGAGGGGACACATCAAATATGTGTTTTACCAAGACCTCCAGATGCTTGGGATGCACCACAGATCTAAATGGAGTTAAAGAAGATGTAGCTAATCCCAACAAATGTACTGCTTTATTTATAGGTTAGTTGTCTTGTTCCTATTGCTATATAATTCAGTTGATGAAGCTTTCCTTCCTCTCTCAATTGCCTGAGTTTCATTCTCTGAATTCATTAAACTACTCACCTTTCTTTTTCAGTTTATAAAAATTGCCCGCTACCTTATTTTCATGAAACTTGTAACATTTGTCTTCTTTAGGTTTCCAATTTATATAGCTCTCTAATTTCTCTATTTATCTAGGTTTTGTTCTGCTCTTTACTACATCATGACTTCCCAAACTTTAATGTGCATATGAAATAAATAAAGATATTGTAACATGCAGATTTGGTTCAATGACAAGAGTAGGGGACCTGAGAATTCTGTATTTCTAAATGTTCCCATATGGTGTTCATGCTGCTGATAGAAAAACCAGACTTTGAGTAGCAAAGTAATTATTTATAATACATCTAGACATAATTCAGCAAGTGTCAATCACACCAAATAATACTATCTTTAGTGGTCTGAGTGGTGGTCTCCCAAAAGCCATGTCTACCAGAAACCTATAAATTTGACTTATTTGGAAAAAAAGGGATATGCAGATGTAATTAAATTCAAGATCACAAATTGAGATTATCTGGATTACCTAAATGGGCCTTAAATACAATAACAAATGTCCTTAGAAGTAAAGACAGAAACTTGAAGAAGAAGGCTACATAAAGACAGAGGCGGAGTATGGAGTTATGCAGTCCCAGACCCGGGAAGACCTGAAGCCACCAGAAGCCGGAAGAGGCAAGAGAGGTTCTGCTCTAGCACCTGCGGAGGAGCGTGCTCTTGTTGACAGCCTGATTTTGGACTGCTGTCCTCCATAATTATGAGAGAATAAATTGCTGGTGTTTTAAGCCACTAATTTATAGTGATTTGTTATGGGAGACCTAAGAAACTAATGCACTATCACAAGCCCACATTCAGTAAAGGAATACTTCTTTTTATGCAATTACTAGAAAACAGTATTTTAACTTTCCACAAAAAGTTACTAAGCACATAGGATATACATAAGATACTGCTCTAGACAACAGAGAATTTTAGACAATACAGAGAAGCCTGTACTCACAGAGTTTAAATAAAGGGGGAAGGGAAAGCAAAAATAAATAATATAGAATATTAGAAGAAAATAAATGCTATGGAAAATAGAGCAAGGTAAGGGGTATCAAGAGTATAACAGAGGGTGGTGGATGTTGGTTAAAATTTTAAATGTGGCATCACGATGTGCTTCAATCAGAATATGACATTTGAAGAAGAGTAGAATACAACACGAGAGAGGTGAGGGAGTTATTTGCACAGTTACTTGTGTGAAGAATACTTTAGGTAGTGAAGGGCCCCCACCAGTAAGATGGCAAACTTCTGGCTTCTCTTCGGGGTCCTCGGTTCCCGCCGGTGCCACCTGAAGCCCAATCACTTCTCGCCCCCCTCCCAATCCCAGCACCTAGCCAACAGCCACCAGCCCCGTAGAAGTGACACCTCAATCAATTCATGCCCCTTCCTATATAACCCAGCACCTTTCCCTAATAAAGCGGAACTCTCCGGTGAATTGCTGCTATGTGTCGCTCCTTTCCTTTCATTGGTGCCGAAACCTGGTAGACGGGACACCCCAACTGGGCCCTGTCTTCTCCCCGACACCAGCAGCAGCTTGCCCTCATCCTCTTTTTCCAGCGCTGGCTCATCACACTCACCACTCCTCTCTGGCCTTTAGGTAAGTTTTCCCCCCGGAGTGGGCCACTCTTCCCCGAGCTATCGCAGTGCCATTGACCGTGATCGTCCGGCAAGGCCCTGACGCTCGGAGATGAGGAGGGAACTCTACCCGCCTCAGGCATTCACAGCTGCGGCGGACCCTCAGGCCCCTCCTCCAACAGCCATAAATCCCCACCTCAAGCCTTTACGGCTGCGGCGGACGCTCAGGCCCCTCCTCCGACAGTCATAA
Source organism: Manis javanica (assembly GCF_040802235.1). Lineage (NCBI taxonomy): Eukaryota > Metazoa > Chordata > Mammalia > Pholidota > Manidae > Manis > Manis javanica. The sequence continues at coordinate 49,825,026 of NC_133167.1, forward strand.
ACACATTCACCGTCCCTTCCATCAGTGCTGAAACTTTTTAAGCAAAATTTCCCCCGGGGTGGGCCACTCTTCTCCGAGCTATCGCAGTGCCATTGACCATGATCGTCCGGCAAGGCCCTGACGCTCGGGGATGAGGAGGGAACTCTCCGTGCCTCAGACCTTCACGGCTGCGGCGGACCCTCAGGCCCCTCCTCCGACAGCCATAAATCCCCACGTCAGGCCTTCACGGCTGCAGCGGACCCTCAGGCCCATCCTCTGACAGCCATAAATCCCCGCCTCAGGCCTTCACGGCTGCGGCAGACTCTCAGACCACCCCCTCCAACAGCCATAAACGAGGTGACTCCTTTGTGGATGAGAACGCTCCCTTTCCCCGCCCGCTCCTCCTTCTGTTCCGTCCGCCGAAATCTGTTATGTCTGCCGAAAACGCCTGGCGCTAGGTACCTCATGACTCCGGCACTCTGCCTTCTTAGGGAAGTCTGGGTGACGACCCACACTTCCTAAGAAATTTCGACTCATATACGAGTTTCCACAGACCACCAAGGATCATCGGGGACGCCCTTTGTCTCCTTGTGGTCTGCTTCCAGTCCGAGGATCTCCGTTCATCTTCCCCTGTTTGTCTCCTTCTCTGTCCTTTAGCCATGGGAGCCTCCTCATCCCTCCCTGAAAGTTCACCTCTTGAATGCCTGCTTAAGCATCTGGCTACCCTCTCCCTGACGCCTGATATAAAACCAAAACTTCTCCATAAATATTGCTCCCAAGATTGGCTGACATACCCCCTAGACAATAACAACCAATGGCCTGCAGGGGGAACTCTTGATCCTAACATCACTCGCGATCTTTTTAACTACTGCCAGCGCCTGAAAAAATGGAAGGAGATTCCCTACATCGAAGCTTTCCGCCTCCTCCTCTCCCCGCCCCCTCCCAAGTTCTCCTAGCCTGCAAGCCGCTGCCCCCACAGAAGCCTCCCATTCACTCCCTTCCCCTTCTCCAACAACAGCACTTCTCCCTTCCTCCCCCACCATATCCTCCCCCATCACACCTCCTCCGCCTTCGTCCCCCGCAGATTAAGCCTGAGCCTTTCAGCCCCCCTTTAACAAGGTCCCAGGGGCCTCCTCCGTCTTTGCCCTCATCACCTGCTTCTCCCCTGATAGGGACCGCCTTTGTCTTCTCACATGTTTGTAGGGAGAATGGGAAAGCACCTTCCCCAAGTCTGAACGCAGCATGGGAAAGCACAAGCTAGAGAACAACCGGTGCAGTCCTTAGAAGTTATCTGTCCACAAAAACATATCTTACCAAGACTCCTCACTCTGAAAATAGGGAGACCTTGAAGATGTGTAGAAACACCCTGCTTCTAGCTATGCCCTTCCCCCACTTGCCGATGTAGCAGGAATGGAGAACAAAGAACATTCTGTTTACGCATTCCATAAACAATTAACTGGAGCCCTGCTGTAGCTCAGTTAGTAGAGCATGGGACTCTTAACCTCAGAGTCATAAGTTCAAGCCCAACTAGAGTGGCAGAGGCAAGCAGCTGGGCTGCTAGCTGGTGACACATGGGTCTGATTCTATCTTTATTTTCGTTGCCCCCCTTTTGCACTTCAGGACCTGCTCGACTAGGCATGGCTAGACCATGTCACTCCCCCACAGACTGAGCCAGAACCCTTCAGTCCCCCTCAGACTCAGTCCCAAGGGCCTCCCAAAATTATCGCCCCCCTCTGGGAAGTAGCAAGATCCGAAGGCATCATGCGCGTTCGCATCCCTTTCTCCTTAAGAGATTTAGCCCAACTAGAGAAACGCCTAAGTTCCTTTTCCACTGATCCCACGGCATATATCAGGGAGTTTCAATGGACCCTCCAGTCTTACAGCCTCACACATCATGACATTTTCATGCTCCTGGCCAATACTCTCCTGAAGAGCGTAGATGAGTTTGGGACTTCGCCCAAATACACGCTACCGAAACCCACAAGACTGACCCCACCTATCCCCCTGGCCCCACTGCTGCCCCCGAACAAGACCCACACTGAGATTATAACACTGCCGTAGGTTTTCACTCTCGAGATATTTTTGCCTCCTGCTTAATAGCAGGTCTGAAAAAGGCAGCTCGTAAAGTAGTTAATTTTCAAAAGCTCCAAGACATAATTCAAAAGAGAGACGAAACCCCCTCCGAGTTCTTAGACAGACTCACTCAAGCCCTATTACACTATACCAGCCTGGACCCAGAAACACTTGAAAGAAGACATGTCCTTATGACATACTTCCTAGCTCAAAGCTACCCCGACATTAAAGCTAAACTCAAAAAGTTAGAGCAGGGCCCCACTACCCCACAGACTGAGATCCTAACAGTGGCCTTTAAAGTCTTCCATAACCGGGAGGAGGAGAAAGAATGCTGTAAACAAAAGGCTGATCAGGCCAATTTCCAGATGTTAGCCCAGCTGATAAAATCACAACCTGGGCGCCCCTCTACAAACAAGCCCCCCCCAGGAGCTTGTTTCAAGTGCGGAAAAGAGAGACATTGGTCAAGGGCATGCCCTCCCCCAGATCTCCTACCACCCCATGCCCCAGATGCCACAAAAAGGGCCACTAGGGGTCTGATTGCCCAACCACCCGAAGGGGAGGCTGGACGAACAACCCCCATCCTAAGCCCGCCGTAGTGGGGCTGGCAGAAGAAGATTGACGGGGCCCGGGGGCTTCTCGCCCGACCATTTCCATCACCAAACAGGAGCCCAGGGTTACTTTAACAGTAGACAGTAGCCCCATCTCCTTCCTCCTAGACACAGGAGCCACCTTCTCAGTCTTGCGAGAATACCGGGGCCCTACCATGCCTGCCATTACTCCTATAGTCAGGGTAGGAGGTAAACAGATTTTCCCATTAAACTCCCCCCTTTTATGCACAATCCTAGACAATCCCATACCTTTCTCCCACTCCTTCCTGGTTATGCCCCAGTGTCCCATCCCTTTACTAAGATGGGACATCCTTTCCCTCCTCCACGTTTCCATAAATATATCCACTCCCACAGCCCCCAGTACTCCCTTTCTGATAGCCCTCATAGCCGATGACCCCCCTCTACCCAATGATAGCTCTGGTTCTGCCCTCATACACCCTATAAATCCCCAAGTTTAAGACATTACAAGCCCCTCCGTGGCCCTATGTCCCCCTGCCTCTATCAAATTATGTGACCCCTCTCAGTATATCTGTCAGGCCCAATACCCCCTAACTACTTCAACCCTCATAGGTCTCCAACCCATCATTCAAGATCTCTTAAACAAAATTACCTCAGACCCACTCACTCCCCATTTAATACCCCCATATTCGCTGTTAAAAAAACCAACGGATCTTTCCGCCTTGTCCAAGACCTTCGCCTCATCAACATAGCCGTTGTCCCTATCCATCCCTTAGTTCCAAATCCATACAGCCTTTTATCGCAGATCCCTGCCTCGGCTTCCCACTTCTCAGTCCTAGATCTCAAGGACCCATTTTTCTATCCCTCTAGACCCCTGCTCCCAAGATTTTTTCATCTTCACCTGGAAGGACCCATACACAAGACATTCTGAACAACTCACTTGGACAGTTTTGCCACAAAGCTTCCGAAATAGTCCCCGTATTTTTAGACAGGTCCTAGCTCAGGACCTCAAACAGTTTCATCATGATCACTCCAAGTCCACCTTATAATACATAGACAATCTTCTACTCTGCAGTCTCTCGTGGGATCAGTCTCAACTTGACACTGCCTCCCTACTTAACCTTCTAGCTTCCAGAAGTTACTGAGCATCCCCCGTCAAAGCTCAAATCTCTTCCCCTTCTGAAACTTACCTCAGATTCCTTCTATCTCAACAAAGAAAGTCCATTACCTTAGACAGAAAATGGCTCCTCTCTGACCTGCCCATTCCCAAAACCAAGACAGAAATCCTTTCCTTTCTAGGCCTGGCTAGATATTTTAGAACGTAGATCCCTAACTTCTCCCTGTTCCCTGTTGGCAAGACTCCTATACAACCTCAGCAAGAGCCCCCCTAAGAAACCATTATCCTCCTCACCCCGACAATCCTTCATTAAGCTCCGTCAAGCCCTTGTAGAAGCCCCAGTTCTCCATCTTCCTGATTTGTCGAAGCCCTTCTCATTATACATTCATGAGAGGTCCAGTCAAGCTCTAGGAGTCCTAAGCCAATATTATGGTCCATCCTTTGCCCCAGTAGCTTATCTCTCCAAGCAATTAGACTCCACAGTTCAGGGATGGGCCCCCTGCCTACAAGCATTAGCCGCTAGACAGCTCTTGCAGAAAGAAGCTCATAAACTGACATTCAGGGTGCCCCTTACCATTCTCTCCCCACATCACCTAAAAGATCTCTTAACCTACAAAAGTTTACAGACTCTCCCTCCCTCCAGACTCCTCACCTTACTGTCCTCTTTCCTCCAAAATCCCATTCACCCCCTTTGCCATTCATACCCGAATCATGACTTTTTCCTCCTTACTCGCTTTTTTTCCTCATTCCTATTGTCTTCCCCACCACCCCAGCCTCCTTTGTATGGCGAGTCAAAGTCAGATAGACTTACACACAGCATCAAACAAAAGTTACTGCCCTCATTGCCACACCAGACTGCCCTCTGAAAAGCTGCTCTGAGCCTTTATACCTCCACTTTCCTCCCTCCACCAAAGTGTTCACTAGCAGCTACCCTTATTCTCCCTACCTCTGCTTCCTCTATGACCAAAAACAAGCCTATTGCAGGTAATAGCCAGACACCTGCAGGAGATGTCCCTACTGGTCTTGCACCATTCACTACATGAGTAACTTCCAGTACCCACAGTATTACTCCTCCAACCGTTTCATGAAATATCCCAACAGCTCATTCTCCTTATCAATCCCAGATCCCTGGGACTCTCGATGGGCTGCCAGAGTAACAGCTTCAGTTTACTACAAGGGGTCCTCGACCCCCCATGATACCCTTCATATCTCTCGAGAGTATGTTCCCTCTCGCTCCCAGATCTCTCAAGTTGCATCAGATATCAGGCATTCTGAGAAAGTCATTATCCAAACTCTTGATGGCACCTCTTCATCTTCTTATTCCTCCTACTCTTGGTTACAGATCATTCAAGACACCACCATCTTTCTCAACCACACCCTCAACACCGCCAATTGTTTCTTGTGCGCATCACTACAGCGCCCACTGCTGGCCGCCGTGCCCCTTAATATTTCCAACTACTCCTTCCATGCAGAAAGACAACCCCTCCGCCCCCTGGCAGACATACCCCTATGGGAACCAGAATACGCAGATAATCTCACCATCCACCACTGTGTAGGCCCAACTCCACCCCCCCTCCAGCGCACTTCACTGCCTCTCTATCTACACCCCTACCTCCGGCTCTAAGACTTTTACACAACCGGGACACTTCTTTTGGTGTAATAGCAGTCTTTTCAACTCACTGCCTCTCAACTCCGATACACCCTGCATTCTCGTCACCCTAATCCCACAGCTTACACTTTACAGCATGGCCGAATTCCTTGAGCTCCAACCTCCCTTGCCCTTGCACACAAAAAGGCCTGCTTTCCTTTACCTCAGCCATTGGGGCAGGGTTTTCGGGAGGAGACTTGGGTCACTCTCTATGAGCAGTTAGAGATCTGGACGCCAAACTTGAGGGAGCCCTGACATCCACTGCCGATTCCCTAGCCTCTCTCCAAAGACAGGTCACTTCGCTAGCTAAAGTCTCCCTTCAAAACCAGCAGGCCCTAGATCTGCTTACAGCTGTGAAGGGCGGCACCTGCATCTTCCTCCAGGAAGAATGCTGCTATTACATCAACGAATCCGGCATTGTAGAAACTGCCATTATCAAACTCACCGACCTTGCCTCCAGTCTCCACTCTGCTTCCAATTCCAACCCATTCTCTTCAATACTAACAAACCCCCTCCTTACCTGGGTCTGGCCCATTGCAGTCCCCATAATAGTCATTCTTCTCGTCTGTCTCTTCTTACCCTGTATAATAAAGTTCATCAAATCCCAAGTTGGAAAAATCTCTAATCAAGCTTTCAACCAGCTTTTACTCAGGAACTACCAGCTCTGGCCACAGAAGATCCCTCACCCTCACGTAACCTCCTCACCACATGCTGAGATGGACCCCTCTCTCCACTGGAAACTGTTCCTGGAAACAATGGCTGCAGACGCCTGGCTCCTGACACCCATATCCTCTTAGCACCATTGGAATCAACAGGTTCTCGACCTATGGTTACAGGGAACCTTCATTGATTTCTAAACCTGAAGAAGTCCACAGCTACTCATCCTTACTGTGGGGAGTCCTATCAACCCTTTCCTCCCAATCCTCAAGCCCTCACTCCCTTCTCCGCCCCTGTTCAGCAGGAAGCAGCCAGAGAGAAAGCAACGTCCACAACCCCATAGAGGAGAAAGGGGGGAATGAAGGGCCCCCACCAGTAAGATGGCGAACTTCCGGCTTCTCTTTGGGCTCCTCAGTTCCCACCGGCGCCACCTGAAGCCCAATCACCTCTCGCCCCCTTCCCAATCCCAGCACCTAGCCAACAGCCACCAGCCCCGTAGAAGTGACACCTCAATCAATTCATGCCCCTTCCTATATAACCCAGCACCTTTCCCTAATAAAGCGGAACTCTCCGGTGAATTGCTGCTATGTGTCGCTCCTTTCCTTTCAGGTAGAGTGAGCAACCATTGTAAAGGCTGAGGGCAAGCACCTGACATATTCAAGAAACAGTAAGTACCAACATGGTTCTAAGAGAGTGAGAATAATAATGAAACTTATGTTAATTGCAAATATTTATTTAGGGATTAGTTTACTGTGTGTCAGATAATTCACATGGATTATTTTATAAAATCTTCCCATAGCCCTTCAAGTCAGAGACTGGTATTCATTTTGTAGATGAAGGTTAAAGAGTTAAAAGATCACTCTTTTAAGGCTAGATATCTAGGAGGTATGAAGTCAGGATTTTTAATCTGAAGTCTGATTTCAGTCCTTCCTCTTAACCAGGACACACTAATGACACCTAATTGGGTGAAGTTAAGAGATGTAACTTATTGGGCAAATGGCAATTATTTAAGAATAATAAAATACAATTGTATGACTATAGAAATTCCTGTTTCAGTTCTGATATATGAAGAGCTTGGAAGATGCCATTCCTGAATTTATAAGAAAAAGAACAGAACAAATAAAAAACAACTACTTTTCTTGGACCCAATGGGTAATTGAAGTTGCAAATCAAACCACCACCACCAAATCTAGAGAGGTGAAGCCAAGCTCTGCTTACCTAGAGCACCTGCCACTGGAGTCATAGGTTGGTATGAATACTTAAATAATAATTATGATGAATTGCTGAAGCTGAGTGTGAACAAACACAAGAGTGAGAAACTCCTGAAGCCACAGTCTTAGTTCCCACATTTCTGTGGGTTCTAACTCAAGGAACAAACCACATTTTCACTATGAAGGACCAAGAAAGACCCTTAAGTGTTTTTAAGGAACAGGACATTTCACATAATGGAGGCCTACCATCCAGGGGAAAAGACACAGGCAGAGTCAAATCCCATATGGTAAAGGGCATTTCCCCAAATTCAACACTTTATAGATTTCATGTGTCACATAAGAAGGAGGAAAAGTGGAAGGGAAATAAAGACATTTGTGAAAGTTATAGCCCAGTAATAAGGGCCAAAAAAGACTAAGATTTAATCACAAAATTATAGAAGGTGTCCTCTCACCTACATTTTACCACCATGACAATAGATCTCCTGAAAAGTAACAGTGGAATACAGCTGAAAGAGCTGCAAGACTCAGATTCTACCTCAGGAGTAGTTCTTAGGAATCCCACACAATGGGGGACACAGCAAGAATAATGATAATAAAAGGACACAGGGATTTTGAAGCCCCTAGCACTTACAGCTACAGCAAACATTAAACACAACCTAACTGCTAACCAGATTACCATAGAACTCCACAGTAAAAGTCTATTAACTTCCTATCATCCTTAACATCATGCTCCACTTCCATCAGCACACTACAATGCATACAAAAGCAAGAAAATCCACGCTCTGAATAGACAAGCAAGCAGCAGGAGCAGAGAGATTTGATAGAGACTTTGGAATTACCAAACAAGGAATTTAAAATAACTGTACATAGAATGTTAAGAACTCTGAAGGGCAAAGTAGGTAACATAACAAACAATGGCTAATGTAAGCAGATATGGAAACTCTAAGAAAGAATCAAAAGCTAATCCAAGAGATCTAAAACACCGTAACAAAAATGAAGATGATCTTTGGGGAAATCATCAGGAGACTGGGAACTGCTGAAGAAAGAATCAGTGAGCCTGAAGATACATTAATAAACACTTCCTAAATAAAAATATGAAAATAAAAAATGACAAAAACAGAATATCCAAGGGCTGTGGAACAACTACAAAAGATGTAACATATATGTAACTGTAATTCTACTATCAGAAGGAGAAATAAAGTAACAGAAGAAATATTTGAAATAATAACCATGGGCTGTTTCAAAATTATTGGCAGCCATCAAACCTTAGATCCAGGAAGATCAGAGAACACCAAGAAAGACAAATAGGAGACATTCTGCACCTGAGCATATCATATTTAAACTGTGGAAAGCTAATGGCAAATAAATATTTTGAAAACATCTGGGTAATAAAACATGGTATCTATAGAAAAACGAGGATAAGAATTACAGCCAACTTCTCATCAGAAAAAGGCATAGAACAGAAGAGTGAAATGAAATATTTAATGGGTTGAAAAAAAATACAGCAACCTGTGTCAGGTAAAATTATCCTTCCAAAGAGGATAAACACATTTTCAACAATATAAAAATTGATTACATTCTCTCCAGTAGCCTTGCTCTGCAAGAAATATTAAAAGTTTTTAATGAGAATAAAATGACATAGGACAGAAATTTGGACACACACACGCACACACACACTCACACACACCAGTGTCAAAGAAGGAATAAAGTGAAAGTATTTCATTTTTCTTATTCTTAATTGATAAGAAACTGGTTGATTAAAGTAATTATATTAACAATGCATTGGGTGATGAAAATAAAATAAGGATAAGTAAGTAAACTGAATGTCAGTAATATCATGAAGGATGGAAATAAGAATCTGAGGATGATGCTTGGTAAATTACCACCAGTGGATGTGAAAGAAGTATAGTGTTACCTAAAGTTGGACTTGGACTAACTAAAATGTATATTGCAAACTCTAAAAAGACAAATTATACAAGGTATATTCTGAAACCTCAATAGAATTAAACTAGAAATGAACAACAGAAAGCTGAAAAAGTAACAAATACTTAGAAATCAAACAACATACTTCTAAATAATATATATAGATCAAGGAAGAAGTCTCAAAAGAAATTTTTTTCTTAAATTTGACCTAAAGAAAAATGAAAATACAACTTAATGCATGAGAGATGATAAAGGCAGTGCCTTGAACAAATATATATTAGAAAACAAAGCATATATTAGAAAAGAGCATATAAAATCAATAACCTAAGGTTCCATCTTGGGAAATTAATGGAAGCAAAACAATTTAAGCCTAAATCAAACAGAAGAAATGTAATAATAAAAAAAATAGCAGAAATCAATAAGGCTGAAAACAGGGAAAAGTAGAGGAAACCAATGATACCATAAGCTTGATTTTTGAAAAGAGTAACTAAATTGATAGACCTTTAGCCAGGCTAACCAAAAAATTGATAGAGAGAGAGAAATAAGACAAAAGTTACATGTAAGAGAAATGAAAGAGAGCCATTCACTAAGGGTCTCATAAATATTAAAAAGATAAATGAATACTATGAAAACACTTCTATGCCCAAATCTGATAACTTAGGCAAAATTGATCAATAACTTAAAAAAGGCAAACACCTAAAACTCCCAAAAGAAGAAACAGATCATGAGTAAGGTCATACTTATTGAATCAACAATTAATAACCTTCCCAGTAAAAGCACCAAGAGTCTACAGTTAAATCCCCAGGAATTAATTGTTTAGATTCCAATAAACTGATTAGCAGAGTTCACATGGAAAAGCAAAGAATGACAAGAAGAGCCATCACATTAGTGAAGGTGAATAGCTAGTTGGAGGGTACATCCTACCTGATTTTAATATTTACTATAAAAACACACTAAGACAGCATGGTATTGGTAAATTATATACAGAGAGCAGAGAACATAGAGTACAGAAATAAGGACAAACAAAAAGATTTGTTTTTTTCTTTTTTTTTGTCAAAAGAGCAAAGACAATTCAATGGACTAGGACACTAATGGGCAGTTAATTGAACAGATGGGAGGACTTTTTCACAATGTATGTGTATATCAAATTATCATGATGTACACTTTAAAAATCTTAGAAATTTATTTTATAAATTATACCTTAATAAAGCTGAAGAAAATGGAGAAAGATATACTTTTCAATAAATGGTGCTTGGTGTAACTGGATGAGCATATGCAATAAAATAAACCTAGACACAGACCTTACAACTTTCATGAAGTTTTACCCAAAATGAATCAAACAACAAAAAGTAAAATGATCAAAATTTTATAAGAAAACATAAGAGAAAATTTAGGTGATCTTGGGTATGGCAGTTTTTAAATCCCCAGACCAAAAGCATAATATATGTGGAAAGGAGTGATAAAGTAGATTTTATTAAAATTAGAAAGGTATTGTCTATTAAACAAAGTTAGACTTGAAGGATAAGCCAGAGATTGTGAGAAAAAGATTTGTATTCAAAATATACAAAGAACACTTAAAACTGAACAAAAAAATATTCACAATGTGCAAAAAATCTGTACAGACTGCTCACCAAGGAAGGTATACAAATGGCAAGTAAGTACATGAAAAAATTCTCAACATCATTTGTCACTAGGAAATTACAAAATAAGACAATAGTGAGATATCATTACCTTCCTCCCATCAGAATGGCAGAACCTAATCACAGGCAATACCAATTGCTGGGAAGGATGCCAAGAAAGAAGAACTATTACTATTAGTGATAGAAATATAAAATAGTACAGCAACTTTGGAAATCAAATTAAGCAGACAATGATCTCTTAAAGATACACATAATCTTAAAATGTAATACAGAAATCATACTCCCAGGTATTTATTCAACTGATTTAAAAACTTACGTCTACTAAATCCATGGATATGGATGTTTATAGAAGCTTAATTCACAATAGTTCCAACCTCAAGCAACTAAGATGTCCTTCAATAGGTAAGTGGACAAACAAATTTTGGTGCAGCCACATATGGAAAAGTATTCAGCAATACAAGTAAATAAGTTTTCAAGCCTCAAAAAATCATGGAGGAACCTTAGATATACAATTGTAAGGGAAAAATGTGAGTCTTAAAAAAGCTTTTACCATTTGATTCAAATTACATGATATCTGGAAATGGCAAAACTATAGTGGCAGTAGAAGATCAGTGAATTTCAGTGGTTCATGGTAAGGGGTGAAGGTTGAACATTTGAAATACAGAGGGACTTCTAGATCAGTAAAATGATTCTGTTTGATAGTGTAATTACAGATATATAGCAATATGCATTTATCTAAACCTACATATCTGTCAGCATAAAAAGTGAACTTCAATGTATACAATTTAAAAATTTTAATTGGGATATTGGGAGAATCACGGTGTGGAGTGTCAAATAAAAAAAGAAAAATATAACTGTAACTGAATATATGAAACAACCTCAGTGAATGGGATAGAGGGAGGTTGCCATTTACTTTTCAACTGAGTGTAGTCTTTAAAACTAAAATCAAAAGAAATTCTTTACACACACTGAACTCTAATTACTAAACCTTTTTCCTACTGGCGATGGGTTAATAGTTCTGATTTTTTTACACATGTATATTTTGATGAACAGTTAAGCAAATGGATCAAATATAGCAGGAGTCAAATTTCTCACTGATGAAGTAAGAGGACATTTGAATGACCACATGATAACGGGTTAAAGTTAGAGACATAGTATCAACTTAGATTTAGCTTAAATAGATATAGATGGCTACTTATAGAAATATTTATAGATACATGTATATATATACAAATTAGTACGCACACAATACTCCCAAACTTTTTCAGCTGAGAAGACCAATAAGCAATGACAACCCAAATACAACACATACACCTGGATCTTAGTTTCTAATGCAATTTTCCAATAAAAGGAACTAGGATTTCGTTAAAAAATGGCTGATTCTAGGATGATAGATGAAATATATAAGACGAGCTTGGACCCTATTATAATGACAGAAAGTAAAGAAGTGTTAAAAAACAAACAAAAGAAACTCCACAATGATGGAGGTTATGTTAGAGACTTTCAGAAGCCAATTGAAAGTGCTCCCAATGGTAAAGGTGCAGTAACCCTGAGCAACAAAATAAAGAAATATTGATTATATCCAAAGTATAAAATAAGTATTAATGAGCCTATGGTGATATAAGTGATTCAATTAAAAAAGAGGGAGAAGAAAGAAATCTCTGCATAAAGACTCCAAATGTTTTATGTAGACACTCCAATCTTTAGGAAGTAGAGCATAAGTCCCCACTTTTTTCTATGGACTGTGCATAGTAACTTTTTTTTCCACACAGTATGGAATGAAAGGAGGTGAGAAACTACAAACTAGAGAAACCTGACAATCATCATATCAGTCAGTTGCCCAGAGACAAAATCAATAGAAGTAGGTCATGATAATAGCATGTAGCCTTGTGTTGATGTGATAAAACTTTACCTCAGTGGCATTCTTCCTTAAAAATCTATAACCTCATTCTAATCCTGGGAAGATATTACACAAATCCAACTGAGGGGTATGGTACAAAACACTTTACCAATATGCTTCAAAACTGCCATAATAAAACACAAGTCTAAAAGATGGCTATAGCCAAGAGGTGTCTAGGGAGACAAGATGAAATGTAATGCATTATCCTTGATGAAGCCTTTGAGTGAAAAAAACACATTAAGTAGAAGCTAAGGAAATCTGAATAAAGTGTGAACTTTAATCATCTAATTGTCTATCAATGTTGGTTCATTAATTTTGCTCAGGGGAACAATATTGTTAGATAATAGCTGAAACTGGATGTGGTTATAAGAACTCTCCACACCATCATATAAATCTTTCTGTAAGTCTAAAACTATCTTAAACATAGTTACTTAAAATAAATACATGAAAAACATGACCAGTTTTAGAAGTACCTGTGAGGCAAAGATGGTTCAGTGTACACAAATCAATAAATATGCTTCACAACACCAACAAAATGAAGGATAAAAATAATATGATCACCTCAATAATGTATAAAACGCATTTGACAACATTCAATATTCTTTCATGATAAGCTCTCAGCTACCTAGGTATAGAAGGAATGTGCCTCAATATAATAAAGGCCAATAAGAAAGGAAGAAGTAAAATTGACTGGGTTTGCAGATGACATAATCTTAAAAACAGAAAATCCTAAAGACACCACCAAAAAATTGTCAGAGTACAAAAATTCAGGAAAGTCATAGGATACAAAATCAACATAAGGAAATCAGTTTTGTTTCTATACAACAACAACAAACTATCTGAAAAAGAAATTAAGAAAACAGTCCAATATTCAATATCATCAAAATAATAAAATATTTAGGAATAAATTAAACAAGGAGGTTAAAGATCTATACACTAAAAACTGCAAGACATTGATATAAGAAATTGAATAAGACAAATAAATGGAAAGATATTCCATATTCATGGATTGGAAAAATTAATATTATTAAAATGTCTATACTATCCAAAGTGACCAGCATACAAATTCACTGCATTCCCTATCAAAATTACAATGGCAGTTTTCACAGAAATAGTAAAAATGCTTCTAAAATTCATATGGGACCACAAAAACTCCCAAATTACCAAAGCAATCTTGAAAAAGAACAAAGCTGGAAGCATCACATTCCAGGTTTCAAACTATATTACTAAACTATACTGATCCAAGCAGTGCAGCTTTGGCATAAAAACAGACACACAGACCAATGGAACAGAGAGCCCAGAAATAAATCCACACATACATGTCAACTAACTTTTACAAAGACACCAAGAATAAATAATGGGGAAAAAAAGAGTATCTTAAATAATAGTGTTGGGAAAACTGTATATCCACCTGCAAAAGAATGAAACTGGATACTATCTTATACCACACACAAACATTAACTTGAAGTGGATTAAAACTGAAATGAAAGACTTGAAAATATAAAACTGGAAGAAAGCAGAAGATAAAACCTCCTTGAGATTGGTCTTAGCAATGTCTAATCAGATATATGACAACAACATCATGGTGTCAACAAAAGCAAAAATAAATAAGTGCCAATAAAAATATAAAAAAATTTTATGCCAGAGTTTACTTCAAACTAAAAAGTTGTGCAGAAAAGAAAACAATCAACAAAATGAAAAGGAAACTTTTGGAATTGGAGAACATATTTGTAAACCATAGATCTGATAAAGGGGTTAATATCAAAATATATAAGGAGCTCACAACTCAACAGCACAAAAACAACCCAATTAAAAATGGGTAAATGACCTAAATAGACATCTTTCCAAAGAAATACAAATTGTCAACAAGTAAATGACAGAGTGCTCAACATCACTAATCACCAGAGAAATGAAAATCAAAACCCAATGAGATATCACTTCAAATATGTTAGGATAGCTGTTATTAAAAGGACAATAGATAACAAGTATTGGGGAGGATGTGGAGAAAAGGGATCCCTTGTATACTCAGTGGGAATGTAAATTGGTAGCCATTATGGAAAACAAAACGGAGGTTCCTTTAATAATTAAGCATAGAACTACCATATAATCTAGCGATCTCACTTCTGTGTGTGTGTATATATATATATATATGGAAAATGAAATCACTTTCTGTAAGAGATCTCTGAATTCCCACATTCATTGTGTATTTTTTAAAATGGCCAATAATGGAAACAACCTAAATGTACATAGATGGATGGTGAACAGATAATATTATTTAGCCATAAAAAAAAGGAAATCCTACCATTTGTGACAACATGGATGAACCTGGAGGACATTATGTTAAGTAAAATAAGCCATATACAAAAAGAATAAAACCATATGATCTCACTTATGTGAAATCTAGAAATATTGAACTCCGAATTAGAGAGTAAAATGGCAGTTGCCATGGACTGGGTGGTGGGGGAAACAGTACATGTTGGACAAAGGGTATAACCTTTAACTGTAGATGACTTAGTTCTGGGGACCTAATGTACAGCACAGTGACTATACTTAATATTATACTGTATATTTGAATTTTGCTAAGAGAGTACATATTAAGTGTTTCACCACACACACACACACACATAACTATGTGAAATAATGGAGGTGTTGATTGTGGTAGTCATTTACTTATGTATATCCATTTTATTTTATCACACAGTACATTTTTATAAAACATAATGTACAAAAAAATTTAAATATACACAGTTTTTTCAATTATACATCAATAAAGCTGGAAAAATTAATTAAAGCCAAAATACTGCCTCCTGTGTACTTTTAAAGGAATTCCTTTAATATCTTTAGAGTTAGAATTTTTTTGGAACTGTAAGATGATTTTTCATGTCTTTTCTTCCTTTACAATCCCACATTTTTGCTGATATTCATATATTCTGAATCCAAGACATTATACATTTGACCTTAGCTGGATCTTAATATAAGAAATACTGATCATTTGTGCTCTAAATTCTGCTGGCAATGTCTGACATTAAGTAGCCTATCTCATTCAAATGACTAAATGAACATAATCTGAGAGGAGTTGAGTAGTCTCAGCTCTTTTTCCTGACATCTGTTTTCAAAATCCCATTCCAATACATGCATATTATAGATCTAATGTATGGATGTTTTATACATTCATATGTGCATATATTTACATATGGTATTGATACATATGAATGTATACACACATTTATATACATATATACATGAGCAATATCTGGAAGAGATATCTGCAGTCCCATATTCATTACATATCATATGTACATTTATATACATACATACATGTGAACTTACATATGCATACCTGTATCTATACAGCTCTATATGTTTATATATGTATGAATATATATATAAATATATAATATAAATATATATATAATGAATATATATTATATATAGATAGATATCTGTATCTACACAGGTATATATATACATAAATATATGTTATATATATTATGTTAAGGAAAATAATGTTTTATATATATTATGTTAAGTAAAATAATAAAATATATATATATGCCTTTTGCAACCTTCTTTTTTTTAACCAAGTTAAGCTAAGCATAAATTAGTCTCATATTCATGATCAATGGCTTCTATGTAATCTGACTATTCAAAAGTTAAATTAGAAATTAAAGTATGAGAGTAGACTCTCTTCATTTGAAATTTTAATAAAATATTAATAATTTTTGCCCCTCCACAATAATATCATGAGACCCAGTGGTATGAATGATAAGCATGGTTTTAACAGGTGAAATGTTATTAGGGACACATTACACTATCCAAATATGGTGTTTGGATTTCATTAGTACTTGGTTATATTACTTGGCCTTAAGAGCACTTAAAATGAAACAATATACTGACTTGAAAAGCTTTTTGATTTTTAAAATTAATTACCTTTAAATTTATGCAGATGGGTATATCAAATATTTTGTGGCATATTAGTGGTCCAAGAATTATATTTCTAAAAACTTAGAATTAAGTGCATGGGTTAAACTGGGGGTAAGAATGCTAGAGGGTCACATATAGATATTTTGAGAGTGCTATAGACTGAAAGGTTTTGTCCTACCTAGAATTCATATGCTGATACCCTAAACCCTAATGTGATGGTGTGATGGTATTTGAAGGTGGGGCCTTTGGGAGGTAATTACAGTTAGATCAGGTCAGGAAAGTGGGCCCATATGATGGGATTAATGTCTTTATAAAAAATAAGGAGGAAACACTAAATCTCTCTTTCCATCTTATGCAGACACAACAAGAGACTGGACATCTGCAAACCAGGAAGAGGGTTCTCACAAGAACCTGACCATACTGGCACCTTGATCTTGAACTCCCAGTCTCTAGAACTGTGAAAATAAATTACTGTTGCTTAAGCCACACAGGCTATGATGTTGTGTTATGACAGCCTGAGCTAACTAAGATAGGGAGTTTTGTTTACAGAGACAGAAACTCTAAGAAGGTAATTTGTAGGGATACCAGCCCAATGATACATGGACTTTTATGAGCAATAGAATCACTTTATGAGAACAAACCTTTACATATGTAACATATATATAACAAAGGTAGCAAAAGCAGGGAGACAGGCAGGGTCAGGATGAGGAACAGGCACCAAAATCATCTCCAGTGACCTGATTTTGGAGACACTAAGAAAACTCCCACCTAACACCCAAGTCCAAGTTAATCCATCATTTGTGGAGGTCTTAGAGTCTACTTTTTTAGAATTTATGGTGGTGGTGTTTTTGAAATGCAAATACTCTTGGGAGGGGTCATATTTAAGGAGAAATTTGTTACAAGTGGTGTGTTAAAAAATTGGAAGTGAATTCCAATCATTTCAGAGAAAAAAAAGATGACAAATATGAATAGTCTCAGAAGGCCAAAATTTAAAGCAAAATGCAATAGGTTCACAAACAAGGAAACACTTGAGTACTAAGAAACTTTTTCTTACTCTACAGTTTTGACTACTGTCAAACTTAGAAGCACAGCTCCATGATACTACATTGGGACAATGGATTCTTTTACAAGCCATTCCAGCACAGTTTCAGGTGCTAAGAGTAAAACCTACTCCCCATAACCTTAGACATATATTTTTTTCTAAGTCTTTTCAGAGGTTACAAAGGAGAATGAAGAGTGTGCCAAGCAGACCTTCAATGAGAACACTCAACATTTATATTATAAATATAGTAGGTAATGTATTCTTATTTATGTGGAATATTATCTATCAACCAGTTAGCTGTATAGCAAAAATATCTTGCTACTATACATAAGTTTGAAATTCCATATTCTCCTGGAATTGCCATCTTGAGACACTCAGGTTAAGGCTGTCTCCAATACTGAAAAGACAATAGAGCTCACCTTACCAAAACTGTATTGAGCCACATGGAAGACAGGAAGCATAGTGATTTATAATGGACACATTTTCATTTTGTGTTTCTTCGTGAATCTGTTTAATAGTAAGTTTCTGATAACCAAACTGGATATTTTTATGAGAAGAATATCACTAGTTAACACTATTTTGAAAGGAAACTAGAAAATTGATGTCCCAGTTATGGAAATAATGTAAAAAATATACTTTATACTTTATTTTATCTAAATAAAACAATTGCCTTAAAATTATTTCTTATGGCAAGATGATATGGCTGAAGAGGAAGCCTGCTATCTTAGAAACTAACTGAAAAGCTACTTTCTGTAATTCCAATAGGCACCATTTCATGCCTAAATAGAAGAGGCACAACAGTGATGTCATGTCTTGAGGATTTACACAGGAAGAAATAAATGAGACACTGTGACTCCTAGAGCCTTAGGTGTGCTATGGTGAGGATACTCTGAAAGAGGTGGGCTCTGCTGGAGTTAAAGAGATGCTAACATTTTAAGGCAGGATTTTATCAACTAGTAAGAAAAAAACAGAGAAGCTGACCCATGAGAAGTCTGCCTATTCAAGGATATATCAGAAAATTCTAGGGCAGAAACAGCAGAGTATGGAAAAGAGAAAGGAGATGAAGAGGAGAAGAAACTACTTAGTATATCACATGATTTCTATTGCTTTTCCAAAAATATTTCCTATGTTAAAGTACTTAAGATTTAATGCACAGAAAGGATGCCCACTTTATATTAAAACCTTGGAGGGCTGCAGAGTTCGCTTACCTCACTTATTTTTGTATAGATTTCTCAAACTTTAGGGCTACCATATTTTTCTGCCCTGTCTTGTAATCTAACCCCATACTATCACTCACTGTGGTAATCTATCTACTTAAAGTACAGAATTATTCACCTTTAAAAATGTATTATCTAGAAAAAAGGGTTCTAAAGAGTGGAAGAGGCAGAAGAGCACCAGAGAGGCAGTGGCATGAGAAGAATGAAGTAGGCCACCGCTGTCTTAGAAGATGGAGGAAGACACCACAAGCCAAGGAATGAGGATGACCTCTAGAATCTAGAAAAGGCAAGGAAGCAGATTCTCTCTCAGAGCTTCCAGAAAAGCATGGAG
The DNA here is from genome assembly GCF_040802235.1 of Manis javanica. Taxonomy (NCBI): domain Eukaryota; kingdom Metazoa; phylum Chordata; class Mammalia; order Pholidota; family Manidae; genus Manis; species Manis javanica. The sequence continues at coordinate 49,844,254 of NC_133167.1, forward strand.
TCCTGTTGACATCTTCAGTTTAGCCCAGTGAGATTTATGTGGAACTTCTGACCTCTTGAACTGTATGATAACTTGTATTGTATTAAGCCACTAAATTTGTGGTAATTTGTTATAACAGCAATAAAAACTAACACAGTAGAAAAAAAAAGATGGCAACATGAGAGGAGAAACAGAGGCTTCCTCCTAAAACTGGATACAATTAGAAAAATTTAATTGGTGCAACTAATCCTGAAGAGCAACAGGAAAGAGGATGGTGTCAGACTGCATACACATGGAGAAAAGAACAGATCTCACCAAAAGGAGTAACATACCAGAGCTGTGGCTCTGCAGAAGCCGAGCCCCTCCCCCACCCCAGCTCACTGGCAGGAGGAAGAGAAACGGAGCAGGGAGGGAGTGGAAGGCTTGGGACTGCTGAATACCTAGCTCCAGAGATCTGATCTGGGAGCAAAAACCTACATTTCATGGTGCTTTCATGACACTCACATGACTACCAGGTTGGAAAGTTAATACAGGTGGAGTTCCTGGGGGGACTGGGAATCTGGCTGCTTGTGGAAAGCAGGGATTCATACAAGGCTGCTCTGGGACAAAGACATACCTGTATGACCAGCCCACTGGCTCAGGCAGTGGAGACAGGCACAGCAGCCAGGAGGTGGGGAACAGCTCTTTCCTCCCCCCAGTTACCAGTACCACTCCCCTGTGACACCTGACATTGCTCCAGGGGCTGAGAAGCTCCAGAATAGAGCTTTGGGACACTAGAGGGCACCATATACAAACGTGAAATGCCAAAGGAAGGATGTCCAGAGTAAAATTATTAAGACAACTCCCGAGAAAGATTTAAATGATATGGACCTTGTGACTTTTCCTGAAAGGGAGTTCAAAATAAAAATCATCCATCAACATTCTGATGGAGGTATGGAAAGACATCCAAGAACTCAGGAATGAATTCAGGTCGGAGATCCAATCATTTAAGAGCCCGATGGAGGGTATTAAAAGCAGGTTGGATATGGTGGAGGAGACAATCAATGAAATAGAAACTAGAGAAGAGGAACACAAAGAAGCTGAGGCACAGAGAGAAAAAAGGATCTCTAAAAATGAAAGAATATTGAGAGAACTGTGTGACCAATCCAAGAGGAACAATATTTGCATTATAGAGACACCAGAAGAAGAAGAAGAGAGAGAAAGGGATAGAAAGCATCTTTGAGAAGGTAGTTGCTGAAAACTTCCCCAGTCTGGGGAAGGATATAGTCGATCAGCCCATGGAGATCCACATATCTCCCAAAACAAGAAACCCAAGGAAGACAACACCAAGACACATAGTAATTAAAATGGGAAAGATAAAGGATAAGGACAGACTGTCAAAAGTACCAAGAGGGAGAAATAAGATCACATACAAAGGAAAGCCCATCAGGCTAACATCAGACTTCTCAGCAGAAACCTTACAGGCCAGAAGGGAGTGGCATGATGTATTTAATGCCATGAAGCAGAAGGGCTTGGAACCAAGATTACTTTATCCAGCAAGACTATCACTTAAATTTGAAGGAAGGATTAAACAATTCCCAGATAAGCAAAAGCTGAGAGAGTTAACCTCCCACAAAACATCTCTGCAGTCTATTTTGGAGGGACTGCTATAGATGGAAGTGTTCCTAGGGTTGCATAACTGTCACCAGAGGTAGTAAAACCATGGTAGGGATGGTGGAGCACCTGACTGCAAGGCAAATGCAAAATTAAAGAGACTTTCCCCAAAGTCAATCAAGGGATAGACAAAAAGTACAGAATTTGATAACTAATATATAAAGAGTGAAGGAAGAAGAAAAAGGAGGAGAAATAGAAAAGAACCTTTAGATTGTGTTTGTAAACAGCATGTTAAGTGAGTTAAGTTAGACTCTTAGATAGTAAGGAATGTAAACTGGAACCTTTGGTAACCATGAATCTAAAGCCTGAAAGGGCAATAGGTACATACCTACCTATAAGTACCCTAAATGTAAATGGACTGAATGAACCAATCAAAAGACACAGCATCACTGAATGGATAAAAAAACAAGATCCATCTATATGCTGCTTAGAAGAGATTCACCTTAAACCCAAAGACATGCACAGACTAAAAGTCAAGGGATGGAAAAAGATATTTCATGAAAACAATAGGGAGAAAAAAGCAGGTGTTAGGGTACTAGTATCAGACAAAACAGACTTCAAAACAAAGAATGTAACAACAGATAAAAAAGGACTTTACAAGAGGATATAACCATTATAAATATATATGCACCCAACACAGGAGCACCAGCATGTGTGAAACAAATACTAACAGAACTAAAGGAGGAAATAGAATGCAATGCATTCATTTTAGGAGACTTAAACACACCATTCACTCCATAGGACAGATCCACCAGACAGAAAATAAGAAAGGACACAGAAGCACTGAACAACACACTAGAACAGATGGACCTAATAGACATCTATAGAACTCTAAACCCAAAAGGAACAGGATACACATTCTTCTCAAGTGCACATGGAACATTCTCCAGAAAAGACAACATACTAGGCCACAAAAAGAGCCTCAGTAAATTCAAAAAGACTGAAATCCTACCAACCAACTTTTCAGACCACAAAGGTATAAAACTAGAAATTAATTTTCTTTATAAAGAAAGCAAAAAGGCTCACAAACACATGGAGGCTTAACAACACGCTTCTAAATAGTCAATGGATCAACGACCAAATTAAAATGGAGATCCAGCAATATATGGAAACAAATGACAACAACACAAAGCCCCAACTTCTATGGGACACAGGAAAAGCAGCCTTAAAAGGAAACTATATAGCAATCCAGGCATATTTAAAGAAGGAAGAACAAACCCAAATGAATAGTTTAACATCATAATTCTCAAAATTGGAAAAAGAAGAACAAATGAGGCCTAAAGTCAGCAGAAGGAGGGACATAATAAAGATCAGAGAAGAAATAAATAAAATTGAGAAGAATAAAACAATAGAAAAAAATCAATGAAACCAAGAGCTGGTTCTTTGAGAAAATAAACAAAATAGATAAGCCTCTAGCCAGACTTATTAAGAGAAAAAGAGAATCAACACACATCAACAGAATCAGAAACGAGAAAGGAAACATCACAACGGACCCCACAGATATACAAAGAATTATTAGAGACTACTATGAAAACCTATATGCCAACAAGCTGGAAAACCTAGAAGAAATGGACAGCTTCCTAGAAAAATAAAACCTTCCAAGACTGACCAATGAAGAAACAGAAAATCTAAACAGATCAATTACCCAAGAAAAAAAACCCCTGGGCCAGATGGATTTACTTCGAAATTTTATCAGACATACAGAGAAGATATAATACCCATTCTCCTTAAAGTTTTCCAAAAAATAGAAGAGGAGGGAATACTCCCAAACTCATTCTATGAAGCCAACATCACCCTAATACCAAAACCAGGCAGAGACCCCACCAAAAAACAAAATTACAGACCAATATCCCTGATGAACGTAGATGCAAAAATATTGGCAAACCGAATTCAAAAATACATCAAAAGTATCATAGACTATGACCAAGTGGGATTCATCCCAGGGATGCAAGGTTGATACAACATTAGAAAATCCATCAACATCATCCACCACATAAACAGAAAGGACAAAAACCAGCTGATCATCTCCACAGATGCTGAAAAAGCATTCTACAAAATTCCACATACATTCATGATAAAAACTCCAACAAAATGGGTATAGAGGGCAAGTACCTCAACATAATAAAGGCCATATATGATAAACCCACAGCCAACATCATACTGAACAGCGAGAGGCTGAAAGCTTTTCCTCTGAGATCAGGAACAAGACAGGGATGCTCACTCTCCTCACTGTTATTCAATATAGTACTGGAGGTCCTAGCCACGGCAATTAGACAAAACGTGGAAATACAGGAATCCAGATTTCTAAAGAAAAAGATAACCTGTCACTATTTGCAGATGATATGATATTGTACATAAAAAATCCTAAATACTCTACTCCAAAACTATTAGAACTGATATTGGAATACAGCAAAGTTGCAGGATAAAAAATTAACACACAGAAATATGTGGCTTTCCTATACACTAAAAATGAACCAATTGAAAGAGAAATCAGGAAAACAATTCCATTCTCAATTACATCAAAAAGAATAAAATACTTAGGAATAAACCTAACCAAGGAAGTGAAAGACCTATACCATGAAAACTATAAGACATCTTCAGAGAACTTAAAGAGGACACTAACAAATGGAAACTCATCCCATGCTCTTGGCTCGGAAGAATTAATATCATCAAAATGGCCATCCTGATCAAAGCAATATACAGATTTGATGCAATCCCTATCAAATTACCAGCAACATTCTTCAACGAACTGGAACAAATAGTTCAAAAATTTATATGGAAACACCAAAGACTCTGAATAGCCAAAGCAATCTTGAGAGGGAAGAATAAAGTGGGGGGGGATTTCGGTCCCCAACTTCAAGCTCTACTACAAAGCCACAGTAATCAAGACAGTTTGGTACTGGTACAAGAACAAAGCTACAGACCAGTGGAACAGAATAGAGACTCCAGACATTAACCCAAATATATAAGATCAATTAATATATGATAAAGGAGCCATGGACATACAATGAGGAAATGACAGTCTCTTCAACAGATGGTGCTGGCAGAACTGGACAGCTACATGTAAGAGAATGAAACTGGATCATTGTCTAACCCCATACACAAAAGTAAATTCGAAATGGATCAAAGACCTGAATCTAAGTCATGAAACTCTTAGAAAAAAATATAGTCAAAAATCTCTTGGACATAAACATGAGCGACTTCTTCATGAACATATCTCCTCGGACAAGGGAAACAAAAGCAAAAATGAACAAGTGAAACTATATCAAGCTGAAAAGCATCTGTACAGCAAAGGACACTGTAAATAGAACAAAAAGGTACCCTACAGTATGGGAGAATATATTTGTAAATGACAGATCCGATAAAGGCTTGACGTCCAGAATATATAAAGAGCTCACACGCTCAACAAACAAAAAACAAATAACCCAATTAAAAAATGGGCAGAGGAACTGAACAGACAGTTCTCCAAAAAAGAAATACAGATGGCCAAGAGACACATGAAAAGATGCTCCACATTGCTAGCCATCAGAGAAATGCAAATTAAAACCACAATGAGATATCACCTCACACCAGTAAGGATCTCCACCATCCAAAAGACAAACAACAAATGTTGACGAGGGTGTGGACAAAGGGGAACCCTCCTACACTGCTGGTGGGAATGCAAATTAGTTCAACCATTGTGGAAAGCAGTATGGAGGTTCCTCAAAAAGCTCAAAAAAGAAATACCATTTGACCCAGGAATTCCACTTCTAGGAATTTACCCTAAGAATGCAGCAGCCCAGTTTGATAAAGACAGATGTACCCCTATGTTTACCGCAGCACTATCTACAATAGCCAAGAAATGGAAGCAACCTAGGTGTCCATCAGTAGATGAATGGATAAAGAAGATGTGGTTCATACATACAATGGAATATTATTCAGCCATAAGAAGAAAACAAATCCTACCATTTGCAACAACATGGATGGAGCTAGAGGGTATTAGGCTGAGTGAAATGAGCCAGGTGGAGAAAGACAAGTACCAAATGATTTCACTCATCTTTGGAGTATAAAAACAAAGAAAACTGAAGGAACAAAACAGCAGCAGTATCACAGATCCCAAGAATGGACTAACAGTTACCAAAGGGAAAGGGACTGGGCAGGATGGGTGGGAAGGGTGGGATGGGCAGGAAAAAAGAAAGTGGGCCTTATGATTAGCATGTGTAATGTGGGGAGGGGGCACGGGGACTGATGTGCAACACAGAGAAGACAACCAGTGATTCTACACCATCTTACTATGCTGATGGACAGTGACTGTAATGGGGTTTGTGGGGGGGACTTGGTGAAGGGGGAAGTCTAGTAAACATAATGTTCTTCATGTAATTGTAGATTAATGATAAAATGAATAAAAACTAAAATTCAAAAAAAAGGTGTGCTTTTATCAGAATGTGTAAATGAATTAAATATGTACTTAAATAGTGTGTAACAGTTATTCTCTCCTGAGTAAAAGCATGGCTAGTTGTCCCTTATTACTCAAACAAGGCACCATATGACATAAGCGTAATATCCTGGAGAAAATAAAGCAGCATTTACTTGGCCCATTGCAAAGTTAAAATATAATAGAAATTACCAAGTTTTAAGATAAATTAGTGCACGTATATGCTTGGGTTCATTTCCTGTAATGATGTTTCTGTTTTCTCAAAATCCTTAGATTTCTGGAGGGAACAAAATGCATACTTTGATTTGACAAGATCTAAATTTCTGTGATCAGGGCTTCTGCTAGTCTCCAAGGATGAGTGATTATACACTTCCAAGATTCTCATGGAGAGAAGACCAGGGACATAGAAAACACCTGCTCAACCAGAGTTCATGGAAGTTATGTCTTCCAGCTGCTACTATTGTCTGCAATGGACATAGGCTACTGGAATTTCAGAATTTCAGAAGACCACCCTCTCCTAGGGAGAATTTGAAATACACAGAGAGCAAAATATTAACTGATAGCTCATGTCTGAGTGAAGGTGAGATCTGTGACTTAAATGCAAGTCTCTAACCTTTTAGTTCTCTATTACATTACCTTTACACTTCACTTACTGTTTTAAGAGAATTTTCAAAGCATATCCAAGACTTTTAAGACCTAGATACCTGGTTTCATGATGACTGAGGATGGCCTAATTTCTTCAACATGACAAGCTTTTCTTAATTTCTCTTCCATCAATATAAGTAGCAAAACCTTGCCCAGAGTGTGACTTGACACCTATGAAAGTTTAACCTTTGAATTTTGAGTCTTTTTCACTTTTCTCTTGATTCCATTTACCCCTCTTTGTGATTAAGTTTTAAGTTTGCTTTGAAAAGCAAGAAATACAAATGGGAAAATAAAAACAAAATCCAGGAACCACTCCTGTGTGTTCTTCCCCAAGTTTCTTACCTTTAAAGGAGAGAGAATAATTTCCAACGTGATTGTCATCCAAGGTGTAGAGAAAATCAAAGTTCCTATGGCCAGGATTCTCACCTAACTGTGGTTGGCTGGCTCACTGCACAAGTGTGGGCAATATGTTGTTACTGAGTCTATATAAAGAGCTCCACCCAGTGCTCTGGGCTGCTGCATAGCTGCAGGAGAGCAGAGGCCAGCTTGCTGTATGCAGACTCATTCTGAGTAGATGGAATTCTAGTACTAGATCTGCCACTGTGGGAATAAAGTTGGGTATAAACTCTTTCACCCCAAGGATGTTCCATTGTCATTTTTTGGCCCCACCAAATCAAGAGTGAACTTGCCCAGGGCTGAAACCCATTGGCAAGACACAAGTCTATTTTAGTTAAATACAAATTTTTACAAGTTCAGCATATAAACTATTTTCTACAAATTCCACTGAGAATTAAGGCTTTTCAGTGGTGATATAGTGTTAGCTTTGCCAGCAACTTTGTTCCTATATTTGATGGTATCAACATGGTTTAGCATGAAATTTTTGCTCAGGTACCACATACCATGATCAATTCTTCTAAAACTTGACACACTGTGAAGGGAACCCTTTATTGGGTATGTTATTAATTAGTGCAAGCTAGGTCTTACAATACAATGGAGATCACACCCTAAATTATTTAATATTATAAATATATTCACATTTGGGAATGTCTAGAATGGTAAAGCATGAGCTTATAGAGGCATATTTGCTTGGGGAACCATTGTATCCAATGGCAAAAAAAATGACTACAAAATTTATTTACACTGAAGACTGATTCCCAGAACCAAGACCTTTGTACTTTGGAGACTGCATTGGTTTCCTATTTGCTGCTATAACCAATTGTCGCAAAATAGTGGCTTAACACAATGTCAATAAATTTATTATCTTATAGCTCTGTGGTAGTCAGATTTCCAAAATGGGTCTCACCAGACTAAAATCAAGGTGTTCTCTCTGGAGATTCTAAGATAGTGGGCTTTTTCCCCTTTCTCAGTTTCTGTAAGTTTCCTACATTTCTTGGCTGTGGCTGGATTCCTTCAAAGCCAGCAATGGCCATTCAAGCAATTCTTGCTTCATATCACTCCCACACTGACTCTTCTCCCTCTTCTGCATTTAAGGACCTTTGTGATTACATTAAACTCATCTGGATAACAGGTTACTCTCCTTAACTTTATTTCAGTTGATTAGCAACCCTATACCATCTTCTACCTTAATTTTCCTTTGCCGTATAACCCAACATATTCACAGATTCTTGAAATTAAGAGGGCATGATGGGGATGGCCCTCATACTTGTGCAAGGAACCTCAGTAGAAAGAGAACAGAAGCAACAAAAAATAAATAAACAAAATAGTTATGATACTAAGTCTTCTGCTTGAACAAAAACAGAAGTAAAGAGTGGCAGTGAAAGTGGTCTGTGACCTAGTTATCACAGATGAAAAGCTAATCTGACTTCAGAGCCACACAGGTTTTCATGTCCAACCATGGGACACCTGTTTATATAACCTCTATTTGCTGCTTCAGAATATGACATTATAATGACCTGAAAAATCACCAGGATAGTTTTGGAAGAATAGGTGATAGAAGAATGTCTTATGGTAGCCCCAGAGGCTACATGAGAAACACCGGTGTAAATGTTGGTAGATGCTGAAATGGAAATTTACTAATTTATTCCTCTCCTGGTCATTGATTCCTTAATCCAACTCCACATGAAAATAAACCTTATAGACTATGAAATGACAGAAGACTTACACCTTTCCAAAGAGTCAGTAGGTCTGTGATGCTGACAGTTACAAAGCCAAATTTGTGACACTTTGTCCAACTGTTCAACAAATGCTTGTTTAATGATATATTTAGAAGCACACTGTTAAAGAAAGCTTGTTGTGACCTTGGAAGCAGGTTATACCTTAAAAGGTAATTACTGGTTAGTGTTTCACATTAATTATCAGGATCCTAGCTATTAACATTGATACAGTCAACTATGATATTTTGAAAAGATGGTGTCAGAATTATGGAGGTGGTACAAATAGCAGGTGTTCTCTGACAGACCCACCTCAATAGTACCCATAACCTAGTCTCATTCCCTTATCCTGCTCTACTATTTTGTAACCACTTGACATGTACATGTTAGTTTGTTGAAGGACTTTCTCTCATCACAACAATGTAATAAATTCAACAAGAGGTGGCTTATGATGAGGCATCTTCACTATTGTTGGGACCTTTTGCCTCTTTCAGGCCTGTGACGGCCGCAGACTGGAGGTTTCCATCCTCCCTCCTTACGTCCGCGTGTTCGTGGCCTAACTAGCTTCCCACACGCGTGCTCTTGGCTCTAACTCCGCCTCCCCACCTAACCCGAAACCTGCCTAAAGACCATAGTGACAGATGAGATAATCAATTCCCATTGGTTTCTGTTACTTCCTTATATTCCCCTATATAACTAAGCCTCTGATGGAATAAAGCTGAGTTTTACTAGGCCCTTGAGGCTGACACATCTCCCGGCTTGGTGTGGTTTTGTTTTT